>NW_019154104.1:26377206-26938015 GCF_002288905.1 Enhydra lutris kenyoni
CCCACCCCGCCATCCTTCCCTGCATCCCCTCATCCATCCATCTCCCATAACCCCATCCATCCACATTCCCCCCATCTATCCAACTATCCAATAAAATCCAATAACATGTCTTTATGTATCCACCTGACTTGGGGTATAAAAACATCACTCTTCAACTGGACAAACAATTCTGGAAATCCCATATGTGAAATTAAAGACAACAAAACAAAGCAATAAGGGATTCTCTCTCCCTTTCTTAATGTTTCCTATTTTTGTGGCCTCTTGAGTTAATTTTTCATAATGATACCTCTTACCTACTCTCTCTCTCTGCATTTTGCTTGGGGTAAAAATACAGTCATTTGCATTGGAGACCAATATGAAATCTGCTCTTTTGGTGCTCTTGTGAAATGTCTGTGTGATGGCCTCCTCTTGGTCAATTGGACCATCTCTCAAAGTGCTCATAGAAATATTTGTACAAACACACAGAGGCAGAATCATTTTATTCTGGAGTGCGGGTTTCCTTGATCTCAGTGAAGTTAAAAAAGAAACAAACAGATCGTGAATGGGGAAGAAGAGGTCACAAAGGAAGGCCTTATTTTATTTTAAGCTTATTTATTATTTATTTATTTTAATGATGGAAAACCCCATCCAAGGAGCCCTAATGAGAACTCACAGCATCAGGAGTGCTCCCAGCATTCCGCCCTCAGCCTCGCGCGTCCCGAGGCTTACTGGCGTGCATATGCCTCATTACGGACACATGCCCTGTCATGTGTTATTCCTCACTTAGTGACAATTTGTCACTGTCGCCCTTGACATGTCACTGCTCGGCAGACGGGTTTGACTCCGATGCCAAGTCTGACGCTCAGATGAGAGGCAGGAGTAATCTGAATTGAAATAACGGGTCGAGAGTGGCTAATTTCACTCTGACATAATTCTAATACCACGTAAAGAGAGAGAAGTGCTGTATTTAAAGGGGAGGGTTTTTTTTTTTTTTAAAGCTTTTTGCCCCCTCTTCTCTCTTGCTCTGAGACTGAGTATTCCATTATTCCTTAGGATAATGCTTTTATTTTTGAAGGATTAAGTCCTGCGTTTTAATAACATGCATTTTCAATTAAGTGCACTAAGATCCATGGATATAACTATTACTTAAACTATAAGTAATGGTTGCATGTAAAAATTAGGAAACATTGTGCTTTAGATAAATTACATTCAAATTAGTTCTTATTATAAATGAGATAGAAAATGGATCTTTTAGCTCTGGCTGGCCAAAGAGCCAACATTTGTATCTACTTCATTTGTTTAAATATATTTCAAGCCAGATTGAAATCCATACGGCCTGACATTAATTGAGTGCTGCCACATCAACGTACTCGAGTCTTATAAACCACAGAGGAGTGAGGTTTTACTGGCTTGAATTAGAAATATTCCAACCCTCTTACACTAAAATACTATTGTTTATGTAGTGCTTCTTTAAGCCATCATTAAGTGGTATAAAACTTAATAAAATGCATCTAAACAGAACATATGCAGGGTATGGTTGGGTTTTTAAGGAGCTGTTTTTTTTTTCCCCAAAAGAGATGATTGTATTTTCTTTCCTGTGGGAAGAGATTCTTTTGTACAATATTTTAAAACACTGCTTTCCTTTTGCAAAGAGATGAGAATGAGATGGAAGGTTGGTACAGATGTTCTCCCCTTCCCACCTTGCCTGCCTTTCTTGGGAATGGGAGGAGACAAAGGGAGAACAACTTCCATGTTTGTCCTGGGAGAGAGGATCACAGCGGGCAAACAAGGAGACAACGCCCTGCAAGGGAGTCCCTCTGTACTTGGTTCTGTTTTTATGAAGCCAGAATCCAATTTGCTAGTTTACCGTAAGTATTATAAACAGTGATGCGGGTCAGAATTCTTGGGTTCTCACCAAGGTGTTCTTTTTTATAGGAAGACTTCATGGGAGAGGCAGAATCATCATCAGAGGGTTGTTTGGTGATCATGGAACCAAGCAAGGGACCTACAGAAATTCAATTCAATGTCCCGTGGCACCAGAGCACCACAGCCCAAATGCATGCACCTGTGCAAAATGCGTTTGCTCATGCATCAAATATCTAGTGAGCCCCTGTGCAGTGCAGAGTGCTAGGGACACTGCAGGAAAGGGCTGAGAACTGAGTAAGGTTGGTGTTATTTGGAGTGGAGCAGATGAAGGAGGTTGATGCCAGGGAAGTGCAAGGCATTATGGGAACCCAGTCAGAGTGGAAGGGTAGGAAGCCGCATCTAGGTGGAGACTTCAAGCACAGGTAGGAGAACACAGATGTATGAAAATGCCTGGTGGTGTTTGGGGTAAGCTGGAACAGTAAAAGTCGAGGCTGGGTGCTAGGCGTCCACAGGGGTCGTGGAGGAACTGGATGAGGTAAGAGGGACCAGGCATTCAGACGAAGCTCGCCCATATCGACTGACTTTACAGGCTGTGGGAGGCTCTGCCAATGGCACTGACCTCTCCTTGACTATATGTCAATGGGCCTGAGCCACAGGTCTAAAAAATGCAGGCTCTGATATCACCTGTATATGATGGTCCCCATTTTATGTGGCGTGTTGGGTTCATCATAAAGAAGCAATGTCCATGGAAGAAGTTGGAGACACCTGCAAGGAAAAAGACCCTTCAAGAGCTAAGAGGCTCTCCCTGGTCTCCTGGCTGCCATGTTCCTAGTTGTTCAGTCCTATGAGCTTACCTTTCTTAACTAATTTTCACTTATCACACCTTCATTCATTCATGCATTCATCACATAGAAAGTGCCAACGCTGTGTTAAGCACTGGATAAAGTGGTTGGCACGCAGGCACTAAGTGAGCCTCCTTGGAGCCTACAGCCTAGTGGGGGCGTGTGATGGCGTCATAACAAGAAACGCGGATGCCGCGGGCACAAAATCCTAGCGTAACTGACATGAAACTGAAGCCTCAGGACACACAGGGGCCACAAGACAGGGTGGGACGGGAGCTTGGCAGGTGGAGAGGAGAGCATCTACCAGGTTCTGGAGAGGAGAGGGCCCCTGACAATCTTGGAGACAGAAGACAGCCTTCCAGCCTGAACTAGAATAGGCAACTGATCCTGAGTGGGTTGGCTGACATTAAGCACGTGGTTTCCATATCTGTAGAATGATGAAAATAATCATGGTGGGAGCTGAATGGGAGGGCATGCATGGCCTAGAACCCGGTATATGGCAGGGTTCAGTGCTAGTCAGGAAGCCTGACTCTAACCCTAAATCTTCTATGTATTTATATGATGTCCAGTCAAATGGTAGAACAATATGTATTGGTTGCCAACATCAACCACCATAGCAAACCGCTATGCGAGCTATGTGCCATCATCCCATTTCACAGGTGAAGAAACTGAGGCTCAGGAGGAGAAGCAACTTGCTTGGGGGGCACAGTCATCTGGCAAGGAGGGCAGCGAGGATCTCACCCTCATGTCTCTGGCCCCATAGTCTTCTGCCCTTGCTCGGAGCACCCTCAAGATGCTGACAGTCTAGCCCAGCAGTGCTCGCTCAGAAGCCATTCTGTCCTTCGGGGACATGTGGCAACGGAGGGGGACATTTTCGTTGTCATAATGCCCAGGAAGCACACTCAAAACAAATGAACATGCAGCCCATAATGTCAGTAGAGTCAAGATGGAGAAACTCCGTTCTTGCTGGAGAGACGCCACAACAAACGAGGTCAGGTCTCTGCAGCGGACATGGTGCCGATATGAGCTATTGTGGGGACAGAGTGAAGGGGACTTAGACCCTGGGCTGGCTGCACTGGGGGAGCAGAGGGCTCAATGGGGGAAGCTTTCCTTAAGGGGGTGAGAACTCAGGCCTGGGGAGGAAGGAGCAGAAGGATATGAGAGAGGGTGTGGCCGAGTCTGTGAAAGGGGAAGGGATAGGAGGACCACCACAGCTCATCATTTCCTGAGATCAAGTCTGAGGAGGCACGTGGGGATGCTGAGAATGGATGTGCAGCCTGAGGTCCCTATTACTGCCAGAGGAGCTTGAGTTTTTGCCAAGGGCAGTAGGGAGCCATCGAAGGACTGTGAGCACGGAGGGCTGCCATCAGTTGTGCATTACGCTAGACTGAGAGGTCTTAGAAATTGTTGCACTGCACTCATGATGAAACCAGAATATTTTGGAGAAGTAACCCTTATCCCAGCCCAGCTGGGAGGGGCTTATTTCTTTGCAAATGGGATCCCTTTTCGGCTTGGCCCCACTCTTACCATGGACCCACTTTCCAGCCAGCCAGCAGAATGTTTGAAGACACGGTCCTGTAAGCCTCGGCCTCCAGGGTCACCAACAGTGCCCTGAGTGACTTGGAAGGGACAGGTGGCATCTTGAGGATGGAAATTGATTCTTGGCCGCTGAGGGACCTGGTGTCCACTGCTCAGATGGTGGCCACACTGGCCTTTTCCAGGGAGGGAGAGCAATTACATCATACCAATTTAGCCTTCCGAGCTGGCCTGAGAGTTGCTTTGCCACTCTGTTTTTTAAGCCTGGGGTTAATTGGGGACTGCTGTATATTTAATGGAGAGCTTCTGAGACAAAGCTGTGCGGGTTTTCTGTTGTTCAATAGTCCATTAGGCAGGGACTCGAGAGTCAAAATGGCCAGATGAATCTCTGGAGAGAGAACTCATTAATGGGACAGTAAGTTCCAATTAGTGGCATGGCCCAAAAGGACCAAGGTGCAAAAAACACGGTTCTCAGCCCCTCTCCCAAAGGGGCTCCATTATCCAGCTGCCTGCTCCCTGCTGCACAAACACGGTCACAAACAACACGAAATTTTTTTTTTTTAAGATTTTATCTATTTATTTGACAGAGAGAGAAAGACAGCACACAAACAGGGGGAGTGGCAGAGGGAGAAGCAGGCTTCCCGCCAAGCAGGGAGCCCGACGTGGGACTCGATCGCAGGACTCTGGGATCATGACCCAAGCCGAAGGCAGATGCTCAACACCTGAGCCACCCAGGCGCCCCAACAACACGAATATTTTCTCTGGAAATCCATCTTAGTCATCCACAGTGTCAACCAGAAGGCAGAAAACCCCTTCCAACCATTTAGAGAAAATCAAAAAAGCCACTGGCTTTCACGAGGCAATTTCTTCCCTCAACAAGGAAGAGAAAAAGTCCGTTGGATGTGCCCCAGCTCGGGATGCCTTTTGGTGCAGCGTGGGAAGCCGTGGGACCCCAGTTGTGGACTAAGCCATGTCATCTAAGCGTTTCGCATGTGGGTTCCTGCTTTTGTTCTGCCCCAGCACCCTGAGGAAGCCCCCGCGGGCACCTGGGGGAGGCTGACTCCCCCCATCGTCTATAGCAGGGGTGGCACTGGGGGTTCTTGCCTTGGCCAGAGAAGGGGATTTTTCTCCTGGGGGAGGTAGAGCTTTGACCTTTGACGATAACCCGGGCAAGTCTGTTAGCCATTCTGGGTCCCCACGTGCCCATCTTCAGAACAGGGACATGGATGCTTTTAGTGGCTGGTGTCCTATTGGCACTTGGTACACACAGGTGAATCCACATACGCGCACCCCAAGAGGATGCGCTGTGACCAAAGTCATGGAAACTGCCACTTTGATACACTTTCCCATCCATTCCATTGTCCCAAGAGCCCATGATTCCCATCTCAGAGGTGAAGGGAGTGAGACCCATAAGGGCCACGGGTTCACTCGAGACTTGTCCCGCTAACCTTGGTCTTCACATCAGGAGGCCACAGTGGTGGTTTTTCCAGGTTCTGAGGCACCCCACCCGCCCCCCACTGATTCTGATGTTCCACGCAGGCTTGGGAGCTACGTTTCAGGAAGCCTGTGTTCTGGAAGGCCGAGGGCCAGGAGGAAAGCACACCCCAAAGGGACGTGAACTCATCAGCAAAGCTGACTGAGCGAGGCAGGGCCAGGACAGAGGCTCTGGGACCCGGTCGGCTGGCTGCAGGCCCTGGACCCACCTGGACTGTCACAGGTCTTCTCTGAGCACGGTTGGGGTAGCAGGACCTGTCCTGTTGGAATGTGTGAGTTCTTTTTTTTTCTTTTTTCCTTCTTTTTTTTGGGCAGGGGGGATGTGTGAGTTCTAAACAAGCTTTTGTTCAGCAAAGGGAACCCAAGAAGCAGCCTGAAAATGGTGGCTGTCCTTCCTTCTCTGTTGATTTGGAAAGAATGGCTCAAGGGACCCCAAACTGGGAGCCCCTCCTTGGAGAGGGGCCCCTCATCCACACCAGGCCGCCCTCCCCAGCTGTCCTCTCCCCGCCACCCGATTTATTACCTTCAGGGTAATGCTACTTCCCTTGTTCATTGTTCACTGCGTACTGTGGCTTCTCCCCGCGAGGGCAAGGTGGTGTGCGCTTGCTTCTCTGCAGCACCCACAAGGCTCACAAGTGCGCTCGGCATGGTTGGGGCTTACTGATGAGTTGTCCGGTGACTGGATGAATGAACCGGCATCTTTCCTGCAAGTTCTTGACCCACCAAGGGTCTTTGCTTTCTTTCCATGGAACAGTGGCATCACCCTCAGCACGGTGTCTGCTGCTGCTCTGAGGACCTCCTCCCATCTCCTTCGCCCCTGCGGGGCCCACCATTATGGCTGGATTGCGAGTTGGAAGCCTTGGGAGCTAGTCTTGGCCTGGCTGAGTGGCATCTTCTATACACCTCTCTCTTCCAGTGTTTTTGAGCAAGGAGCCTGGACTTTCTGATCCACTATGACCTCTTCCTTGGCCTATCTGTTCCGCTTTGAGAACACTTGGGTTTAGGTTAAACTGGGCAATGTGTTAAAACCCATTTTCTCACGCTCAAAGGGCAGTGGTCTCCCGGCTGCAAATGGGACACCCTCTGAGAGAAGATACTGAGGGACCGTGTGCCCACTGAAACACATGCCCGTTTCAGCTGGGACATGTGCCCCCGGGCATTAGACACTACCGGAGCGCCCTTCTTCCCATAGTTTAACTGGCTCGTCGCTCGGTCACGTGGCCATGATAATGGACATGACATTCTGAAATTATGTTTAGTGATGCAACAGAAAAAGAGAATTAATTTCATTCATTGACAAGCTTGTCAATTTACTCATATTGACTTCTTGATGCCCGCACCACAGAGGGCAGAGTTCATACACTATAAAATACATCATTATTAATATTGTCTCGGGCCATTGTAAGTCCTCAGGAGCTGAGAGATAGGGGGCTGTTTCTTCCAATCAGATAAGTACTAGAGAATATAAGATCTTGTGTGTTTCTTTTTCTATTTTATATTAAAAACACCAAAGGCATCTGGAGTAAGCCACCCTTGACCTCCTCTCCTGCCCCCCTCATCCAGTTGGTTGCCAAGTCTTGTCAACTCTACTCCATGCTTCTTAGTTCCCTTCTTTCCGTCACTGCCGCCTGTGCTGTCATACTTTGTGCCTGGATTATCGCAGCAGCTCCTCAGGAGGACTTCCCGTTTCCAGTTCCCCTTCCCAGCCTTCCTCTGTATTCATCTCAGTGGCACGTTGCCCTCACTCTAAAGCCTTCTGTGGCTCCCTCATGCCTTCAGACTAGAGTCTAGTATTTAAGGACTGCCGTGGTCTGTCCTTGCCCCCCTGCCCTCCCTTCTCTTCATGAACCTGCCAGAGGTCTGCTTCTGCAGCTGAAACCTGAGCGGGAATTGGCCAGACATTCACGAGCCTGCTCCCTGTGGGTCCTGATTCTGGAGGCGTCTGGTTGCTGCTCGCTAAGAAGAACCAGTGTGATCTCATGTTGTGGACCCAAGACCAGCTGGGCAGCTCAAGCCCTGTTCCTCTGGCGCTCCCTTTGCCACCACTCAGCCCATTACCCCATCTCCAAGCTGGAATGTCCCTTCTACTGACTAACCCGGCTAAAAAGAATCTCTTCCTCCCCCGAGTCCCATAGCCCTTCAAAGTCTTGTATGAGACTTTTCATTGTTGTCAGGATGTCTCTCACTCCATTAACCGAAACATACAGGAGTCCCCCATCTTTCCTTTCTGTTGTTTTTTTCTGGTTTTCACCTCTGGCCGAATGGCTAGGATATTTTGTGTTGTTTCTGTTAATAACGACTTACATTCTTATAGTGCTTTAGAGTACTTTCTTTTTTTTTTTTTAAGATTTTATTTATTTATTTGAAAGAGAGAGATCACAAGTAGGCAGAGAGGCAGGCAGAAAGAAGAGGGAGAAGGAGGCTCCCTGCTGAGCAGGGACCCTGATGCAGGGCTCAATTCCAGGACCCTGAGATCATGACCTGAGCTGAAGGCAGACACTTAATGACTGAGCCACCCAGGCACCGTAGAACATTTTCTTTTTTTTTTTTAAATTTATTTATTCATTTTAGAGAGAGAAGGGGGGGCATACAAGTGGGAGGAGGGCTGGAGGGAGAGCCTCAAGCAGACTCTCTGTTGAGAATGGAGCCCAATGAAGGGCTCAGTCCCATGACCCATGAGATCATGACCTGAGCTGAAACCAACTGAGCCACCTAGATGCCCCACTTTAGAGTACTTTCAAAATAGTTTTCATTGTCTTCATTTAGCTAAGATGGAATACCTAAGGTGTGTTAGTCATGCTATGCTGTGGGGCTGGAACACTGAAAAGCCACTGTCTACTGGGGGAGGTGGATGGGTAATCAGATATTTGTGATAAATTGTAAGCATTTGATGAATGACTATCTGGGAGTCCTGTATCCACCACTACAGCCTCAGCATTTAGGGCAGTGCCTGGCACATAGCAGGTGTTATAATTAAGATACTATTTCCTGGAAGCTATGCCAGTGCCCAAATTGAAGACGAGTGGTTGTGTAAGGAGAGTCTTGAGAGGGTGATGGGCTCCTTTTTCTCACGAGGCACAAGGAGATAGGGAAGTGTGGGTGTAGGGTCAGTAAGGTTTCACATTCTGTTTAAACACCCTTCAAGGAAGGCAGGTCTCATGAGTCCAATGCATTCAGTTCTCAGAGTGTCTTACAGAGTGACAATGGGTTACCAGGAAAGTGGCACCAGTAGAATGAGCACCAGGGCCTCCGACTCTTCAGCCAGTGGTGGCTTCATGAGGTCTTAGCCTCTGTGTCTGGGAAGGCTCAGCTGAGCCACTCTGGACCCCAATCCCTTGAGCTCCATCTCGACAGCGGTAGAATTTTAGGGAGTCCCGCAGCCTCAGACTGGCTTTTCCTGCTGTCTCTTCTGGCCTGGTGATTCTTGAAGGGGCCCTGCTCATCAGCAGGAATCCAGGGCTCCCAGCGAAATCTTGGCTTCAGTGCAGAACCCCACCATTTCCTGTTGGCTATACCTAACCAGGTGTCTGGCTCAGACAAGATTGATTGGTGTTTCAGGGTGTCGGCTCATCTCCCTTCCTCAGGCTGACTTTGAGTTGTCACTAGTGGACATGGATTCTTCCATGGAATCATCTTGCTTGTGGCCCTCCTTCAGGACTTTCTCTGCAGCCATGTCAGCCATGGCTTGAGAGTCAGTCTTGGGAGAAGCAGCTCCCCAGGGGCAGGAAGGAGTCAGAGATGACGGAGAAAGGCCCCTTGGGCTTCCGTCCTATAATGGGGAGATTATATGCAGTGTCACCCTGGGACTGAGGCCCAGGGGAACCCCAAGATCCTTGCCTTCAATTAGACACCTCCCCCTTTCCTCTCCTCCCCTGCTGGCCCCGGGCTCAGAGTGCTGGTGAGCTCCAACTTCCACTCCCACACCCACAGAGGATGCTAGATCACACTTTCATCTGTGAAGCTTCTGCTTCAGAATGGCACCAGGAAAGTCTCCAAAGGCACACCTGTAAATTCAAATGAATTCCAGCAAAATTCAGACCCTGGTTTGTTAACTGTATGCAAAATGTCATAAATGGGGAAAGTGGATCTGAATATCCTGTGTACATGGATAAGGAAGACAATTCACAGAAGCCCAAGGGGCCAAAGAAAGGGCTGGGGTGGGGTGGGGGGTGCAGGGGCGGGAGGTGTGCCCTCCATGTCTCTGTCCATGGTACTGACCCATCACCAGCCCTAGGTTCCAGTACGTCTCTCTCATTGCTGGTGACTTCTGACCCAACTCTCAGGAATTTCTAGCCTGGTGGAAAGGCAGAGAAGCAGGGCGTCAAGACAGGGAGACAGCCGGGCAGCGGCTGCTGGAGTAGTCTAACCACAAAGAAATGTGAGGCAGAGAAAGCTGCCTTTCCTATGGTTGCAGTTGTCAAGACAGTTCTCTCTCCCTCTCTCTCAGAATTAAGGGGATACGTGCTGCTCACAGTAGGTCACTCACATGCTGTACACAGTGTACAGGAGTGTTCTCTTGAACCCCCGCCTGACATGAGGCCCTCATGCTCCAGTCATGCTGATTCATCCTTCAAAGCCTAGCCTGAAGGTGCCCAGAAAGCTCTCCCTGCATTCAGGAAGAGCTGATCATTCTGTCCTATGCTTCCTAAAAATGTTTACTTAAATTTATTGTCACTTTCTATTGTGACAATGTGCCTAGCAGGGGGCTGGCTTTTTTTTTTTTTTTTTTTAATCTCTGTACGCCAAACATGAGCACTGGGCGCTGAACAGACCAAAGGCTCAGAAGATGTGTGCTGGGTGGATAAGCACCTCCCCAGTACTATCGACCTGCTCAGGCCTGGGAGTAATCTTCTCCATATCTACTCTTCCACCTGCATTAAAGAGAACAGCCCATGCAGGTCCACCAGCAGCCACCACAGCGTGTGACCACCCTGATCCATTTATCTGCCCTGTAGACTCCTCTTGCGAGGCTCCTCTTTGCCTGACCAAACTGGAAACCCGAGGCACATGGAGTGGCCGGAAGTCTTCCCAAGGCCCCAGGACCCTGCCATGGTACAACTGTGACTCAAGTCTTTTCAATTAAGCCAGTGGTTTTTCTTTTCTTTTCTCTTCTCTCTCTCTCTCTCTCTTTTTTTATTTTGGTTGGAGTTCTTTTTTCTTTTATTTTTTAAAAAAAGATTTAATTAATTTATTTATTTGACAGATACACAGCGAGAGAGGGAACACAAGCAGGGGGAGTGGGAGGGGAGAAGCAGGCTCCCCACTGAGCAGGGATCTCAGTGGGGGACTCGATCCCAAGACCCTGGAATCATGACCCAAGCCGAAGGCAGATGCTTAACGACTGAACCATCCAGGTGCCCCTCGGTGGGGAGTTCTAAGCAACCACTGTTGTCTGGACCTTGGTGATGCCAGTTCTAGTTTGCTGGCTGGAAAGGACTCACTGGCCATTTTGGCCTCCGCCAGGTTCCTAGCTTCTTGATGCTCTCACACCAAGCTCCACCTCTCCTGGGACCCCCTCCAAAATCTTTACCGCACGTTTGTTCTGTGCCAGGAACTCACAGCAGCCCAGTGAAGGAGGCATTTTGTCCTCACTTCACAGATGGAAGATCTAAGCGCAGCTAGGTTAAGTGACTTGCTCCAGATCAGAACCAATAAATGTTGCAGAATGGATTCAAACTGGGACCACGCTGCCTCCTGGGACGCTGACTTCTCATTGGCCTGAAATCCCTCATTACTGATGTCTGGGGAGCATCTGGTCAGGTATCCAGAGCAACAAATCTGTGGGAAGGAGCCCACCCTGTGATTTATTTTCTCTGAGGTTCCCAGGATATTTTTTTTCCTTCTTTCAAAATCCGGAGTTGCCATATTCCCACCTGAGGTCATTAGCCTCCGCATAGGTTAAAAACAAAGTGTTTGTGTCCATCCGTCTAATTACACAGGAACCATCAGCCCTTCATTACCATCAGCCTAATTATTTTGAAATCCAGCATATTATCCTGTTGAACAATTAGGCAGATGATAAGTGTTTGCCCCACCTGCCCAGGGACAGGAGGTAAACCCGGCATGAGGGAGGTGGAGGGGAGGCGGCCGTGGGGATGCTTGGAGGGGAGGAGAAACGTCTCCACTTGCAGGTCTGAGACAGGGGAGCGAGCAGGCGCCCACCCACCTGCTTCTGATTACTTTGCATCCCCAACTGCAAAGCCACTTACAAGAGATTCAGCTTAATGAGCAGGGAGGATGGGACTCCACTGGTCGGAGGGGACATTGTTATGGAGGTGGTCCTAATTGTCCCCACACAGCTTTCTGGGCATAAATAAAATGTTTACCTGGGTGTGGGGAAGCAGACCTGCTTGAAGGTTTTCTAAGAGTTTTAAACCTGAGCACAAGGGTTTTGGCACATGCCCACCCCTCCCCTTCATGCTGGTGGGTTCATTCTCCAGCACCGACAGTGACTCAGGGGACAGTCTCATGCACTGGGGAGGGGGTGGGGCTTTGTGCACATGCTGGTCTGAAATGCACCACAGAATTGGACAATTTGGAGTAGAAGAGAGCCTGGGGGCGGGGTCTGTTCATCCAGTTCCCCTTGTTTCATAAATAAGGAGGCTTCTCCGAGGAGGTGAAATCATTTGTTTGGAGTTGGGCACCCGGCACTGTGCCCTGGGGAGACGGGCAGGGCGATGGGGGAGCAGTGACAGGAAGAGCTGCCATTACTGAGCACTCGCTATGCCTCTGACCTTGTTCCAAGTGCTTTACCTGGATCTGAGCCACAGAATGCCCCTATGTGCCATGTACTCTCAGTCTCTCCATTTTACAGATGAGGAAACTGAGCTACGGAGAGTTTAAGCAACATAGTGGAGTTTCTACATAGCTCTTAAGGAGCAGAGCCAAGATTTGAACCCATGACTGGTGGCTCCAATTATCATGCGGCACCCTTGTGCCCTGCTACCCAAGCACTGTGCGGCTAGCAAAGGAATTCTGGCCTCCATGCAGACGGCCCACAGGACTGTCCCTTGGGGTACTTCCTTTTTTTTTTTTTTAAAGAGATTTATTTATTTATTTGAGAGAGAGAGAGAGAGGATGCATGAGGGGAGAAGCAGAGGGAGAGGGAGAGAATCTCAAGCAGACCCCATGCTGAATGTGGATCCTGATGCAGGCCTGGATCCCGTGAAGACCAGGACCCTGAGACCATGACCTGAGCTGAAACCAAGAGCCGGACGCTCAGCTAACTAAGCCACCCAGGCGCCCCTGCCTTGGGCCACTTCTAACACCCCAGCAAAACGAGGCCACTTCTGTGCCTTCTGCTTGTAGCTCTCAGTCTATTGGGGGAGTAGCACTCAGACAAGTGTGATCCAGAGGGATAAACAGGCAGAAGACGCACTCGGCCTAGGGGCTCCTGGCCCAGCTGTGGTTGGTGGCAGGGGGCCCAGGAGGAGGTGACGTCTGGTTGGAGGCAAGGCTCCCAGCTAACTAGGGTCCGCAGGAATGAGAACGTGCACTCCCGACACACCCCTGCAGCCCATTCCCTCCCATCCCGAGACTCCTTCCTTCTCACAAGGCCAGAACTCCCTCTTGGCCGCCTGTGACTTGGCCCAAGTGGGACAGCAAGAGGATGAGCCGTTCTCACCAGGATGGCTCAGGGAAGTGGGGCATAGAGTGTGTGCTCTGGTGTGAGGGGGACTGGGGACACTCCCACGATTCTAGTGCACCTGCCACAAGGGGAGAACAGGCCCCCTGCTGGGCGGGACCGAGGCCCACATAGGAGTCTTTCTTGGAGCAGGTTTCTCCATGCTTTCATCTTTCTGCGCGAGAAGTCCACTGACTCAGCCTCACCCAGGGCTGCCCCACGCCTTTGGGACGGAAGAGTCCGCCACCATGTGCAGGAACCAAGCCCCAGGCCCCATCCCCCAGGTCCTGGGACCATGGCTCCTGTGCGAGCAGCTGCAGACAGCAGCCTTCTGAGGGCTGGTCCTTAAAAGACACAGAAAGTGTCCCGCGAAGACCAGGCCCTCCCACAGTCCGGTCGATGCTTTCCATCGCGGTCTGTGTGGAGCAGACCTAGCAGGAGGAGGAGTCACAAAATGGGCCTTCAGTCTCCCAAGCGAGGCCTGTGATGAAGGGCGACAAACCACAAGCAAGGCGGGCTCTCTCTGAGAGAGAGAATTACCAGCTAATTATAGCGGCCAGTGGCTTCCCAGGCCTCTGCTCCCCTAACCAGGGCTCGGCGGGAGGGAGTCTCTGAGCGGTGCCTCCACAGCCCTTTGTTAAATCCGTGCCCAGAAAACCGCAAACAAAGCTCCAGGTTCCCAGCACCTCAGGCCGCTGGGGGCCCAGGGTCCGTCTGAGCCGGGTTCATGCCCTACTCCAGCCCGCCCAGCCATGAGCCTCAGGCAACCCCTTTCCTGCGAGCCTCTATTCCTCATCCCAAACATGGAGACGACATTCCTTGCAGAGTTCTCTCTAAACTACCTCTGTGGTCGGTTTAAACCACAGGACCCTGTTGTCTTAACGTTTCTGTGGGCTGGGAGGCTGCGGTCGAAGTGTGGGCAAGGTGCGCTCCCCGTGAAGGCCCTCAGGAAGGGTGTGTTCCAGGCCTCTCTCCTGGCTTTCTGGTGGGTCCTTGGCTTGTGGCCACGTACCTCCCCTCTTCACCTTGGGTTCTCTGTGTGCACGTCTGTCTCTGAGAGCAGGACTTCCCTCTTCATCGGGACACCAGTCAGATGGGATCTGTGGCCCGCCCTACGCCGGTGTGCCCTCACGTGAATGGGACTAATTCCATCAGCATCATTGCTGGTGTCTCCCTTCTAGGCTTCAATGACTACTTGGGTATTGGAATTCAAATCATTTCTTTCAAGAGCCTTTCGAATGTGGACTTTACCTGGAGTTTCCTTCTCAAGTAAGCTTTGAGAAGTGATCACTCACAGTCTTCAAGACCTAAGGAACACATCTTGGGTGTGGGATGCTGAGGAGACCATGGGTGTGAGTGGGGAAGCAGGGTGAGCCTGCCCAGCCTGGTTTCTAGAAGACCAGGAAGTAAGACGGGCCAAAAGAGAAATGGTGGGCTAGACCCAAATCCCTGGGGTGGGGACGGGAGCCGTGGTGGCAGAGTTGACCATCAGGAGCCAGGGTGCTGTGACCCAGGGACCCGTCAAGCAAAGGGATGTCAAAGGAGACCACGGGCTTCTGTGCCAGAATCTGCCCAAGGATGGAGAAATCATTCTGTCTCCATGTGATGGGAAGAGGCCCAGCTTACCTTGACCTTGAGAGATAACCCAGATGAGAGGGGACAGGAGATCCGGCACCGCAGGCAAGGATACTGCATGGAAACTTCCAACTTGTGTGTGTTTATGTATGTCACCAACATTCACTGGGCCACTGCCAAGCCTCGAGTGCTGTGCAGGACCCTGAAAAGGAAGGTGTATTTTTTCCCTGGGCGTCTGCATCAAGGCACCACAGTCTGGAGTCTGCAAGGCCAACATCAAGGTGTTGGCTGGGTTGCTTCCTTCTGGGGCCGGAGGCAGAGTCTGTCCCGTGTTCCCCTGCAGGCCTCCGGTGCTGCTGGAGTCCTGTGGCATCTCCCGGCTTGGCGAGACACCACCTCCACCTCTGTCCTAGTGTTCATGCTGCCTTTCTGTGTGTGCTTCTCTGCAGACAAATCTCCCCCTTCGATGAGCACATGGTCCTACTGGAGGAAGGCCCGAAGGAATGACCTCGTTCTAACTTGAACAACTGCAAAATTCCCGTCTCCGAATGAGGTCCCAGTCACAGCGACCAGGGCTTGGGACTTGGACATAGTATTTTGGGGATGGGAAACCCAACTCAACTCCTAATGGAGAGTACAAAGATAGGACCCCCATCCTCACGGAGTTCTCAGCTTATTGGTGGAAGCAGAAGATTCTAGTCGGGGGCGCCTGGGTAGTTCAGTCGGAATGTGGCTCGGGTCATGATGTCGGGGTGTGGAATGGAGCCCCGCGTTGGGCTTGGTGTCGAGTTGGCTTCAGATTCTCTCTCTCTCCCTCTGCCTGTCCCCAGCGCTGGTGGTCTCTCTTTCTTTCTCTTTCTCTCCCCGTCCCCCCAAAAAAGAGAAAGAAAAATAAAATTCTAGGAAAGTGGAAAATAAGTAAAGGATCAAGGCAGATTTATCGGCTCAGAAATCATCTGGGGGCTCCGTCAAGGGAGACCTCAACCACCACCCTCAGAAAAGGAAAGCATCCTTACAAATAAGTAAATGAAAAAAAAAAAAAGAAAAAAATCAGATTTTTATTTCAAAATAATCTTTATTGCACAAGGGGTGGTGCAAATTGTCCCTGAGGTTATCCTGAAGCCTGGCCTGGGAGGGTTGGACGGGCTTGCCCATTCTGCTGGGAGGGCCGCCTTTATGCTCCCCGTGGACTCCCTGCCTTCACTCCTGCTATTAGGAATGTTTGCCGGAGACTCTGGCTGACTTTCTTTTCTTTCTGCTCCTTCCTGTCCATGCCCTTGTTTCCAGGACAAAGGCATAAGAACTAGCAGAGGGGTGGGCTTTTGAGGCCCTTAGTCCTGGGTTCAAGTGGTGGCTGTCAGTGCAGCTGCCCAGGGACTGTGGGGGGGTTGGGCACTTATGCTGAGTGGGCTGACAATGTGGTCTGGCTGTGGTGACGGAGGGCAAAGAACAGGTGGTTGGGAGTGTGTCCTGCACATCCTGGGGGCCCGACCCAACGTGGGATGGTACAGGGGGTAGGATTGCGGCCCCCACCCACCGTGTGAACTTGGGAAACCTGTTGAGGGGCTCTGTGCCTCAGTTTCCACATCTGTAAAATGGGCCTTCAACACTGTAGCCACTTAGTGGAGTGGTGACCACAGTGAAGTGCATCCAAGTCGCTTGGAATGGGGCCCAGTGCTGTATGGGCGCTGCATGGATGTGTGGACGACCGGAAGCTCTGACACATTCAGTCCCTATCATCTGTCTGTCTATCTTCTATCATCAGTCGTCTGCCACCTTACTGGCTCTATTTCCTTGCAGAACCCTGACTGACACGCTGGTCATGTGACTTTGGGCAAGCTGCTTGGTCGTTTTGGGCTTTGGTTTCTTCCTTGGTGGACCGGCTGCCGCAGAATCTGTCTCGTGGAATTGATTTGAGAATCAAAGGAGATCGTGCCCATTCAACACTCTACACAGTGCCTAGAACATAAAAAAGTACTACATAAAAACATTTTAATGGTCACAGTCATATTTTCTCCTATCTAAGGTACCCTTCATTCGTTCGAGGCTCTGTTTATGTGCTGAGAAAGAAAAAAATGCTGCCACTTAGTTGTAAGAACGTTTCGACTGGGAGATGCATTCTGATTCCCAGAGAAGCTAAACCGGGCAAGCCATTGGGACGCAGTGTATCTCACTCCTGTTCCTACTGGCCGCTCTGCATGGCTTCTCTGCCTTGACGCTGGTTCGTGGACTGAAGGGACATGACTCTTGTAGGTGTTAGTCCTTAGTTATCTCTCCTGGTAGAACCATGATCCTTCATACGAACAGCAAGAAGGACAAGGACCAGCACTCACCAAGTCTTTCTTGGTTGGACTATGATGAGCCCATTTTATGGGTGGAGAGACAGAGGCTCATGGAAGTTAAGCAAGCATCAGAGGTTACCTAGGATCACATGTTTATCAGTATCAAAGCAACCCCAGCCTGTCAGAGTTCAAATCACTCTTCAAGCAGCTGGGCTGAGTGAGGGCTGATTTCACCTTCCCTTTCCCACCTGTGACCTGAGTCTGCAAGGCAGTACCCTGTCCTCCTTCCCCTGGACCTGCTTCTCTGTCCAGGCTCCTCTGGGCTTGTCCTCACATTCAGAAGCTCAGTGCAACTCAGTCCACTACTTACTCTGCAGAATCCTGGGCAAACCCTAGTCCTTCATCCAATGGACCCAGCCCTGGTCCCTGGTTACTCAAGATCACTGTGAGGATTTCCTAATACCGAAGACGGGGCTTTCAAACAGGGGAGCTGCGCCTGCTCTGAGTCTGCCCCAGGACACTGGGCATGCTGCAGACGTAGAAGCCGTAGCTTCCTCCCCTGGGGTCCCCGCGTGCTTCCTAGGGAAGGACACAAAACAAAGGGCAGGGTCTTGGCAGGTCGCAGTTACAATGCTCTGCTGGTTCCCGGAGACCCAGCTCTCCTTTCAAATCCATTGGTCCATTCTGACATGAGAAATTTTACTTCTGGTCTATTTTGTGCATTCATTCATTTCTCATGTCAGACTGGACCATGGATTTGGATGATTTCTTTCAAGAGTTTATAACCCATTACTATCAGAATTTGTGTCATTGCTCCAATATCCCAGATTTGGCCAGTGAGAGCCCTTTCAAGCCACTTCCTGTGTCTTTTTGACATCTTCCCGTCTTTCTTTGAGTGCTTTCTTCTTTTTTGGCACAGTAACGTTATTCCAGGCTCATCTATATTCTCTTGCCCAAGTTCTGGGAGCAGTCAGTTTTCCAAGGAGCCTTGTTTCCTGCTAGGGGAGGACAGTGTCTGTGGGGCCAAGATCCAAGGGTACATGTGCTTCTAGGCTTTCTCAACCCACTTTTAAATACGTCACGGAAAGGAGAGACCACAGTCCTTTCTGGCATTGACAACTCTTAGTACGGTGTCATTTTAATTCTTCCGTGAGAAAAGCAACTCCCAAGGGGGCCATGGAACCCAAAGACCCTCGCAATCCCTTTGAGACATTTCTTCATGTTCAAGACTCATCAGAGAGTGTGAGCACATGGTTGTCCCTGGCTTCGTGCTGCTGCCCGGTGAGACCCTTGTCATTCTGGAAGGGAGTGGCCAGGGACAGAAGATTCCTGAAGAATGTCTGGGCTTGATGTGAGCCAGCAGCACCTTCTGGCCTTGGACGTTTTGCTGCCAGCTATTTCCTTCCCTCTCTTCCCAACCCTCTTGGGCCCTAAGTTTTCTTAGGTCCCTGGGACACAGCAACAAACAGGGCAGACAAAATCCCTTCCCTGAAGCGACTCACATTCCAGCTGGGGACACAGAAATTCCCCAAGTAATTAGTAAACAAATATTACAAACAGAGATGCCTGCTGGAGGGGAAAGGGTGCAACCCGTGATGCAGAAAAACGGGGGACGTGGTGGTGGTGGAGATCCAGCTTAATTTAGAGAAGGAGCCTCTGGGAAAGTGAGGAAGAGCACTGCAGGCAGAGGGAAGGGCACGTGGGGATGCTCAGAGGCAGGGAGGGCTCCGAGCATCCCAGCAATGGCGAAGAAGCCAGGGAGAGGGGTGGTAGGTGAGAGGTGAGAGGCACGGGCGTGAGGCCAGATCGCACAGACCCACCGGCACTGGGAGGGTCCAGGCTTAGACAGTGCAGAAACCCCGAGAATGGGGAAGCACATCTGGTAATTGAAAAGATGAAAAACGAATAATAAAGTGCTCATTCGCAGGCAGCCACGATGAAGCTAATGGATGGCGGCTAGGCGGACCATATGCACTTGGCTAACAGAATTAATCATGTTCGGTACGGCACCAAACAAGGACGACAAGCGCAATAAAACATTTAAAGACGAGAGTGGATTTTAATTTTAGGAGTAGTCTGAAACAATATGATAATGATGATAGCCAAGTTGGCCCTGTGAATGTAAAAATCCAAATAAGACCCAAATTAAAGTCATAAATAATATTTAATTTGCTATACCCGTGCATTCACAAAAGTCATATTGATGAAAAAGTTATTAGAATGAATCAGATGAAGACTCTTGTATGTCTGGAATATTTAGTGGACTGGAGAAATGCTTGCAGAAGAGAAAAAAAAATCCATAACACGATGTATGAGTTGGAAATTGGATGGGAACACTATGATTTTCAACTTGTATTTATCGAGCAAACCACGGGCTGTGTTTCCAGGCCCATTTAGCTAGATTAGAACAAATAAGAGAAGACTGATCTTTAAGAACTTGTGATTAATGACACGCAATTCCTTTAAAGTAGTTTTGTAGATACTCTATCCCGATGATATTTTGTGCTCTCATCTGTTACTGAGCCTCGAGCTATGGGGCTTGAGGGACCTTGTTTTGCTGTCACCAACGGGGTCTCGTGTGCATTGTACTACTTTGAGCTTGGAATTGAATCCCGGGTGTGTCCCTTGGACGGTGGACGCGCACCGCTGAGCAAGGCCAGGGGCGGTGCCAAAAGAGAGAGTGATTGTGAAACAACAGTTATTAATTTGCGGACCCTGAAGTGCGATTACAGGGGACGTGAAGGCAGCCCCACGCTGGTAACGAGAGAGCAGAGTGCAGAGAGCTCCAGGAATGTGGAAGGAGGGAGTAGTTACCACTGTGAATGCAGGGACAGAAACTACAAAAATGTCAGTGCTGGGGGAGGGGTGACAACTTGGCTGCGTGAGTCCCCTGGACCCTGACCTTACGAAGGACACCCAGAAATCAGCCGGACTGTGCTCCGTCTCCAGGAAGGGAAGGATGGAGCCCCGTGAATCACGCTGGGACTGACAGTTCCAAGGGGGAGCGTCGCTGGAGGGGGCTGCTTTTCCCAGCCCCAATCAAAAGGACCCCAAATGCTTTGGGGAAACCTCAAACACGCCCTCGGCTTCTTCAGTCCTGGGAGGTGTTGTGATTGACTCTGAGAGGTCCCTGGGTAAGGAATTAAAAGCCAGTGGTGAGTGGCATCTGCCCTGTCTCCCAGGTGAGTGCCTTAGGAAAGTCACCCTCTGGGTCGCTGGGTCAAGAGCTTCCACCTGACTCTCCGGGACAGAGTTGGCCAGGGGCCGCCGCGGCCCTTCCCTTTGCTTCGTCTTTCCCTTGAAAATGGGTGCTGGACTGGCTTTCTTGGCCGACATTCCAGATGCGTCCTCTAGTCCTCACTGCTATCCCTCGTCTGAGGCTTCTCAGTCACCCAGGGCTCTCCGTCCCCTGCCCGCTGCGTCCATGTGGCCACCTCGCCTGCTTCTGCCGACACTTGACATGGTCTCTCCTCACTGGTCGGACGCTCTCAGCTCTGTGCACCCGTCTTGCAAGAGACAGGCTGAGTGATCTTTCCAAATTGCAAATAGGGTCCCCTTGTAGTGGCTCCCTAGGGCAGTGTTTTTCAACTTTTAAAGAAAATCCCCATGTACCGGTTTGATAAGTATTGATAATAGCTACTATTTGTTAATAGCGAGGATCCCTATTTATTAAGCACCTCCTATGTGCCAGACCCTGTCTGTACTAATCTGTTAACCACTCTGTAACCCTCACGTGCCTCCCGTTTGCAGGTGCCCCGGGTCCTTTACCCGAGGTGGTATCACACAGCTGGCCCGGACCCCTCCAGCATGACAGGAGGCAGCCTCCCTAAGAACACTCCCACCTGCCCTCATAGTCTGACCCTCTCTGGGGGACTGGGGTTCCCTCCAGTTTCGGGGGCGGGCCCCTTCCGACACACATACACTGCATGCTTTTGGGGCATCGTTGCCCGGAACCTGTAGGACAGAGTCCAGCACTCATCCTGTGGCTCACGAGGCCATTCATGGTCAGCTCAGGCTTCCGCCTCCAGCCTTCCTACCCTTCCCCTCTACTCATCCTGTTCCCTGCCTTCCTGCTGTGGGTTTCCTCCCCTCACCTCTTCTGATACTTGCTCTTCTTCAAGACTTAGCATAAGCACCACCTCCTCCAGGAAGCCCTCCCTCACAGCGCAAGTTGGATGGGGGCCCCACCTGAATGTTCTTGCTGCCCCAAGTACGTCCACTCTCCATCACGGCTCTCTCCAACCCGCCGTGCTCCTCGTCCTTCTCTCCCCCACCCCCCACTCAACTGTGAGTTCTCAGATGGAAGGAACACGTCCCATTTACTCATTCAACGGATACCTGGTGAAAACCTCCTCAGTGACAGGGGCCGCCCTAGGCACAGGAACAGACAAGACCACCCCTGATGGAAATTATCTCTGCGGCAAGATGTTGCAGTGGAAATTCTGGGCAAGATCCCAGACTGAGATAGATGCTACATCCCAAAAGGGCCGGGCAAGGGGACCCTGTTCCCAGGGTGAGAGTACGTGTCACATGCCTGGCCTTGGGGTCGGGCGGCCTGGTGTCCACATTGGCTCTGGCACCTGACACGCAGTGTGCCCTCGGGCGGGCAACACAGCTTCCCTGAGCTGTGCAGCGAGGTTGAAGATCCAGACTCCGTAGGACTGCTGCGGGGACGGGACCGTGAGCGGTCGCCTGGCACATGACAGGTGTTCAGCTGACAGAGGACCCTTCTCTGCCCCCTCCCAGCACGTTCTGAGTCTGGGTGTCCATTCAGCCACGTGCCTCCAGTTTGGTTTGGAAGGAGCAGCTGCTCGCACGCGTTCCTGGGCCCCAGCCCCTTGGGTCCCCAACTTCTGCACCTTCCCCCCATGGGGAGCACTCTGAGTCGCACTCCTGAGGATGGTGCAGGAATTTGCACACCTGCCATCAGTGTAGTAGATTGCCTAGGTCCTCCCATCATTTCCCAAACTGTACTTTATTATTATGCTAAATTACCGAGAAGGCGAGAACAGTATAATCCAGTTTTTAAAAATCCATTAAAACAAATGCCCAATAACTCGAAGCAATGGAAGTTTCCTTTAATAGGTGGACGGAAAAACAGAATGTGTGTCCTCTCTACAAGGGAATACTATGCAGTGATGTAAAGAAATGAGCAGGGGCGCCCGGGGGGCTCAGTCGGTCAAGTGTCTGCCTTCGGCTCAGGTCATGGTCTTAGAGTCCTGGGATTGAAACCCACGTGGGGCTCCTTGCTCGTCAGGGAGTCTGCTTCTCCCCCTTCCTCTATGTTTTCTCTCTCACTTTCTCTAAAATTCTTTCAAGCAAATAAATAAAATCTTACAAAAAAAAAAAGAGCCATCAAGACACAAAGACATAGAAAAGCTTTGAATGTGTATGGCTAAGTCACAGAGACCTGTTGGAGGAGGGAATATACTGTAGGATTCCAACTCTATGACATTCTGGAAAAGGCAGAATTATGGAAACAGTAAAAAGATCTGTGGTTGCCAGGGGCTGGGGGAGGGAGGGATGAGTAGATGGACCACAGGGGAGTTTCAGGGCAGGGAAAGTATTCTGCGTGACACTATAATTGTGGAAACATGTCATTATACATTTGTCCAAACCCAAAGAATATACAACACCAGGAGTGGACCCTAATGCAAACTATGGACTTCCATTAATAATAATGTATCAAGATCGGTTCATCGATCTCACCTGGTTGTAACATTAATGCAAAATATTACCAATAGGGAAACGCTGAATATGAGGGGCTGGGGATACATGGGAACCGGAAACCCGCTATACTTTGCACTCAAATTTTCTGCAAACCTAAAAATGCTCTAGAAAATTGTCTATTGATATAATTTAAAAGAGAAAAAAGAGATTCCCTTGGAAGAATGCAAATCTCATGTGATGAGATATTGAGGACCCTCCAGTGTGATTTCAGGTTGGAATTCTTGAGCTGGAGAGGAAGGGAGGGGGGTCTAGCGGGGCCCTGGGGCCATGCACACCCTTCTCCCTGTTTGTGGCCGGAGCCCAGACCCTGGAGCCAGTGTCAGGGGTACCGAGCCAGTCGCCTGTGGAGGGTGTAGAGGCTTGCCCATGAGACACCTCAGCAAGCCAGATTATGTGACTACATTGTCTAGTAGCCACATTAAATAAGGAGAAACAACCTCTAGTTGCATATTTTCTGTAACCCAATCGTCCAGAATATTATCATTTCAGCATGTAATCAATATAAAATTATTAGAGAGATATTTACATTCTTTTTGGGGGGCATACTAAGTCGTTTTTGTTTTTGTTTTTGTTTTTTAAAGAGATTTTGCTTATTTGATGGGGAGAGAGAGAGAGAGAGAGACAGCGAAAGAGAGAACACAAGCAGGGGGAGAGACAGAGGGAGAACCAGGCTTCCCACTGAACAGGGAGCCCAATGCGGGACTTGATCCCAGAACCCTGGGATCATGACCTGAACCAAAGGCAGATCCTTAAGGACTGAGGCACCCAAGGGTACTAAGTCTTTGGAATCTAGTGAGTGTTTAACACTGACACCTCGACGAGGGAAGGCCAGATTTCCGGCACTCAGGAGCAGCCCGTGGTCCATGGCTTCCGCCGTGGACAGCACAGCTGGGAAGGCCATAGGTCCACCTGGGGGAACCGGTGTGTTGAGCTCTGGGAGGGAAGGGAGTCTTCTCCCCACCCACTCCTGCCCTTCCTCGTTCCTCTCCGTGGCTGAGGGTGTGCCAAATAAAAATTCATTTTTAGAGTTGCTCCCATCTCGCAAACTCCTCAGGGGGAGTGTCTGTGCCCAAGGCTCTGTCTTCACGAGGCAGAGGCAGGCCCGGCTTGGCCACCTGCTGCGGGTACATTCCACTAAAGCCGGTGGATTTTCTCTCCTTTCTCCCCACCCCCAGCCCGTTTTCCTTTTGCTTTGTCTGTGTGGGAGGGAATTAAATGTAAGGGACACCTGGGGGCTCTTGTAGCTGCAGCCTGTCTGTGCCCCACACGAGCCCCCCGTGAGGAGAACGCTCCTGGCCACACCACTGCAACGAATGGGGGTCCTTAGCTTGTGGCCTTTCTGAGACAAGGAGAACACCTGTTAGCCGGTGTCCCTGTGGCTCCTTCCCCCTCCTGCCCAGGGCAGGCATCAGGAGTCAATCTCAGCTCTCTCTCTCTGAGGCAGCTTCTGTGCTAGTCCTTCTCTGCTGCTCTGGCGGGCTGGAGACAGCCCCCAGCTCACCCTAGTTTGCTATCCCTGCTTGAGGACCTGCCCGTCTGATCTTTCCAACTTTACTCCTCACTGTTCCCCTCTCCTGTGGACGTCACATTCCAGCAGCATCGAATGATTCTTCAATTTCTTGAATGCCCAGGGGTGCTCCGTGTGGTTGGGCAGGTTGTTCACTGTGCAAGGGCTCCCAGCCAAGGGGTGGGGAGAGCATGGCATCCAGCCCAATGTCCACTCACCAAACCATGCACCTTGGGCTGAGGACACATGTGCCCAGGACCAGGGCACCTATGGTTGAGTTTGCACAGGGGCACATGCGCTCTCACTGGCCTGTGACTATCCCATGTCTAGGCCCCCGCATATGCATTCCTCCTGCCCCAGCTGCCCTTCCCTTACCATTTCGTCCCCATTCTGTGAAGTCTTGCTCCAGTCTGTTCAACCTCTCCAGGGCTAGCGGAAAGCACTGGGGCTTCCTTGTGTCCCTCACTTCACCGGTCAGACTTATTTAAGAACTACGTGGGTCAGTCTCTGTCCATGCAGAACTGTGAACTTGAGTCTGGATTTTTCTCTGCATCCCCAGTGCCAGCCTTGTGCCTGGGGAAAGGGCACGGGCTGGGCTGGACACTGCATTTCTAATGAAGCTGTAAGAGTGCCAGGCCTCACAGGCTGAGAGTCCCCTGGTCTAACTGTGCCATGTGTGAGCCCCTTGACTGTTTGCAACAGCCCTCTGGGCCCAGAGAGGTTACTGTCGCCTGGTGCATGGACCGGGTGGGAGAGGAAGCAGAGACCGAGCCCCGGGAGCACTTTCTGCCAAGTCCCCCTCACCTTCTGATGAGTCAGGTTTCGTGATCGCTGCTGAGAAGGGAGGGGGAGGCATGGTCACCTGTGACGATAATCACAACAGCAGGTCAGAGGGCCACTGTCTGCCAGACAGGTTCTAGGCTCATTCCGTGGATGACCTCACTTGTGTGTCCAACTCAGTGCTAGGTGCTCTGCACACATCTCGAAGTAAGTGTGTTCCTCTCCCTCTCCCCTCCCTTTATTTTCTTTTCCTGAGCAGTGAGTTAAGGCTTGAGGCCATCCCAGCTAACGAGGGGCAGAGCCAAGACTTGCAGGGCGTCTGGCTCTGCACCCTGTGGCCTCTCAAAGGCCCTTTCCAAGGAGCACAGAGTCTGGAATGTTCTTCCCTTCCAAGACCTAAGCCAAGCCCTAGGGAAGGCAGCACAGCCCAGTGGGGAGGCCATGGACCCTGGAGGCAGCAAGCCTGGGGCCAGTTCCAGCCCTGCCACTGATGCTGAGCCACTGAAAGGCTTGGGAGGTGCCCTAGCTGTGTCTCAGTTTCCTTGTCTAGGCAGCGGGGGCAGGGCTAGACTCTGCGGCTACTGGTGCGACAGGGCTTGAATGAGGGCCTGCGCTCACGTGCCTGGTGCCGAAACGCTCGCACACGGCCAACCTTTCAGCCGGAGGACAGTGCTGGGCTCTGGGGGCCGGGACCCTGCCCCAAGGGCTTAGCCTCTCAGAGGCTCAGTCTCCTTGCCTGTCCCATGAGCACGAGGCTGCAGATGGAACTCACTTGAGCCAGAGCACAAATCAGTGCAGTGTGTGACGTGACAGAGTCCTTAGCTGGCGGGGCAGGGGTTCCGTCCTGCACAAGGGCCTCACCCCACCAACCCCACTCTCCCCCAGTCCCTAGGAAGCCTGGAGTTGAGCCCAGAGGTGCTATTTCCACAATGGGCTTCAGGGGCCAACAAAGCCCATAGGAAGGAAGGAAGGAAGGAAGGAAGGAAGGAAGGAAGGAAGGGTATTCTTCTTTTTTCTTTTTTTTTTTTTAAGATTTTATTTATTTATTGGATAGACAGAGATCACAAGTAGGCAGAGAGGCAGGCAGTGGGGGGTGTGGGGGGGAGCAGGCTCCCCGCTGAGCAGAGAGCCCGATGTGGGGCTCGATCCCAGGACCCTGGCATCATGACTCGAGCCGAAGGCAGAGGCTCAACCCACTGAGCTACCCAGGCGCCCCAGGAAGGGTATTTTTCTGAGCCAAGGGTTTTTCAGTGGATGCTCACGCAGACCCTCATCTAGAGAGCCAGAGAGGCCAAAGGGCAGAGAGGGGAGCTATGCACCGTGGGCCTGGTGGCCTCTGATGACTGGGCTTTCGTTGTGCTCACCGGCTGGAACACAGAGCAGGGAGCAGGTGGGGTGAACTGGCACGACCGCCGTTGGATGGTGGGGGGGAACCTTGGACCCCAGGGCCCACCCCCCAGGGAGGCAGGTGTGTGGCCCTGTGCAGGGAGAGGGCGGGTGGCCACTGATCCATGGCCTGCGCCCTGCCCCCCCCACCCCACAAGAGCTTAGGAGAAACACATTCCTTTTTCTTTTTTCTTAAAGATTTTATTTATTTATTTGACAGACAGAGATCACAAGTAGGCAGAGAGGCAGGCAGTGGGGGGTGCGGGGGGGAGCAGGCTCCCCGCTGAGCAGAGAGCCCGATGCGGGGCTCGATCCCAGGACCCTGGGAACATGACCTGAGCTGAAGGCAGAGTCTTAACTCACTGAGCCACCCAGGTGCCCCAGGGGAAACACATTCCTGAATGAATAAGAAACACAGGCAGAAAAAATAATATCGAAAGCCCTCGCCTTGCTCAGGACTTTTGACAGCCCCGCTCTGCCAGCTCTGGGCACTTCCTGTCTCTCCCAATTACCACCCTGGCCTTCTGCAGTCGCCCCTGAGCACAAAGTCAACTCACCCGCACCAACTGTGGCTGGAAAGTTCTCTGCAACCCCTCTCAGCGCCCCTTGGCTCTCCTCGGACTTCTTCCTCAGAGCCAGGTCCTTCTTGGGGTAAGTCCCCATTTGGGAGCAGAGAGCACATGGGCTTTGGCATCAGCCCCCAGGGCTAGAATCCTGTCCTGCTTCCCCGGAGCTCGGGCAGCTCATTTGCGCTCGCGCTTCGGGAAAGTGGGAGCAGGGCTGAGGACCTAGGGCAGTGCAGGGAGGCTCACTGGAAGCTGGTTAGCCTTATTATCACTGTGCTTGGGCCTGGGGAGGTGTGTGTGGGGGGTGTCTTTCTGTGCTGAGGGTGCCATGAGGGAGAGGCTCTGAGCCCAGTGCGGTGAGGTGGGGGAGCCAGGAGGGCCGAGTTCTCACGGTGTGTTTGGGCTGAGTCCCTGTCCCTCCCCTCCACTGGCGGGTCTCAGTTTGCTCATCTGCTCAGTGGCAGCTGGCTTCATCTGAGGATCTCCTAGGTGTACTCCTTGAGTACCTAGAGGGGCGCTAGTCTGGGAGCACACAGTGGGTTTGCAGGGGGAGGACGGGTGCTCCAACCACAGGGTCAGGCTGCTGGGAGGAGAGAATCCAGCCTCGCCACACTCGCCCCTGCAAGGTCCCTGCCCCTCCCTGCGGCAGCCTCTGTCCTGCTCCGTCTGTGGGCCCTGCCCAGCTGCCCTCCATCCCAGCACCCCTCCACAGGCCTCAGCCCCCCAAGGTCTCGGTCCAATTCCACCTCCCCTAGGAAGCATGTGTCAACCAGGGGCCAACCAGAGGATGGAAACCCACCAGTCATACCGGGAGAGCTGCCTAGCACAAGCAAATGTTCCAATTCACCTCCATTAGCGGGGCTATTATCAGCAGGACAGAAAACAGGTGTTGTGAGCCTGCGGAGAGTCGGAACCCTCACGTGTCCCTTTGAGGAGTGTGTGTGTCACATAGTGCAGCCACCATGGAAGATGTTACGGCAGGTCCTCAAGAAATTAAACATAGGATTACCATGAGACCCAGCAACTCCACTTCTGGGTATCTGTACCAGAGGCGAGCAGGGACTCCAGCCAACGTGTGCACAGCCACGTTGAGAGCAGAACTATTCACGGAGTCAAAGGTGGAGGCAAACCCAAGTGCCCATCGCTGGCTGAGCGCATGAACAGAATGTGGTCCCTCCCGACAACGGAATGTTCTTCACTCTTAAGAAGGAAGGATCTTCCGACACCTGCTATGGCACAGAGGAACCTTGAGGACGGGAGGCTGAGGGAAATAAGCCAGTCGCCAAAGGACAAATACTGCCTGATTCCACTCGCGTGAGGTTGGTACAGTCACCGGATTCACAGAGACGGAAAGGGAACGGTGGTCGCCGGAAGCCGGGGGGAGGGTGGCGGAGCTAGTGTTTAATGGAGACTTGAGTTTCACTTGTGCAAGAAGAAAAGGCTCGGGGGAAGAGCGATGGTGGTGGTGGTCGCCCAGCAGTGTGGCCGTCCTCGATGCCACTAAATGGTGCCCTTAGAAATGGCCAAGATGGTAAACTTATGTTATATGTATTTCAGCACAATTAAAAATAGTTTTAACTGGCTGAGATCATTACTCGACCACTGGAAAGACCATGCTAAGGGCCACCAGGCAGACGGGGGTATCACCAGCACTTACGTGGCTGAGGAGCAGGTGCTGCTGGGGGGTGCTGGGGTCTCTGCGTCGGGAGGCTGACCAATCGTCCTGGTTTGCACCGAGCTAGTGGGTGGGAACCCGAAGCTCTAAGCCTGAATCCTTGTGTTAGCTCAGTAATAAAAATACCAATGACCGATCACGCACATGGCCTGGCAATGTGGTGTTAAATTGTTCCTGCGACTCCGCATGTTGTGGTTGAGGATACTAAGCTCAGAGATGGAAAGTGCTTTGCCCAAGCCCAGACAGCTCTGTAGGAGGCAGGGTTTCAGGGAAGCTCGGGTCCATCTCTAGGGGCTCCTAGCCTGCGTGCCCTTCTGGGGCTGAGCCCTGTGGGCTGCTCAGTTTCAATTGTTGGTGACACGTCCAGCGGGAAGGGCCGGGACAGCGGGTGCCCGCCTCCCACCGGGCTTTCCGGGGGGAGCTGCTGAAGGTGCAGGTGGAGCCGCTTTTTATTCCTCGTAGAGCCCGGATGTGTTCTCACCTCACCATCCGATGGCGGGCCCGCGGTGAGAATTAATCTCAGCAAAAGTGAGAGCGCGCAAGACAAGCTGCTCTGAGTTCTGCAGGAAAATAAAATGTGGGATTGAATGATACCGGGGATCCATCATTTCTCTCCGACGTGCAGAAGGTTTTTGCTCCTTGTGTGAGCGGCGTGCGGGAGATCTACGAGCCCAGTCCTGGGCAGGGTGCTGGGCTTCCCGGGGGGCGCGCGGCGCATGGGGGGCCGGAGGGGCCGCACGCGCGGGCGCCGGGGACGGAGAGCCGGCCTTGAGTAGGAACATGACAGATGCCCTGGTGTAAAAGGTGACAATTTGCCTACACAGTGAAATGGTGCTGTCAAGACATCAGGGTATTTGGGGACTTGAATTCAGAAAGGAGGTGTTTGAAAAATGCAGGCTGCCGGGAGCTCCTTTGGCTGCCTCAGAGCTCCAGAAGTGATGTTTTGTAATTTTGCCTTATGATCTGTGAGGGTTTATCATGGCGCTAATCGGCCTAATGATGACGGGAACTCAGTCATTCCCACTTAGATGCCAGGTTTTAAGTAATCATAGGCGCTCAGCAGGCCCCTCGGCTGTGCGCTGGGAGGGCCTGGGGTGATCGCCCCTCTGCCTGCTTCTGGTAAATGAGCTCGGTTCCCACCGGGCGGGCGGCTTCTCCGGGCTGGGGAAACAGCCCGTGGTCTCCCCGGGACCCCTCCTCCGCCGCCCGCTCCCGAACCGGAGACAGGACCGCTCCCAGGTCCACGCACCGGCCATGGGCCGGGGTCCCCCGGAGGACGCGAAGGTTGCGTGGGCCCCTGCCCGGGGCGCCGGGCGCCGGGTCTGCCTCCTCGGAGTTCCCACTCTTCATGCGAAAATTTAAAACCCGTGTTTATGATAATGCCCTTGTTCCCATGGACACCAGTGAACTGCACAACCAAGATTAATGGCGAACCATCGAGACCGGTCCTAAAAGATGGTCCCTCTTGTGGATTACGGTCTGTCACGCGGCATCCATTAGCGGCGAGCGCAGGGTCCTCATCATGTTGGTATCATTGGGACCAGCGCACGCCACTGCGAGATGGCATTTCCATCGCACATCAACGGATCATTTCGCCACTGCTGAAGGCATCGTAAATTGGACTTATAGCTCAGCTGCTGGCATAAATAAGTCCCTTTGATAGTTAGTGGAAGACGTTATGACACTCCAGGGTACAGGAGGGGACATTGGCACTGTCATTTTTTTTCTCCAGCCCTGGCACCCTGGTGCCTGTGATCTTTCTGAAGATTCAGGGCACGCGCTCTTCATTACGGCTTGGGCACCAGGGACTTGTTTTTTTTGCAAGATTAATGAGCGCCACGGAAATTCTCCAGCGCATCTCGATAATTAAGTCTTTGTTTATCAAAAAACAAGTTATATTAGGAGCAGAAAATTCGCAGTAATTATTCATAATTCTAACAATTCAAGTATAGCTACCTCATTTGCCTGGGTAATTCTGCTTTTTAATTTCTTGCATACATTTGCATATTAATTTTGCCCGTCGGCTGCAGCAGGCTTGACAGTTTGCTACTCTGTGATGGTTTTCACAGGGGTGCGACTCAGTTGGGTGGCATTTCGACTGGGTGCAATGATAAATTATGAATTTTCTAATTTGCTGCATAATGAAGTAACCCCTTCCAACCCAATTAAAAAGAATCACCAGGATCTATTTTTTTTGGTAAATATATATTTTCCAGGTATTTTGTCTCATTTTCTTGGCCGTTCACAAACAAGGAGTATGTATTTTTTTCTCTTAAACACACACACACACACACACACACACACACACACACACACACCCCAATGCTTGCATTTGCAGCCTTTCTGGATGGTGGTGACTTTCTGTGCATCAAAGGGGACTCAGGACTGGGGCTTCTTGAGATGGAATTCAGGCCTGTGGTTGGCCATGTGTCAGTGTGTGTGGCCCTCTCGGGCATCTGTGTCTGGCAGGTTTCCGTTCTAGTCAGGTGGCAGCGATGTGTGTGGTGGCAGGAGGTGGTGGGGAGCAGAGTGCTGGCACGGAAGCACTGTCCAAAGGGAGAGACGATGGAGGTGTGTTCCGGCGGGTCCCGTCTCTCCTATCGACAAACGAAGTACCCAAACTCTTCAAGCCTCTTATTTGAAAAATCAACCAAACCAAACCAAACCAAACCAAAATAACAACCCTGATAAAGCGTGCCCAGGCAGCGCCCGTCTCCCAGATGAGTTTGCCAGAAGGCCCGAGAGGAGCTGCAGACGCATGCTGGGCTGGGGTCCGGCTGTGGAGCTGGAGAGAGGCTCCGGCTCTGGGGAACGGACAGTTACAACGGTGAAGGCTACGGCATTTTATTTTCCACACCAGGACTCCCGAGCCGAGCAGAGCATCCAGGCAGCAGGCCACGTGCCTTCCTGCCTTTCCAGATGGTTTCGGCGTAAGGCAGATAATATCTTCTAATGTTGTAAAAAAATAAGACTTAAAAGCTTTGTATCATCTTGTTGCAACTCTAGTATAAAACAGTCCCTGCGAGCGGTGGGGTCTGCGCACAGCTTGGCTTTGCTGGCAGCCCCTTAGCACCGGGCTGGGTAGCTGGAGCATGGGGAGGGGAGACCTACGACTTTCTCCCTACATGGACACCTCTGTGCCTCCCTCCGCCACTCTTTCCACAGCAGATACAGGAAGTGCCACTCGCAGGAACTCAAGCACAGCCCGCAATGAGGACCCCTCCGCTCCCTGCCAAGCACTTCATCACATCTTACCTGTGGGCTGATCCTTGGGCAAAACTGGGGGATGGAGTTCGGTCCCATCACCTCCCAGACCCTATATGCCTAATACCGGGGCAGACCCATGGAGCCTCTTCGTTAGCACGACCCACAAAGACCTACTCATCCAGATTCTGCTGAGTTTCATTGAACAGCATTCCCATGAAGGAATGTCCAGACTTCCCTTGCATACCTCCAGTGATGCGGGACTCTTTGCCTCCCTGTGCAATCCACCCTGTCTTGAGCTAGTTCTACTTGTAAGAAATCACTCTCAAATATGCCTTCTTATCATTTCTCCCTATGGGTCCCATTTTCCTCCCGGCTTCTGCCATTCAATGGTATGCTTGTTTCTTGTGTTCTGGAGGTTTATAGAATTTATCTTTTTGGCCAGACGGCTTTGGGGTCATGCACTGGCTTACACTTTTCTCAATCACCTGGGCCTTGTGCAGGCTAATTTCACAGTAGGTGCCAAAACAACAAGGGCTGGCTCTTACTTAAGCACTGACATAAATTCGCTGCAAAAGTCAGTCCAGGGTCCAGAGAATTCAAAAGGACAGTGGGAACAGGAGGAATTAGGACACAGCCTCACGGAAACAGACTGGGATTTGCCCTGAGCCAGACAGCCCCTTTCTTAAAGGTTCCAGAAAGAGAACATGAATCGGGTATCTCTTTCATGCTGTCTGCTCTCATTTTCTAGAAGTTTCCAGCACTTACCTTTGTGGCCAGACTATGAGCTCATTAAGACCCAAACACTGTCCTTAATACATACTTGTTGGCAAATTCAAGTGTCAGGGCAGACACTAGCTACACAATCTTGATATATTTTGACTGTCTTTTTTTTTTTTTTTTTTAATTTGCAAGGTGATATTTTAATGCTTAATCAATATTAACTGAGTTTTAACTGTGTGCAGCTTCCTTGCCTCTTTGGGTGAGAACAGGCCTTATCTCTGACCTCAGGGAGCTTCCTGGTTTTACTCAAAATAGAGGCTGGTTGAGATAAGTTGTTTTCCACACTGTGTGCCATGGAGCCCTGGGTTTCCATGAAGTTTGAGAAATAGAGAGAGAGAGAGAGAGAGAGCGAGAGAGAGAGCACAAGAACAGGTGGAGCAGAGGGAAAGAGAGAGAGAGAATCCCAAGCAGCCTCCCCGCCAAGCCGGAAGCCTGACACACGGCTCGATCTCATGGTCCTGAGATCATGACCTGAGCCAGAATCAAAAAAGTCAGCTGTTTAACTACCTGAGCCACCCAGGTGCCCTTTAGGGGCAGAATTTCAATCACCACCTCTTGAAAGGATTAAACAGGTAACAACACAGTTACCAAGCATTCACCATATTTCAGGCACTGTTCTAAATACTTTACATGTATTAAGTTACTGATTTGTTAGAGACTATTATTAGCCTATATTGCAGAGGAGGAAGTAGAGGAAGGGCTGCCACACTGAATTTATGTTGCCCAGTTAAATCTGGATCTTGGATTATAAATAACACCTTTCTTTAGTGTATGTGTGTCCCAAATATTGGGGCATTGTGTAATATACACACACACACACACATATATATATATATATATTCTCTTCCCCACATGCATATATATACATATGTATATATATATGCATATATATACTTATACCATTTTTAAAACCATTTATCTGAAGTTTAAATATAATCAGGCATCCTGTATTTTTATTTGCTAAATATGATAACTATAAACGAAGGCCCAGAGAAGTTTGGTCACTTATTCCAAATCCCACAGCTGGTAAGTGGTTTTGAGTCTGCACTTTAAACCACTCTGCTATAATGCTTCTGTAAATCCCCTGCCTATATCAGCTGAATGAAGAAGGTATAAAAAAATGCCTAACCCAATTCCTAGGTGCATAGTAGGCTCCATAAATACTAGTTCCTTTCCCTCTTCCCCACCTGCCTTACCCTCAGCATGGCCTGTGAAGTTAACTTGTTTTCCAGGCTTCCGTCATTCATCCCTGTACTAATGCCATTGGTCTTTACCACAGCCAAGTGCCTCCTGTACTTTTATCTATTCAATATTATTCTTTAATTCTACACACCAGGATATTTACTTAACAGGGAACTTTGATATCACAATCAGACATGATAAATCAGGAACCCGCGCCATAAATTGAGGGTCATTATAAAATGTACAATGAAAACACGAAGTTACATACTTCTCTCTGCTCTAGGGGTTAAGTTACAAACCTGCTTTTTGTTAAATAGGGAGACTTGCAGACATTAGAAGGGTGTTAAAGTCATGCCAGCACTTAACAGAGACTTTCCGTTGGAGATAATTAAAAAGGATAAAAGAAAATCAGCACACGAGTTAATGTTGATATGCTGTGTCTGGAAACCACCTAAAATCATCTCATGCTACCCCAGAAAGATATGTCCCCCACTTTTGGTAAAATATTGAATTAATGACTATGAGTGGGATCTTTTGACCAGCAAGCACAAAAGCAATGTTTTTGGGCCACCTTCTTGTGCAGGAAGCTGGTGACCCAGCAAGGCTATGGTAATTGGACTCACAGTGGCCACTGCCTTCCAGATCTGAGACCATACAGCGGCAGACTCCACTGGGATCTGGGGAGCTGACAGCACTGAATGAACGGCCGTGCTTCATCTTTCGGCAACCATGCTTCCTCCCAACTCTGAGACTCTATGACCAGATGGCATTCCCACCCACACACCTAGCTTGGTCAGGGAATCTACAGTCATCCTCAAATGTCAATTTTAAAACTTGGGAGGGAGTTAGAGGGCTGAGAGTGGCAATTTCACGTTAATTTAATCTGTTGGTCCCAATACCTTAGCTCTCCAATAATAGATGAAAATTTACCAGGGACCCTCAAACCTCATCGCCAGATTTTCTTTCATTTATTTATTCATTTAGTGATTATACAACAGACATTTATTGAGTGCATTGTGTTGGATGCTAGAAATCTAGAAATGATGAAGGCAAGAATCATACCTTGGAGGACCACTGGTAACCATTTCACTTGTTACTTCTCACTCATTACCTTCCTTGCCCCCCCACCAGCTGGTGCTGGTTTGCATTCTTGGGATGCCTATGAAAGAGGCAGTTGTGGAGGTGTGACAGGAGCTGAGCACTTGGAGCCAAAAGACCTGGGCCCAGCAGTCCTTTCTACAGTTCTGTTTGTGGTGGGGTTTTAGCAACAGCATCTAGAATTTGAAGGACCCAGACTCTTGATGTAAGACCTATTTTAGGGTTGGACAGTGTGGGGGGTGGTTTCAGTTGAAACATCCATGAAACCAACTGACAGAGAGGGCCTCGTGGAAGAACTTCTATGCATCTTGAACTCTTAAGCCAAAAGTTAAAAGCACATGAAGAAATTGAATACAACAGGAGACTCTCAGTATATCTGTCACATGGAAGAATTCAAACCCAAAGAAATAGAAATCATGGCCATAGTGAACATGTATTGAAGACTGAGTATATGCTAGGCACTGTTCCAGATGATTTACAGTATCAGCTTATTTAAGCTACCTAAAAACTCTAATAAGTGTTCATGATAATTATCATAATTTTAAAGCAAAGAGAAATAGAGGTATACTCAGCTTAACCCAAGATTATATAATATATAACTAGTACATGACAGAGCTGGAATTGACCCAGATACTCTGTCTCTGAATCACTCATGCTTAAATGCTACATTGGTGAAACTGCTATTGATAAATCTGAAAAGAATTAGAATATGTATGTTCTAATTCTCAATTAGATTAAGGTCAGAATATCATCTGTAAACTAAAGAAAAGTTTGTTGAAGACAAGAAATAACTTCCAGGAAACACTGGAAATAAGAGTTACATTTTTAAAAAGTTGAATGGAGTAGATAAGAGATTAAAGACAGCTGGAGAGAGAATTAGTGAGTTGGAAACCACAAGTGAGTAGTGTCCCCCAAGCTCCCTGACTGTGGCAGAGAGTGATACAAACAGATAACATGAAGGATGTATGGAGCCATGGAGAGGGAGCCTGGAAAGTCTGAAGCAGTGTACAAAAAAATCCCCATGTAGACGTAGCATAGTGCAGTTATAGAGTGCTAAAGATAAAGGGAAATAAGGTAAGAGAAAAAGTTGGTGCTCTCAGTTTGGGACAGTTACAAGTATTTTCTGTGCCAAGTGTTGTGCTGAGAGATTTTCCTGTTTGTTGTCGTTTCATCTTCTGAACCACATGGATTAGTTTTTCCATCTTAAAGGTGAGGAAACTGGATCTCAGAGAATTTAACAAATGTGTTAAGCACTCACTACATCTTTGCTGAATGAAGATGTGGCTCTAGGACCTATTAGGGGTCATGTGTGGTCATTTATCTTCTTGGAACTTAATTTTGTTCCCTCTGGTTTTAAATGATAATGATAAAAACCAGTCCTTCTCACCTCATAGGATTGTTTCCATTGGTGTCTTTAGAAGTGAGAAATGGCATGGAGGAAAAAAGAAGAACCCTGGTCCTTTTCATCCTGCTTCATTTGTTGAATCTGTGACCATTAGCTTTAGAATTCCCTGACAGTGGGTCATAACATAGCAGGTAATATCCAAGTATATGCCAAAGTAGGGTTTAAACAGTATAGAAAATATATTAAGAAAATGAAAATCCCGGGGCGCCTGGGTGGCTCAGTGGGTTAAGCCGCTGCCTTCCGCTCAGGTCATGATCTCAGAGTCCTGGGATCGAGCCCCACATCGGGCTCTCTGCTCAGCAGGGAGCCTGCTTCCTCCTCTCTCTCTGCCTGCCTCTCTGCCTGCTTGTGATCTCTCTGTCAAATAAATAAATAAAATCTTTAAAAAAAAAAAAAAAGAAAATGAAAATCCCTGTTTAGTCCTTCCAGTTCCCCTTTAAGCTTATACGAGCTGAGAGGCAATCCCTGCTTATAATGTCTCCTTTAGACCTGTCTCTACTCATTTACATGATTGTATCTACTTTTTCTTTACATAAATTGTAACCCATTATACATAATACATTCTGAATGTTCTCACTTAATAACATATTTGAAGAACCTTTCTATAACAAGAAGTATGCGCCTGTATCATCCACTGCATGATACTTCATAGCATGAATATCTCTCTGTTTCTTCAATTATTTCTGTATTAAAGGGTACTAGGTGGGTCCTAGACTTCTTATTATCAATAATGCTCATGTGCACCTCCTTATAAATGTTCCTAAGGACTCATATTTAATATTTCTGCAGGATATTGTCCAAGAAGGAGAATTTGGGGGTCAAAATATTTTTAAATTGACAATTCAGCTGGATATGACTCAATATTCTTCCCCCAAATGCTGCACTTGGAGTTTCATTAACACTTTCTCAGAGTGCTAATTTCCCCTTCCTTCATCAACAGTGGAGTTCATTTACCTTTGAAATATTTGTCCTTATCACTTTCTGGGAGAGCCAATATCTTGAGCTATGGAATCAGAAGAAAGGTGGACTCTAACAAGCAATGAAAAAATAAAAACCCATGGGAATCAGCGTAGACGATGATGGAACACAAGTGTTCACTCATTCCTTTATTCCTGGTGTGGGACGTGCAGTGGGACCAGCACCCACTCCCTCTTGCCCTTAGGGACTGGAGTATAGAAGGCAAGTGGGGTAGTCAGGGGGCAAACCCAGAGGGGTGTGTGGCTTGAATAAGGATGTCCAGTGCTGTGGGTGCTCACAGCATGGCACCTGCCTGGGCTTGGGGGCAAGTTATGTCCTCCTTGGAGGGAGGGAGTAACATGCAAGCTGAGGCCCCGCGCCCACATAGGGGGAATCAGTAAGGAGAAGGGCATGCAGGGTGGTGGGAAGGGGAGTGACCTGGGATAGGACTGGAGGAGAGAGCACTCCAGGTCTATTATGGCCACCGCAAAATGGATGGGTGGAGTGTGGACAGTCCTGCTAGGCCGCATGGAACCGCCAGGCGTCTGTACCCGGGAGCTGATGGCTTTATTCTTTCTGCCTTGCAGGAGCACTCTGCCTGCTTTGTCGGGGGTGAATTGGGAACTGTGAGGGGGGGTGATCTGGAAACAAGGCAGGAGGTGGGCCAGGCAGGTGGCTGAGAGCAGGGGTCAGCAGCGGATGTAGAGCAGGGATGCACGGGAGACAGGTGTCCCAGGGAGAGTCAGATGACCCCGCTCGCACCTGCGTTACTGCTTGGATTCCTGAGTGGATGCTGGTGCTACTCAGCGAGGCAGCCCTGGAACTGGGGTGGGTGAGTCAAATTCTGTTTGTGAAAAACATTTTTTTAATCAAATGTAATACCAAATATTAAAATTACAGACTGCATTTAGTTTATTACAAATGCAATAATCTTTGTATTAGATGATGGTTTATGATGAAAAATCTGGTGGGGAACCTATATAAAAGAGGCATGAAAAACTATAAAAACTATATGTATCCTCCTGAAAATAACAAGAAAATAAGCATATAGACCTAACAGATGGCAGATTTTACATTTATGGGGTCATTTATTCTCATCATAAGCCTATGAGGTAAGCATGATTATTCTCATTTTCTAATGAGGTAATGGAACCACAGAGAGGTTAGGTAACTTGCTCAAGGTCACCCAGCTTGCAAATATCAGAGCTGGAATGTGAACGTAGGAAGTTGGATCTAAAGCTTTTTATTTTTTTAATCTACTGGACATATTATTTGTTGCCTGGAGAGTATAAAGCATAAAGGAATGAGGAACACTCAGTTTAGCAAAGTAGGTGCTTTGGGTTGGGGGAAAGAGGAATTGCCTGGGAGATCTACAGAGGGGCTTTGGCTGCACGGGTGTGTTCTGTCTTACACTGGAAGGTGGGCACAGAGATGATGATCATTTTACAAACTCTAACTGCTCATGTTAAACATTTCAGAGCAAATGTTTGTGTTCTTCCTGAAATCTTTATACACTTCGAACCCCGTTTTGGAGTGTTTGGTTAGAATTAAGTGATCTGAGACTCAGAAGGAGCCCACTTACTAAAAATCCAAAGTTAAATACTTATTGATCTTTGCTTTGTGCTTTTCTGGATTAATTTGAGTTGGAAATCCACCGTCTCCCACTGAAAAGGCAAACTGGAAGCGAGGGATCTTGTGTCAATTGGGAATTGCCAAATAGAAGCTGGACCATGGTGGTTTGAACAAATAAGATTTTTCTCATTTAATTAAAAACTTTAGAAAAAGACACTGTTGGCATGGGCTTAGTATCCTAAGGATTTCAGAATCAAGATGTTCACAATTTTTTTTTTCTCTTTTCCTCATGATGCCAGGATGGCTGCTGAATCTCCAGCTATTAGGTTTATGTCACCAGGGGAAAGGTTTAAAGGACATACCTCCTAGCTTAGCTTTCTTTAAAAAAAATTGCCAGAAAACCTCACTCAAGACTTTCCATCTACATGTCATGGGCCACATAATTGCAAGGGAAAATGGAAAATGTGCCTTTTTTTTTTTTTTAAATATAAGTTGGCAATTTGCCACCTGCTAAAGTATAGGGGTTTTGTTAGTGAGAAGGAAAGAAAAAACAGATTTTGAATATTTATTAGCAGTCTCTGCCACAGACCTTCATGACCCCCTTTGTCTCTTTTTTCCAGTGATGCAGAATAAAATGGCAAATTGAACCCCACTTTTGTTTCTTGCTAATTGTTCTTATAAAATGCCCTTTTCACTCCAAGTCTAAGGCAGCCCATTTTAGAATGTCCAGAAAAAGAAAAAAAAAAAAAAAAGAAAGAAGTCTGGAAAATTCTTAGTCACAGAATATTTCCTAAATCACAGCAGGTGGGGGGGGGGAGAGGATTTTTTTAAAATAATGGTATCAAGAAGATTTTGTGTCTTTCCCAATTTGCTGTTTCTTTGAGTTGGTAAAAGTCACTTTTAATCCTTAAAATACTAGAAGGCTTTCAATCAAGCCATTTTAAGTAAACTCATTCATGAGAGAATTTATTTCTATTCTGTATTGTCTTTCCTTTTTGTAAATACCACAGAACTCGAGTGTTTGCTTTTTCATGTGTTAGTTTGTTTATTTATTCTAGGGTTCCATTCAACAGCCAGACAGCTGGGTTATGGAAATGCCAATTATGAATTCCCCACAGATCTGAGCACTGAATTTTCCACAAAACTGGTTTGATTTTTTTTTTTTTTTAAGCCGGGAAAGCTAACTAAATTTTTTTCTTTTAAGCTAACTAAATTTTAAGCAAACTTTAGACAAAGAACTCAGTAGTTTTTGCCATGATGTGTTAGGGAAATCCGGAGGGAATTTTTGTGCCCCTAAGAAATCGGAGTTTGGAATGAGAAGTTGTAAGGTACAAGAAACAATCATTTTGTCCGTCTGCTTAGATGGTATAAGCATTCTCTGCTAAGCCTTGGAAAGCGCTTTACAGTTTACAAAGGACATTCATATGCATATCTTCTGTTTCCATGCCCTTGCAGAAGTGGCTAGAGAGACTGTTTGCCTGTGGGCTACCAGAGTGCCTGTTTTTAGCCACCTGGCGGCAAGTCCCAAAATGTATTTGTGCCCTTCCCGATGGCTCCCTTGCCCGTACTCGAGGTCTGATAATTTGATAAAATGACCGATCATTTTCAGCAGCCTGTGGATCGTGGGAGCTCCCTGGATATGGGAGCCCGACATTTTCTCTACAAGATATTCCCAGCAAGGAATGATTTGAAAACATTTATGTATCCATTCAGGAAATATTTACAGCATGCTTACGGGGTGCTAAACATTGTGCTTCGTACTTGAAATGTGTTCTCTCCTCTGGCTACCCAGCACGCTTGTTTGGCTCATCTGGCTGGACAGCCCTATGGGGGAGAGACCACTGTTCTCCAGGTTTTATAGTTGGGGAAACTGAGAACCAGAGAGCCAGAAGGGTAGCAGGATGACAGGTGCTAACCCTGACTCTTTGCTACCCCCCTAATTGTGAAGAGTGATGTGTCAGGGACAACTCAGTTTGGAGTCCTGACGGTATCCTGTCCTGGGCTGGAGTCCAGGAGGACACAAGGAGGCGAGTTCTGTTCCCCGCCCCCGTCTCCCTGGACTGAGCCCTGAGCTTCACACCAAAGAACCACAGGGAGTGCTCTGGCTTGGTTGGCCGTCAAACTCACCCGTGTGCCCCATGTGTCAGTTGGTTGCGGTTGTGGTAACAATATCCAGAGGCATCCAGAAGTGTGGGTGGATGGAGACAAAGATTTAGGAAAGGTCTGGAATGTTGTGCGTGTGATGGAGGAGGTCATGTTCGTGTTGGCAGTGGCTCTAATTTCGTTTTGACATCAGCTATTCTAAGTCAAGGGGAATTTAGAGACAGAGTTGCTGGGAATTGAGTAGAAGGAAAAAATGGTGATGTTTTATGACTATTGACTTAAGACAGCTAAAAAGGAACAGAGTGCCTACGTAGGAATAATGGTACCTTGCGTGAATGGCAAGACGCTGAAGGTGATTACTGTGATTCTAATGTCTTTGAAGGACAGGATAGAGCTGGTTAAGGACCCCAAAAAAAAAAAAAAATTAGAAAATGGGGGAAAATAAACTTGAATAGCTAACCAGTATTAATAAGTCGAAACAAATTAATCCCTTGCTTTAATTTGGTAATATTTTAACTCTATCAGATGTGAAAAGCCACAGATGTTGAGTTTCATTAATATGGAATTAGTCGTGCAATTGCATATTTTTAAAAGTAGTTATTTAGTGTGCTCCAAATTAAAAATTTTAAAGAAATTAGTTTTGAGGCACAAAGCACATTACATGTGTAGTTTTCTTGGTCTGATTATAAATAGGCCTATTTTCTTCTTATTAAGAGATTTCTGTGTTCTTTTGTTTGAAGAAGATTAACCAAATTGATTTTTTATTTTGTTATTGACTGGGGTTGAGAATACGGTGTGATGTGGGCGCTGGGGGATGAGAGCAGCACCCGTGTTTCAGGTGAGCCCTGTCCAGGATGAGATTCTGTGGGCCAAGACACTGGTGTCTCCCCATGGGAGGGTTCTCCGCCCAGCTCTGGGATCAGAGAAGGGAAAAGGGAACCTTGAAAACAGGAGAAATCAATTTTTGGTCTTGCACTATTATTTTATAAACAAGGAAGGAAGCTTGGAGAAGTCATATGATCTCCCTAAGCCACCCAACTGTGCTCTAGCCATCGGCCTTGTTTTAAAGCTTTGATGACATCATGCTCCCTTCCGCCACAGGGCCTTTGCACAAACAGTGGCATCCTTTGTTTTTCCACTTAGTTGCATCTGATTCCTTCAGATCTTGCCTCACTAGTGCCTTCCCCAACCCTGGATTAGGTCAGACCTTCCTGTCTTCCTCCTTACTGGTATTATGTATCTTTCCCCCCAGAGGTTTATCCCTTCCTTCACTTCCATTGACTAAAGTCAGTCATATTCCCGAGCCTGATGCCAGTGAGGGTGGGAAGTCTGAGGGCAACGAGTGGCTGTAAGTCATCTTCTTAATGATAAATGGCACAAATAATACAGCTAACCACGAGGGCCCAGCAAGGGCCTGGCTCGGGGTGCGTTCAGTAAATGGTGGCAATAGAGCCCGACAGAGAGTGAAAGAAAGGAGGAAGTGGGGAGAAAGGAAGGCAGTCTTTATTCATGTGGGACCACAGTTCACAGGAGAGAGGGATGTGCAAACAAACATAATATGGTGTGGTAATTGCCCTAATGGAATGAAGCCAGAAAATAGAAGCCAGTTAATAGAATACAGACTCTGATGTCTGATAAACCGGGGTTCAAATGAACATTTGCTGTGAACTTGGTCCATGGTTGACCAGCTGTGTACCTGTCAGCAGGTCCCATGAGATCTCTGAGCCTCAGTGATGTTCCCATTCCAGGGGGATTTTGCTTTCTGTTTCAGGGTGCACGGGGGTTTAATGGGATCACCAACATAGCCATCAATGTAGAACGTAACTTCAGCGGGAGCTCCCTGAATGATTGTCGCCACCACGATGGTGCTCAGAGCAACAGGTCTGAAGGGGAGGGTCTTCGTGGAGGCTGTCGGTGCCCTGCCCGGATGGCCTTTACATAACCCTGACCACCAGCGGCTGTAAGGGTGGGCTGCCAACAGCTCTCAGCTGCCCCTCTCATCTGGAGAATGCCCTTGACCTACGCATGCCCACTTGACATGGGAGCCGCAGAGAGCTGATGACCGGCTGACCCGGGGGTAAGAGGGCAGCTTCTTTGCTTCAAGGTGTGGAAAAAGCTCTGAATGTGTTTCTGTTCCAGAGGCCTCAACCCCACATGTGGAGCCAGGGGTGGGGGGAGCAGCCTTGACCTGAGGCTGCATCCTGGCTGGCTTCCTCCCTTCCCTGCCCTGCAGTCCTCCCTCCCGTAGGGACCTTTCTCAAAGAGCTCTCTGTCCTGGTGAATCATGTGACCTGGGTCGGGATCCTTGTTTTAGGCTCTGCTTTGGAGGAAACTTGACCCTTTCTTAAAGGGTTCCCGTGGGAAAGACTGTCTTTGGCTGCCTGAGGGAGGCCCGAAAATCTTTTCTGAGTCCTCCTCTAATCTTCATGATGATTAGGAGTTTGGTGGTGGTGGTGGTGGTAGGCAGGGAGGTCCAGTCAGGGAAAGGAATTCCAAGAAGGAATAGCATGTGTGGAGATACCACACCTCCTTGATTGTAGAGTGAACATCCCTACCCCCCTCACCCCCCCACTCTATGACTTCTGGAATGGGAGTGTGTCTTAGGTTGAATGTTCCCCCTCAGCCCCCAACTCTATGGCTTCTGGAATGGGAATGTGTCTTATGGTTGAGGAACTGTTGCTGGAGGAGGGCTTGACCACTGGTGGTGCTTGTAGGCAAGGGGCTCTGTTAGGAGTGGTGTGGACACCCGGAGCGACTCCCCTGGTCATGCCCTGGGGGGCCACATGGGACCCTGGATACAGTCCTGTGTGATTCTCTGGGACTCCCTCGGAGAGCTGAGCCCACAGCCCCCAATTCTCAAGGCCAGGTGGACGAAGCCCTGTGACCTAGGCTGATCCCTGTGAACAGGACTAATGTCTTGCAAGGCACGGAGAGCCCTCCTAGGTGTTCTCTGGCACAGCTGAGCTTTACACGGGCACATTTCCTCTCTTGACAGCGCATCACTCCTTGTCTCCCAGATACTTTAGACGGGAGGCATGTTCTCGCAAACATACAACAGACCCACCGTTTAAACATGTCTTGCAGTTAGAGTGGCCCTTCTCAGATGACTCCTGGGAAAAGCTGTCAGTGCCATGCGGGTGGACGCTGGGCCACTTTCACTGTATGGTCACCGTGGACCTGGTACCTTTGGTGCCTCCTACTGCGCATGGCCCACCACTGGGAAGGGGAGGTCTGTAACCCAGGTGCTGGAGAAGCGAAGTTAGACCCGCATGCCCTGAACCCCAAGGAAGCTGAGGCCACCATCACCAGCCCATCACTTCACGGTGCCGTCTTCCTCTTGCCCGCTCTCCAGACCAACTCGGGAAGTCTCTTGTCCCCCAGGCACTGGTCGTCTATGTCCAAGGACTCTGACATCCAGACCCTTTCTCTTTCTCCTCCCGTCGTGGCTTGTTTCACACTAAAGAAGTAAACCAGTGCTACACATCTGTCAGCCTGAAATTCATGGAGCTATTTGGAAGCAAAACCAAGAAAAACAAAACTGATTAGGGAAAGATCTGCTTTCAGAAAACCTATTTCTGTCACAGGGGGATGGATAAATAAAATAATGTTTCAATAATTTATGCAGCCTGCGCGCGAAAAAACATTGGAAATGTGAAACGAGGACGACACATAAAGAACAACCCAAGTTGATAGCTGCTTTAATCAGTTCGGTTGATAATTCTAAAATAAATTGGAAAAATCAGTCTTGCTCTCAGCTTTTGAATGATGATGGGATGGTAGGGAGATGTGTGTTCTTTCTCCTGGAAAACGTTTGCTCTTTTTGGGTCCCCCAAGGACGCAGTCCTTGGCCCTGGATGGGGGTCATCCCTGCTCAGTGTCTGTCCTCCTGTCTTCACTGTCCTCTCACTGTGCGGGTCTGGAGCTCCCAGGCCAGCCACGCCCACCTGGCTTCTCACAGAACTACTCAGGGTCCCTGTGGGATGAGGTGGACAGGCTCTTGGTTGGGCGGGGAGCATAGGTTTGCAAGTCCCTATTTTTCAGATTGCCCCCAACTCCCATGTCAGTACTGAGATGGTCCTGATGGAATAGTGGGAAAGACATAGAGTCATACTTCAGTATGATCAGCAAATACACTAATCCAGCAAGTTAGCTCCCAGGTGCCATAGGAGATGTTGGGGAGGTAGAAAAATAGTCATGTGTGGTGGTGGATATGGTTTGGGGTCCCCTTAGGAAGACAGGACCTCAAAAATGACTAAACCAGACCCTGAAGGTCCCCTGATGTCTTAATCTAGAGTCCTTTTTCCAGTTTCCTGCCCATCCCCCAGGTTTTCCTATCTAGTGCAAACAGTCCTTCCAACCAAGCTGGAGAGGCCATGGAAGGTAAGGGGAACAAGGAGCACTCACAGGAACCTCCTGTTGGTGAGAGACAGCCTGGGTGTCCATCCATAGAACCACAAGCTAATTCTATTTGACCTGATGGACCAACCTCAGAGATGCAGTTGGCAAGCAGCCTATGTGGTATTCCCTGCATTTCTGGAGTCAAAGGAGAAATGGCTGGCTCTCTCATGAAGATGCCAGAAGTAGGAAAAGGAAATCCAAGGCACAGCTGGAGACATAGGCTGTAACATGGATAACTACCTCCAATTCCCTGAATTCCCATGGTCATGGAGAAAGCAGAACCAATATGGCACCCAGAAGGCTGGGGTCTTGAAATGACAATCTAGCCCCATACAAGCAGCACGGGGACTTCCCAAGTCTGGCTCTAAAGAATCTGTGTGGACAATGCCTTTCCTAGATTGAACCTCATCAGTCAATTGCCTTGCCAGTTCCTCCCTCCTTCATTCTACTCCTCCTCCCATCACCATAGCAGCCAGCACTGCCCCCACCCCCGCCGCAACAGGAGAGGTGGAGGGAAGCCCTAAAGGTATGACTTTTGCCTTTAGTTTAGCGAAACTTCTCTTTGGCTGTGCTCCAAATACCACTTGCCATGTAATATCCCTCATGAGGTCTGATGAGTTTCCAGGTGGATGAAAGTACACCTGCCATCTTAGCCTCGTGGCGAACACTTAGGTTCATACATGACCACTACCAGACCAGCAACAGATCAGACAAATACCAGAGAGTTCAAGTGTCTCACGCCCCATTGTATCTTCAGAGCCTGGATGGGTGCCTACAATTTGGGTACCTAGCATTGTTGAATCAGAGAAGGAATGCACATGCCAAGTGTTGGAGAAACAGTCTAAGATAAGAGGCATTGCTGTGGGGTCGTGTGTCACAGGGCATGAGATATCATAGACGGAGGACAAATGGAAGGGACATGGAGGGCAAATTCTGACTTTAAACTCGCTCCTCCTTCAAAGCTGATACTCACCTGGATTCTAATTAACCATCTCTCCTTTTAAGCTCCTCTCAGTACACTTCAGTCAACACCTTTCCCATTCCAGTGCAGAAATGTTCCCTTCAATGTTCTAAAACAAGTGGTGGACCAACCTTCTGTCATACTTACAGTGACAGGGAGCTCATTATCACACAAAGACGCTTTAATGTTGGATACCCCTCTCTTTGTGACCGCACAGAAATCTGTTCTGACCATTTCTATTTACTGGACTGGAGTCTGGTGTCCAAAACCCTCCAGGTGCTTTGGTTGCTCTGCCCCAGTTCCCAGCAGCTTTTTGATACTAGATCTTATCCCCCTGAGGCTTTGCTTCCCAAGAGAAAGTTCTTTCCATAGTCTTCTGTGTGATGTGGCCTTGAGACTTCATCTCCTGGCTCTCTCCCGTTTGCTCAGAGGCATGATGTCCCACTAAGGGCGGCCTCCAAGCAGGGTAGGGTTGGCCTCTATTTCTCGAACTTAGCACCGCTGTTCCTGTGACCCAGCTGGCGGTAGGAGAGGCAGGCTGAGCTGATTGTTTATTCTCTCCAGGCAGGACCTTTGTCTGTGTGTCCACCCCTCGGGTGCTGGAGGAGCGTCTGTTTGGGCGTCTATTCCCATCGCAGCAGGAAACCCTCCACGGCCGAGCCAGGCCGCCTAAAGTCAATCTTAGTTTACTTCTTTTGTTTGCCATTTACTGGCCCAAGTGGGTGCCTAGGAAATGTTTGGGGAGTGAGATAAATGCATTTAGCTGCCACACCTTGGCACTCTCAAGACTGGCCGAGAGCTCGAGTGTTTGAGAAACTGCCTGGCCCCAGGAGCTCCGCGTTTCCGCTCCAAGAAGGTCTGACGAGGATGATCGCTTCTCTCTCTCTCCTTCCGTCCGTCTGTCTCTTGCTCTCTGTTAGAGATCAGCTCTCCTTCCCTCTCCGAGCCCTCCCTCCCCGGCCCCTTTGTCGACACTTGATCATTTACATCAAGTTGACATTCGCAGAGTTTACTCAGGGGTCTGTAATTGTATTCTTTCCCTGGTTCTGCATTACCAACCATGAAAATGGAATCTTATCATCCCTGACCAATTTTTAATGTACAAAATGATTTGGCTGAGGTTCAAAGGGAGGCACAATTGAAATCAGGTGAATGATACATGTAGTTTTTTTTCAGTTTCTCCGTGCTTAGATTTGATTTTTTTTTTCCCGGTATAGCACAGAAAAAAGAAGTAGATTATTTTTGCAAGTTATATAAGTGCATTTGTGTGCTGGGTAGGTATGAATCTCTATATATCCCGAAATCACAAATATGTATATGCATGCATATTTGCCTATATTAGCATACTCACATTTCACATGTGTGCACCTATTTAGACATAAGCAAACAAATATAATTATATTGTTTGCGATTTTATTGATGGCAATCAAATTTGCAATGATCCTTAAAATGTATTCAAAACACCCAAAGGGCTGCAACAGCCCTGCAGCGAGTGCCCAGGATTAATGGCTGGAATATTTAAATGAAGCCCTGACACCCCTTTGTTAATTCAGAAAGAAGCCCCTAAGGAGAAGGCAGGACTCTCTGGTCCTGGCCAGTATCATCCCAGGTCTTGGATACACTAACATGGAACATCCTGATGTCCTTTGGCAGATGTCGTCCTAAAGGGAATAGGGAAGAAGCAGGTGTCCTTTGCCAAAAAGCATAGGTGATTTGGTAAGTGATTTGTTGAGAAAGCTCTAGGATTGGTACCTTTTCACCCCTCTTCTGAGGTGTATGGGAGCAAACAAGCCAGTGCACCTGGCTTCGAAGGACAAGGGTATTGTCCACCGCCTCCCCTCCCTTCCAAGTTCTTGGCCAGAGACTCTAGTGTGTGGAACAAAGAGGCTCCTATCTGGCAAGGGTTGGACCTGGGGCTCGGCCGGAGTCATGCTGTATCTTATTAAGTGTTGGGTTTGATCCTATTTTTCTTAAGAGGAAACTGGGGCTCAGAAAGCTTCAGTAATATTCCCAAGGTCAGACCACCTGGAAAATGGTGGAGTAAAGATGCGAATGTCTATCAAGTAGTTCCAAGCATGGCCTGTAATTACGATGCTGCGTGGACCCCTGTTGAGCAAAAGCTGTCTTCTTTTGGACCCTGATGGCCTGGTTCGATGGGGCATGCCAGAGGCAAGTTCCATGTGGAGGTCTCCAAGGTTCCAGTTTCTCTTGGGATACCCGGGCAGACAGGATGAAGCTATGGGGGCAACGGTGGGGTGGACGGTAGGGTTGCTGTTTAACTCAACAACTGTGTGAAAGGTATTAGTGATCAGACTGATGGCAGCACACAGGGAGGTCCTGTGTTCTGGGTTCTGCCTGAGGCTCTGTCCCAGTCTCAGTCCTGATGATCATTCTCCTTGGCAACTCAGACGAGGGTGTAGAAGGTTCTTTATCACATCTGCAGCTGGTACAAAGTGGGGAGGAGATGTCCATGCACCGGCTGCCGGTTCCAGACTTGAAATGATCTTGATGCTTCATCTTGGGTCCACATTATCAAGACGGATTGCACACTGATTCAAAGTTCCCTACTCCTCAAAACGCCCGTCCCCAATTCCAAATATCACAGCAATACCAACTAAGTACATAATTTCCAGTGACAAAAGGAGCTCTAATAATAGCCATTATTTACTGAGTCCATTTTAGGGGCCAGGCATTCTATAAATGATGAGTCACCTTTAATTCTCCTGGAATTCTCTAGTGTTTAAAGGGAACAAATCACCTACTCAAAGTCAAGAGAGCTTTGGAGCAGCTGGACTAGGATTTGAACCCAGACATACGCCTTCTGAGCGTAGCTGCTGTGCCTTCTCCCTGCTCGGGGCCAAACCAGGTGGAGCTGGGAAGGGGACTGAGAGGCTGGGACATAGAGGTCTAGGAGTCACTTCAGGGCCTGGATTATTCTGCAGATGGGATGGAACTCGGCCAGTAGCCCTTCTGATGTTCCCCTTACATCTTTTCTTGGTTGTGGTCTCATTCCTTCTCAGGCCTGGAAATTGTGGGTTGGTTGTGGTTGTGGCTGGGCTGTTGTGGTCATGGCTGGGCCAGCAGGTCTTCTGTTTATGAAAAGGAAATCTTCTGCGTGTCTGAAGGGATGACAGGGGCTTGAGATGTGAAGGAGATATTGCTCCTTACGTAAAATGAAAAAGAGACACCAGCTTTTCAGGAGGCTTTTGAGGTCTGCATCTGTCCTGTGTACGCTGGTGGCCATGCTCGCTGAAGGCAAAGCATCCTGTCGATGAAGGCTGCCTGCATTTCTGCCCACGTTGTGTATGCACACACCTGTGCTCACAGATATGGCTCGGCTACCAGCAGTCAGGGGGCAATGCGGCTTTGCCTTATTGTGCAGTGACACAGCTCTGTGTGCTTTCCAGAGGGTTCCGTTAATTCTTCCTGAAACCACTTCCAGGAAATCTCTCTAACTATAGGTTAAGTGTTATCACTTCCACCAATATAAGAATTAGAAGAGAGTCTTTGTGCCTACATGAGACGATGCTAAGTCAGGCTTCTTGTGTACAGCGAAAATTATACCACTTTTGTACTCAAAACCTTTAATATGGAAAGTACCAGATGCCTTCATTTGTGTATGTGTTTCTTTTGTCATCCAGAACCCTCCATGATGGAAACTCTGACTCTGTCTCAAGCCTTGCCCCTTCTGATCTCCTATCCCACCCCACGTTCTGGACCCGCTGGGCTCCCATTTCCCTCCTCCATCTGGGTCCTGCAGTTTCCAAACTCTATCCGAGTGCTCAGGCTCTCTCCTCCCCCTGAAAATGTGTTGCTTAGTTTAATTGATTTCCATTCTGCCCATCCTTCAAAGACTATCTCAAAGCCCCCCTCCTCCTGGATCACTTACTGATCTTTTTGATCAAATGTGAGTTGTTTTTACTTTGATGTCCCAAAGCACCTTTTCTCTGGTTCTTACTTGGCACATATTATGTTCTTTTTTTTTTTTTTTTTTAGAAATTCCTATTGGCTTTGGAATCAGACAGTCTTGCCTCTCATTCTGCCTCCACTACTCATTAGTCCTTAGAGGACCAGATTTCAAAACTCCAATTTCTCAAACCATTAAGATGGAGGAACAAAACCTACCTTATAAGGTTGACCAAGTGATTGCATGAGATAATATACACACAGTGTCTAGCAAAGTGCCTGGTGCAGAGTGAGGGCTCAAAAAAGATTATTTACCTTCCTGTTTGTACTTTTAGAAGGACAGTGGTAGCTGCAATGGATAAACTTTAAAATCCTAGTGGCTTAACACAGTGGAAGGCTGTGTCTGACTCAGGTAAAGTCTTAAGTTGGGCAGCCTTTCATGCAATGAGTCAGAGGGACACAGTTATGATTGCACACTTTCTACAGGTCAGGAGTCCCAGGAGTCCAGGAATCAGGAGTCCTGGGTCCCCTGCCAGAGTCACGTGTTTGCTGGGCTGCATTCTCATATGGAGGCTCGACTGGGGAAGGACCACCCTCCCGGCTTGCTCAGGCTGTTGGCAGAATTCATGTCCTTACCTCTGTGGGACTGAGAGCCCTAGCAACTTTCTGGAGATTTCCCTAGTTCCAAGAGGCCACCTGGAGCTTCTAGAAACTTCCTGCAGTCCCTTGACATGTGCACTTTGTCATATGGCTGCTTACTTCATCAAGCTACCACCAGTCTGCTAGACTCTTAAGTAATTTAATGTAACCACAGGGATGACATCTCATCACTTTGCCATGGTTTATTGGGAGGAAGAAAGTTTCAGATTTCATCCACACTCAAGTTCTGGGAACTTGCCAAGCGGGTGAACACCAGCAGGTGAGGACTACTGGGGTCAGTTACAGATGGATTATGTAAGATTTCAATCGCAGAAAGTTTGCAAGACAAAAAATAGATAAGACATATCATTTCTAGCATCAATGGAGATATTTAACACATAAATGTATCCAACTGATACACTTAAGACTAACCTCCTATGTACTGGGTACATCTGGATATGGGAGATGGAAAGAAAAACATTCATGTGCCATTTTGTTCTTGAAAGCATTCTCTGCTGTTCCCTGCCCTGCCCTGCACTGTGAGACTACGTTTCCAGGGATTGCTTGTCCAAGGGTTTCCAGATGGATTTGGCTAATGGGAGGCGATGAGAAGATTGGAAGGTGAGAGAACAGGAGAATCCAGAGTATTTTTATCCACCTTTCTCTAGTTTGGGTGGTGACATGAGCTGTGATTCCAAATGTTTCCAAATACCCCCATGGAGGTGAATGGCCCATTCAGTGTCTGTTCTCCAGTGGATCCCTCATGAAAACGAGGTATGCTTCCACATTCCACTCTTTCTATCTGGCATATGGCAAGAGGAGAGGGGACCTCTGTGGGCGGATGCCCTAATAGGGCAGGTCATAGGCTAACTGATGACCATAGTGACAATAAAGAATCACCCTGGGACTGAGCGAGTGAATGAAAAACTTCTGGATTAATCGAATGCTTCCTGGGTGCCCCCTTTGTTACAGGAACAGTTCTAGATATTTTCCACTAATAAAATCCTTTCAAATCCTCCCCCCACCCCCTGTGGAGCTGACATTCCAGGGAGAAGGACAGATACGAATTATAAAAATAACGATTTAGTAAATTATAAACTCAGGTAGAAGGTCATAAATGCTAAGGAGAAAAATTAGAGCAGGAAAGGAGTGTGGGGAATGTCTGGAGGTGGGCAACAAAAGCCCACTGTTATAAACTCTCTTTTGTTCATGAATCTCTGTTCCTGAACCAAGGTTCAATGCCCACTGAATCCTCCTAATTTCTGTTGAAGTTGGCATTGCTACTTCCATTTTCCAGATGAGAAAACTGAGATTCAGAGAGAGCCAGAGACTTGTTCAGCCTGGATCAGCAGGTTGGCTGTAGATTTGAGATTTGAACCTATGTTCTCTGTAAAGGGGTACTTTTGCCCTTTATCATTTTACCATGTGGCCCGCCTACCATGGATGCAGACTGTACTTTGTGGATGAGAGCTGTGGGTGGGAAGTCAATAGATCTGGGTTCTGGAAAACTGTGTGGCCTGAGGATAATCACTGCACCTCTCTGGCCCTCCGAGTTCTTATGTATAAAGTGATGGAGTGACAGAGAGTGCTATGTGTTCCCCACGGCCCATTTGCTTTTCTTCTTGGGTGCTCAGAGTACAATTTCCAGCCTCCCTTGCCCTTGTAGGGAAGGGGGTGTGGGACTGATTTCTGGCTTATGCTGTGTGGGTAGAGGTGGCATTAACATAATGTGCAACCCTTCACACACACTCTCTCTGTGCTGCAGGGGTGTAGGGATTCTGTGGAGGGATGCGGGGGATGGTGGCACCCACTGATTGAAGGGTCTTGGGTTTCTGAATGACTGTGTGGAGCAGAGGCCCTGTGCATTGGGCTGTGATGTCAATAACATATAAACATTTGACGTGATGCAGGCATGACTTGCTGTGGTGGCTAACATTCCCTGGGGGGACAGATGGGGTGGACAGGATCACAGCTTTCCCAGTTGTGCTCCTGGAGCCCAGTCATAAGACTTACCTGGGGCTGGAGGGGGAGGTGGCTGCCGGCAGGACCTGGATGCTCATCCTCCGGCTTACAAGTTGTACTTCCTAATGTTTTGCTTGAGAGAAGTGGGTTCGTGGTCAAGAAAAAACCGAGAAACCCAATGATTTTTGTTAGCTCAGACTCTCAGTGGCTGAGTAGTACTGGGCCATATCCCTTCTGGGGTCTGTCCTGAGGTGCCGGATGCCTCATGTGGACTCCACTGGGCAGAGTTTAGAGGGACAGACAGGGAGAAAATATCAACTTTGGACCAGACCATATTTTAGTGGTTGCCTCCCAGGAGCTATGTTTTAGTGGCAAAAAATGAGGAGCGGTATCTTTTGGGAAGATTCCTTTTATAGGTGTGGTAGAAAAAAGACCAGGCTATAAGGCAGGAGACTGAGCCTGACCCCTGGCTCCTTTGCTAGCTCTTTTGGTCCCCAGTTTCCAGCTTTTGGAAAGGTGGGCACCTGTGAGCTCAGCAGGACAAGAGTGGGTGGGCAAGGTCAAAGGGCAAAACAGTTTCTGGTTACAGAATCTACTTCTGCCCCAGACTGTCCCTGTAAAGGACACTTCTCCATCCTAAGGACTACTGACATGAGCATGACTTATTCAGACCTTCGTCTGGAGCTGGTGGGGACATGGGATGGGTGAGCAATGTGGCGTGGTCCTGCGCCCCAAAGCCACCTTCACAATGTGACTCGGAGCTCATGGCAGTGGTGGGGAGTGGAACAGTGTGACGTCAAAGGGGGTGGCTTTGCTGTTGTTAGCTGAACCTGGGTTTGAATGTCTGCTCGGATCCCAGCTCCACCCCTTCTCAGCTGTGTGAATTTAGGAAAGTTGCTTAACCTCTCTGAACACCCATTTCCTTATCTGTTAAATGGAGATAAAATTTGAGGCAAGAAAGGGTTGTTGTAACTATTTAATTGAGACAATATGATGATGATAATAATAAAAATGACGGTGGTAATCATAATAGGTACAAATTATTAGGCATCTATTATATGTCAGGCTTTGGATGTGCTGTGTTCATTGGCTTTATTTCATTTCATCCTATCACAGCCTTCTGAAGTATATACTATGTATGTAACGTGTTTGGCTCACAGAAGAGGTTCAACAAGTGATTCATTCATTCATCCATTCATTCACTCGCTCATTGCACTCAATGTTTTCCAGCACCTCCTCAGATTTTCTGTTAGCTCCCTGGCTTCCCAGAATGTGCAGTCATGGAAGAGGAGCATTCATTAAACAAATAATTATACAACGAATGCATGAATTACAATTGGGCAGTCTTGAGAATACAGAGGGCAGAAATCTGATTTCTGCCCTGGGGGAATCCAGGTGGCCTTCTTGGAGGAGGTAGCATGATCTGGTCCAGGAAGAATGGATAGGGTGTGGTTTAGGGACACTAGACAAGGTGTTTCCAGAAGAGGGAGCAGTGGACACAGAGCCCTGAGGGGGAGGGGGTTGTGGGGGTGATAAAGAGCTAACAGCCCATTCGATGTCTGTTGAGGAAACTTGCGGATGGGAGCAGGGGATGTGTTGGGGTGGGTGAGCAGAGGCATGGAGGTCTGTCAGGCATGTGGTGCAGCGTCTCCAATGTGGGTCTGAGTATGGGCTTTATTTGGGAAGCCAGTAGATGCCACTCCAAATCCTTTCTCCCCACTGGAGCTGGTGGTTGCGGTGGACGTTCTGCCTCTGTTGTCCACCAGCTGTGTCACCTTAAGTGAGACACCTGACCTGTTGAGACTCAGTTTCCTCCATCGTAAAATGGGGACAATGATACCCGCCCTCCCCCCATGGGGCTGGTATGAGATTTAAATGAACCGGAGCATGTGAGCCTGTCCTTGTCATCCTGAAGCCCAGTGCAAATGTGCAGTTACTTGGGAGGACAGCTCCTGGTTATTGGGATGGAAGGGTGGACTGCAGGAAGGCCCTGAAGTCCCTTGTGCAGAGAGTAGGGGGGAGGGGAGGCGAGCGCAGGTGGTCGGTAGGGCCGAGCATGGGTGACGGAGCTGGGCTTCCTGACTACCTTCCGACGTTGGGTCACACATCTTTTTGACACCTTAAGTATCTTGCAGAGAATGAGAGAACATGCCTATGTATTTAGAGGGAGGGGGGAGAAGTCTGAGAAGGCCCAATTAAATTCATTTTGTTTTATTTCTTTATTTAACCAACTTTTCTTCTCATCCTTGATGATGAAGTTCCCTTAGGCAAGCTTCAGAAGAAGAAGCCCGTTCTCCCTGAGCCCCAAATCCCAAACAGGATGTTTCCAGGTCAGGGAGAGCGCCTCAGGCTGGCCCGAAAGGAGGAGGGCGAGATGACCACGTGGCTACTCTCTTAGTCTGTCCTGTGAAATGCGGGACGCAAGCCCTTTCTTTAAACAGCTGAACGACAGCAGGGCCCCCGTTAGTCACCCCTGATTGCACGAATCTTTTGAACCACAGACCTGCTTTGGCTGGAGGAGCGTCAATGTCGTTGACTTTTAAAATCCGCATTTATTTTATTTACTTTTTGGATTTGGATTTGATCTTGCTTTCTGTTGACAGGCTCTCTACCACCCTGAGCTGCGAAGGGAAGGGATTTGGCGATGTTTTTAAAAACATACAGCTTTATTCCCTCACATGAAAGCCTAGGGATGGAGTCTGTTCACTTCTGAATGCTTCCCATTAGCACCCACCGATGACATCCAGCCCTTGAACCATGTTTAATTGAAAATGGCAAATAAACATTGCCCAGCCAGAGCTCCCATGCCTGGCAGCTACCGGACTCATTAAAAGGAAAAATGACCAGCTTCCCGACCGTCCACCCGGGCCTTTCTGTATGTGATGTGGGATGTTGCATTTGGAGTTGCATTAATTTTTTATCAGTCCTTAGTAATTAACATTGTATTTCTGCTGATAAACCCCATCAATATGGTGATTTGATTAGCAAAACATAAAACTACTCATTAAACTCCAATTATGTTGCTCAGGTATAATTTGATTTTGATTGGTTGGAAAGATGCTGTTGTGTTGCCTTGTTTTCTTTTTTTTTCCTACTCCTCTTTTAAAAATACCCAGTTAAGTGCTCCATTTACAATGCTGGTGGTGATGCAAGGCTTATGGAGCAAAGACCATTTCCTATCATGTTTACTAAGAACTCAGTGGCATTTAGGTGCCAACAGTAGGTATGACATTTATGGGATCTAATAGTCAGAAACCTTCAGATAATCCAGCTTTCCCATTCCTGGCTGGAGGCCTTCTGGAGGGGGGCAAGCATCTTTAAGGAACTAAGAGGTCCTGGTAACAATAAATAATGCTAGTTCTTTCTGCACCAAATGAATGGAAGTGAGTTTTTGAGGACTGCCAAGCAGAGATGCCCAGTGCCAGAGCTGTGTTGTAAGACTTGATTTTGCCCTGAACTCTTTGGGGAGAAGCGCATGCACAAACCCCCTCCCTGCCCCCCGGCTTTGCATGAGGAATCTGATCTGGTGAAAATGAGCAAAGGTGTCCCGGCCCTTGCAGCTTGCTACCGTCTTGTGGACTCTGGCATCTTGAATGTCCGTGGAATAGGCCGCAATGAAAGGATTTTGTCTGACAGGTTAAAATGCAGTTTGAATGCTTGTATTGTGATGTCAGTGCTCAACTAGTATGAGGTTGGGGGGTAGAGGAGGGATGCTGCATTCATGAATGGATTCATCCCACAGAGACCTGTGTGATGTTTATTATGGGCCGGACAGTGTGTTGTACTGGGGCTCCAGGGGCAGTCAAGACTCTACTCTCATGGAACTTGCATTCCGGTGGAGCAAAGGCTCCTGAAGGAACCCTCTGAAGGCTTCTTATCACACACACGATACAATCTAAGGTCCTTACCATGGGCTGTGAGACCCCCACCCATCCCCTTCCATTCTTCCTCTTACTCATCGGACCTTCCTGGCACTTGCTATTCTCTGAACCCACCTGCCTCAGGGCCTTTGCACTGGCTATGACCTCTGCCTAGAATGCTCTTCTCCAGATACTTGCCCTGTTTGCTTCCTTGGCTCACCCACATCTTGGCTGTAAAGTCTCCACTGGGAGGCACTTTCTCTGACTCATCGAAATAAAAGGGCAGTCTCCATCAGCCCTGATCTCATTGCTCTGAATTAGTTCTTCACAGCACTTTAGCGCTGCTGGATATTATATTGTTCATGTTTTCTCATCTGTGTTCACCAGTGGAATGCAAGCTCTTTGAGGGCCGTGACTTTGTCAGGCTCATTGTCATACCCACAACATCAGAATAGGACCTGACACTTAGCAGGTGCTCAGTTAGTAATGTTAAGGGAGTCCAGGACTTGCACACAGCAGCTGATTTCAGGCAAGCAAAACAAATTGGGACCATGTGGAAGTGACTGTGGATGCAAAGAGCCCTCAGGTAGGGTCTTTGAAAATGTCTTTGAAAGATGACCTTGGGCCAAGATCTCCGTGATGGGAGGAAGTCTGCTATGAAAAGAATATCCGGGGTGTGGGAACAGCAAACGTGGAGGCCTTGAGGCAGCATCCTGCATGACAGTTCAAGGAATAGAAAGGAGACTGTCACAGCTGGACCACGATGAGCCAGAGAGGGTGGCAAGACTCGCAGCAATGCAGTCTCGTCTTTGAACGTTTGTGTGAGGCCTTCTTTTGGTCCAAAATTTCTTCTTCTTCTGTCCATCCTGGAAAATGTCTATTTCACCCATGGGTCTGGCTCAAAGAGAAGTCTTTGAATGCAAAGTCTTTTGAATGGGCCATGACCCTTCCTCCAAAGAGAAGCCAAGTTCTCCCCAACCTGTGATAGCATGTGTGTCAGTGTCCCCCTTGTGAGAAACGTGAGCTTCCTAGAGGCAGAGGCCATGGCTTCAGGGGCTGTCACAGAGTCACACAGAAACTGACCATGGACTCTGAGGACGGACCATTAGATCACACTGTGGGGAGAGCAGTTGCAATCATGATGAGGTGGGAAGGGCCACCTGGTGTACCAACAAGGGATGCATTCTCTGTGAAGAATGGAGAAGAGCCAAGAAGACCAGCTCAAACCCATCATCATGCCCTTCATCTTCCTTCCTTCCTTCCTCCCTTCCATCTCTTCCTTCCTCTCTTTCTCTCTCCCTCTTTCTTTCAAAGATATAGTTTATTTATTTATTTTAGAGAGCTAGAGAGAGAGGGGCGGAGGGGGCAGAGGGAGAGGGAGAAAGAGAATCTCAAACAGACTCTCATGGAGCACAGAGCCTGTTGTGGGGCTTGATCTCATGACTCTGAGATCATGACCTGAGCTGAAATCAAGAGTCAGACACTCAATCAACTGAGCCACCCGGGCACCCCGTGCCTTGCATTTCTGAACACTGCCAATGATAAAGTCCCTCTCCCCTCTGCGATCGACTTCTCACTTCTCCAACGCCACCAGGTCATCACTGGTGTAGGACCTGCTGGGGGCAGGTGCTATTGTTTTCCTTCTGGCCAGCCCAGTACATCCTCCCACCCTCCTTTCTGTTCCTTTATATCCCAACTCTGTGTAGACTTCCTGGACCTGACCACCCTAGGCCCCCATCCTCCTCTTTCTACAAATATAGAACCTGATCCTCATGGGGCTAACCAAGGCCTCTTGTCTACATAGACAATGACTGATTTAGGGATATGCCTGCACAATTAGAGCCCTTCACAGGGCTTTTCTGTTGAGTCTACTGGGAAACCATTCTTTCTTCCCCATGGGACATAATCTCTAATGCTGTTAGGACGGCCAGCAGCTGTCTTTCCAGGAAGGAAGAATAAGACCAGCTTGAGGAGCGAGGCACAGAAGAGAACAGAGCAAGTGGGAAGACCCAGGGCCATGTTTCAAGATCCAAACAGGTCTAGGCCCTTTCATCATGTGAATCACTGGTTTCTTTTTCCTGAAGCTGAGCTGAGTTGAGATTCTGTCACTTGCTACCGAAACGGGTCTAAGTCATATAAGAGGAGGAAGTGTTCTATTTTAGGGCTCTTCCAGTGGTCTGTCACCTAGAAGTTTAAATACAGCCAAATCTTGTAAGCGAGTGTGATGGCGGCACTCTGCAGCCTCTGTGGCGAGATTTTGCAGGTTTGATTTTGCTGAGGTGCGTTCTTCTCTGGTGGAGAGGTGAGAATGCTAGCGTTCTTGTGGTTTTCCCATTAGGTCCCAGCCAGGATGGCGTCTGCACTGGAAAGGTGTCCCGTCAGGGGTCCAGCTGGGGAGGAGCCATCAGGATGAGCTCTCTTCGAAAAAAAACCAGAAAATATAGGGAAATGGAACCTTTCTCTATAAACACAGTTGACAAAAACAACATTTTACAATTTCAGTTCAGATTTGGAAGTGCAGTTGGCCAAGTTCTCTTTGTATCCGCTGCCAGATTGCCACTCTCGCAGGGCTTGGTCCGCGCTCTGACTTTCAGCCACCGCCTCCCCGAATCGCATGCCACTGGGCCTCACCATCTTAGTTCATAGGGAACCCACACGTAGCTCAGTGTGCCCTGGCCACTGCAAAGTTTGGAGACTGGGGGTACTGAAGAGATCTTCTAGAAGAAACCTGTGCATGGCATGAGTTGAGAATGTGGAGGGGCTCACTTTGTGGCAGGGTAAGACCTTCCTGAAAAAAGTCTTGAACAAAACCCAAGGGAGTGGTCTTTGGGGTTGCATAGCTGACCTTGTTAGCCTGGAGAAACCAGGTTTCCTCATACAACTACCCGTCCCTTCTCATCCATCCACCCTCCATGCACCCATATCCTTGGCAGCATGGTGACTGCTGGAGTCAACCCCTTCTGGGGTCCTTGGTTTCTGACAGATGTGTTTTGGGTGGGCTCAGAGACTCCCACTGCCAGTTTAGACTCTTGTTTAACTTGAAGGTGTCTTTAAATATAGGATCTTCAGTCACCAGAGCCCACAGTTGTCTGAAGAAACAACATTCTACTGTGACATGTCTCCCGCTTATGAACGAGGGATGAAAATAAGAAATCAGATGTGATTTGGAAGTCATTTGGGTGCCATTTTCACCTATCAGGCTGTCAAGTTATGGAGTGTTGGTGAGGTTGTGGTTGTGTCTCCCTTATACTGGTGGTGGGGATACGGTTTGCTGCAGACTTTTTTTTTTTCTTTAAAGATTTTATTTATTTATTTGACAGACAGAGACCACAAGTAGGCAGAGAGGCAGGCAGAGAGAGAGAGGGGAAGCAGGCTCCCTGCTGAGCAGGAGCCCAATGAGGGGCTCCATCCCAGGACCCTGAGATCATGACCTGAGCCGAAGGTGGAGGCTTTAACCCACTGAGCCACCCCGGTGCCCCTGCTGCAGACTTTTTAAAGGACAGTTTTGTTAGCTCTATCAAGATTTTGAATGGACATATTCATTGACTTAGCTCTTCTTTTGTTAGAAATTTTCCCTAAAAATAAAATCTTGGAAGGACACCTAGAAATGGATACAAATCTGTTCTTTGGGTGCATTATCTGTAAGAACAAAAATTTTTAAAACAACCTCAATGCACATCGTAAGGGGATTGGTTACATGAATTGTGGTATATCCATTCAGTGTAATTCTGTCCAGATGATCACAGAATGAGTATGATGCGGGGATACTATGGAAAGAGCTCAAACAATGATTATTTTGTTAGTAATAAAAAAAATCAAAGACAAAAATAAAGTGAGAAACATCATAAATGTCTATCAGTTTCGGTGGAAAAGTGGATGACCTAACTAACTGTGGTTTGGAAATCCAATGAACACCATGAGGCAACGGAAATGAATACCCCCAATTTATCTGCACCAACATGGAAGAGGGATGATTATAAGTGATTATAAATATGTTGGCTGAGAAAAAAACAAATTCTAAGAAGATATATGCAGTATGATTCTGTTCGTGCAATATTAAATAAATACACATAAAACCACAATATATCATTTATGGATATTAAACTATGTAGGAAAATCACGAAAATGTGCATGAGAACTGTATACAACAAACAGCAGGGTAGGGCTCCTACTGTGGAGGGGACAGGATGGGACTTAGGGCAACTACCTATATCTCTGATGGTCTCTTTTCCTTCCTCTCTCCCTGCCTCCCTCTTTCTCTTCCCTCCCCCTCCTTATTTCCTTTCTTCTTTCTTTTTTGGATCTGAAGCAAATAAAATAAGGCAAACATATCTTAAATCTGGATGGTACATACATGGATGTCTGTTATATTATTTTCTGTATGTTTAAAAAATTTTGCAGAAAGCCAAATATATTATGTTTCCCTTTTGAGTAAGCATATGTTAGAATAGATGTTGCTATCAGTGTAGGAAATTTTGTTTTCCTGGTGAGATACACATGGAACTGTTAGCACAGTATAGATTTAGGGGGAGATGAAGAGTTAGGTTGGGGGAGGGATGGAGAGAGAGCTTTTGCATTTCACCTAATTCCTGTCTGTATTATTTGGAAATTTTAAAATATGTGCACCTGATTTCCCATCCATCATTCCACGGCTGTATCTACATCTAACAAAGGTTATCTGGATGGTAGGAGGGTAAGCCATTTTTGTTCCATTCTTTAAATCTCTCTAATCAATTACCTAGTCAGTGTTATTTAAACATCATAGTCATTTGGCATGACTCTTTTAATAGAAATTTGTAAGTGTTTTCTGACAACTTGGCACTCTGAGTTCTGGCAAAACTTGGTCCTGCCGATGGAGGAGATTTTTGTTTGTGAGTTTGCTGTGTGCTCTCAGGACCTGTGGGACCTCTGGAGAGGGTCAGAGCAGCCCTGGTTTGGTGGGGAAGGACACTGGGGCTGAGTGATGCTGGGGGCCATAAGGAGTGGGACTCTGCTCCATCAGAACGATGGGAGGTCTCTCTCCGCCCATCCCCGCCTGCCTGAGAACCTGGCCAGGGTGCCGTGCCAAGCAGGATGGGGCCCACTTTCTTGAGCATCCAGGTGACAGCTGAGGGACTGTCTGTCTGTCGGTGTGGCAGGCTGTCTTGGCTCCAGCTCACATGGAATCAGCAATGCCCCATTTGACCGTGTGTGTTCATGCATCCCTTGGACCGGGGAGCCCATGTGGAAAGACAGCGAGCAGATAGGTATAGCTGTTGTCACTTTTGCTCCGGAGAACAATTCTAGGAATTAATGGCTTCTAATCCTGCAAATAAGGTAGACACAAGGCGCCGTGTTAGATTCCAAGCCTCCGGCTTTCAGTCCGTGCCCTTATTTCATAAATATGCTTATAAGGATACTCCAATCGCAGGGCAGGGGGCCCCCGTCAGCCATTCCCCCCCCCACCCTGCCTGGAGCTAAGACCCCCTGGCCTCATGCACCTTCTCAGCCCAGGGAATAAATGAGGTCAATAAAATCTTTTAAAACAACTCCTATGTGACAACATCAATAGAGAAACTTATGAGGAGTCCTGATACCAAGAAGTACCAAGGATGGGATACTTAACTGTAACAATCTTTCATTTTAATAATAGCCTTTATGTACTACAATAAGAAGTATCAAAGTCCATTAAATATAATGGGCTGATCTTTCCCGGGACATGGAAGCAAATGAGTCATTCTTCGGGGGAAGCTTAGCACGCTGCAGCTTTTAACCCATCACTCAGCTCTTTGGGAGTGGAATTTACAAAGGGGATGGGCCCGGTTTGTCTGGCTTTTTGTTCAGGTGTCTGGGGTCAGCCTAGTGGGTGGGGGCTCTGGAGGGGAGGAGCCCTGGGTCAGCTGTGTGGGTGGGGTGGGGGTGAGACTTGGCAGGGAGCGAGGTCACGGCCACCGCGGCTGGGAATACAGTTCCCACGGAAGGAAGGACAACGTGAGTGGAAATGGGAGGAGTGGCCACCAGCGAGGTGGCAGGAGGCCGGGCAGACGGGACAAGGAGAACCAGGAGAATGGTTTGTGCAAAGGGCAAAGACGGTTCCACCCTGGGTTGTGTTGGGACAGTGAAGTGACCCCACAATGGCCCAGGGATGGAGCTTATGGGGAAGCAGCAGCTCGACTTTGAGTTATGGTCACCCTTTCTTTCTCTAGGACACCCTCCCCAGCAAGATATCTCCCTGTGAACTTTGAAGAACGGCCCAGTCATTTATCCAGTGCCTGCCCTGCCCCGAGGAGGACATTTGTCCCCTTCTGGTGGCGAGTTCCCCAGGCTTAGGAGTACCACCCGAAGTCTGGACCCCAGAGATCAACTTTTACTTCTCATTCTAAGAGACAGCTTTCCCTTAAACTTGGCCACTTCAACCCCGCACCCCCCAGATGCCTGTCCCTCAGATTCCCTACAAGCCTGGGAGTCCCTCTCCCAGCCCAGGTTCCTTCGTGGTGCCTGTAGCTCATATCACGGCAGCCCCCAGACCCAGAGCAGCCTCGGGAGAAGCTGTTCTCTCTCCTCGCATCCCCTCTGGGTCCAGTGGCCAAGTCCTTTCTCCTGCAGAGCTGTGGCTGGCCTGGACTTGACGGGGGTGGGGGGGTGGACGTGGCCATTGTTTCTTTCCCTTGAGCTTTTACCATGCCCCTTTGAGCAACCTTGCCTCTTGGATCCCTGGTGGGGTCCTGTTGAGTAGCTAGGAGGATGTGTTGGGGGTGAAGGTGTTCTGGCAGGACAAGATGCTGCCATCAGGTGGGGTCAGCAAGGAGAGTCCGATAAACGATGGTTTACAAAAGCAAAGGGAAGCATGGGTGGAGACGCATTGCTGGGGACGGCAGCTGGGAGTCCCTCCCTCTCACCAGCCTGAAGGTGCAAGTAGGGGTGATGACCAGACCTGGTGGGGAAAGCTGGTCCTCCGGGTTGTTGGTAGGGCGTAAAGTCACTGCAGACCGCAGCCAAAGGATGTCTGCTGTCCAAGCCCCACCTGAAGCTGGTGGGCAAGGCAGTAGTCACGGGGGTGAGCCTCCAAAGCACGGAGTAGGGGAGGGGTTGTGGAGCAGCAGGGGGAGCAGCAGGTAGAGAAGGGAAGGTGAGTGACCAGGTTCCACACCCACAAGGCAACTGTGGACCGAATAGCTCTCCAAGGGCAGAAGCAAGACCCCAGCAGGTCTTGGAGAGATAAGGTATGATGCGCCCAAGGCCACCCACCTAGACAGAGACAGAGCTAGGATTCGAACCCAGTGTCTGCAAGCTTCACCACTGGCTACCCTGCTTCCACAGCTAGTGTGGGGCTGCCTCAGCCCTGCTCCCCCCACCCCTGTGCCTCCCCTCCCACTGCCCTTCTCTTCCCTCTGCTCATCTCATGCCTCCCTCCCCACCCCAACGTCCTGAATCTTTCAAAGGCTTCTTTGCCTTTTCTGTAAGACATGATGCTTGGAGGATCAGAGAAAAACTTTAGAGGCCTTAAGGATCAAAAGATGATGATGGCTCCTCACCACCTTCCCATATGTAATTAAAAACAAAAAATAAACACATAAAGTAAGGGTAAGAGATGTCAGGACATCCTGATTTATCCTCAGAGGCATCCTTTGATCACATCGGAGGCAAATAGCGAGTCTAACATTCTTCCTCAACAATTTTATCCTCACTTTTTGGGTGCTCCTGCTTAGCTGGTACCCCGGTGCCTACTTCGTCTGCCCCTGGGGGAGCCCCATTCTGGAACAGGACATGCAAGAGCCCCACCCCCGAGGGATCACAGTGCACGCAGTAATGGGAAATGTTCCCATTTCCGCAGAGTGAAGCCAGCCTCGGGTCGAGGGAAAGAGGACCCTATGTGCGTCAATGCCGGATGGGTCAGCAATTTTGGGCCAAATACCCAGAAATGGAAGAAAGGGGTTTATCTGTACTCAAAACTTGTAGAAAATGTTTGGGACCCACATACAATCTCTGACATTCTCTTGCGTCCCCCCAGGAGTTATTAGGGGTTTGACGTCACCGAGTGTGAAAAGCACAGGAGTGAAGTCTTGAGAGGGTTACCTGTAGCCTTCTGTCACCTCCATATCGGTCCATCATTTTGCAGATGGGCAACAGCAGCTGAAGTAACTCTCCTCCAACCTCATGCATCTGGGCAAGGAGCGAGGCTGGCAGGGCTGCCCCGGATCTGACGGACAGGATGTGCTTGGGACCAAGGGATCCCATGGAAAATGGGTCTGCTTCCTTGCTGCAGTGCTCAAACATGGTAGCTGTGCCGGGGGTGTGGGGCACCATTGTACCTTTGCGCCCCGCCCAGGCAGAGCGGACCCCTCTCACCCTGCGGGCTTTGTGTCATCCTGTGCACCTGACTGCCCACCTGACATGGGCCAGAGCAGGGGTGGAGCGTGACCCGCTTCTGTCCCGGTCATCTCTGAGCGTCATGGCCATGAAGGAGGCTCCCAGGATTGCTGCTCAGGAATTGTGGGAGTACAGAGCACATCGGGCCAGGACCCAGGGATGGAGGGCTCTGTGTGCAAGAACAGCTGGTCCAGAGTCCTGAGTCCTGCAGCATCTTTCTGGGAGGAAGGAGGTTTGGGGAGGTGCTGCTCCGCTCTGCCCTGCAGTGGCGTCCGCACGTCCAAAGCCTTCAGCATGGCAAGGCTTGTGTCCTCTGGCCCTGGCCCCAGGCCTGGCCCTGATTTGATCTGTACATGGAGCACTGCGACCGCAAGAGAACAGAGTCAAATCCACAAGGCGGATTTTCCTTCATGAGGGGAAGGTGTCCAGTGAAAAGGGATTCCTTTGTGTGTGTGCCTGAGCGTGCACACGTGTGCGTGTGTTGGCGTGTATGTGTGTGCGCGTGTGTGTGTTTCAGCGAGGGGCTGTACACCGAGGGAGTGGACGGCTTAGAGTCTGGTTCATTGTCCTTAACTCCCAGTAATGTTTATACACATGCGTCGACCTCATCGTTGGAGCAGTTTACGTTTTGCAAGTAGAACAGGAAGCACGGGGCACCCGCACACCCTCTCCGCACTCCCGCCTCACTTTCTCCTGTCACAGAGTACCTTGTCCACGGGGAAACAAAACCAGCTGTTCCTGGAGAAGGGAGAGCTTTGGTAGGACTTTTGGCGCAAGCAGACCCCTAGCAGCACCCACACGTTTCTGACTTATGATCGAGTTTGAGTAGGGAGTCCAGCGCCCGAGAGTACCTGTTTTTCCATGTCCTACATGCACTCGACAGGTGCCCTTGAGACTCTCCCCGGCCCAGGTGTGGGTGGTGGGCCCGGGGCTGAGCCTGTGAACAGCCTCAGTCCCAGCTCACACTGAGTCAAGGATAGCCCCGTGCGGGAGCGCAGAAATGCCGCCAGACCTGGAGGTCCCATCCCGGGGGTAGAGCAGGGGAGGAAAGCCGCCTGGGAAAGGAAGTGTCTGAGATGAGAGTCAGGAGAAATCAAGGAGGCAGGTTTGCAGGGCTTCATGACTGCTGGCACGTGTGGGATGTGGAGGGGGGCACCCGAACGTGGGACCTTGGACAGTGGGGTGAAGGCACCATTCGCCCCGCAGATGGCAGGGCGGGCAGGCGAGCAGGCGTGCAGAGAAAGGGCTGCACGTGTCTGAGGTGCCTGTTAGGTCTGTGAGTCCCAGAGGCATTTGGCACCTGAATTTTAGGTCAGGGGAGGGTCTTTGTATTCAGGTTTCAGTTTGGAAGGCATTATCGGATAGATGGCCAGTGGAACAGGTAAGCCCCCAGGAGGCATGTGTTGACTAGAATGAGGCTAGATTCTGAGAAGCACAGCCATACACGGGGCAGGGAGGTGATGGACGTCAATGGGTGAGCCTTGAGTCGGCTGTGGCATGCGCAGGACCATATGGAAGGTTCTGGTAGCTCTAGAAGGAAGCTGGGGCTGCTGAGGCAGACAGTAGGGACACTAGCTTCTGACCCAACCAAGAAAGACCACGGTCTGTCAGCCCCAGATGTGAACAGTAAGAGCCAGCAAAATGCCTAGGGATTAAATCAGATGGAACAGAACATCCTTGGGGTATCCGCCAAGGTATCTGTTCCCAGGTGTGATTTGGAGGAGAGGAGTAAGAGAAGGGCAGGAACCAGAAAGACTGAGTCATTGGCCATGGGGGGCCAATTATACCTGTACGAACAGGTTGGTTCCTAATAGTACAGGGCTCTTCCTACGCTTCTGAACAAGGTGGCTCGGACTATAGAGATCGATCGATCAATAGATAGATGATAAAAAGCTATCTACAGATCTGAATGTGAATTCTTTTGTAACACTTCTCCATTTATTGATAGGTGGACGGTCTCCCCCACTGACACGTAAGGTTTACTAAGGTCGAGATTTCTATTGTTTGATCAGGAAGAGTACACGGCACGGTACAGCGCATGGTCGTGACTACAGAAAGAGTCTGCGTGGTGATCAAGAGTGATCCAGGTTCTGCCTACAGCTTTCTTTCCTTTCTTGGGAAATCCCATCCCACATAGAGTATCTTGTTTCCTTCACAAATGGTTCTAAAAGTTACAGAGTTCTTCTCCGTTTTGAGCCTTGACTTGACCTATTAGGACTTTAATGTGGTTTGATCCACGCAACAATGATGGAACATTCTAGCCTCCTTTCCTGTGTTTCTTTGGTTCTCAGATTGATCCCTTAAATCCTTTCCCAGCATGGCTCCCTCAGAATCAGGACAAAGCCCCCACAGATGAAATCCCCAGATATGGTCCTGGAAGGGGTGTTTTTTGTTTCTTGTTTTTTGTTTTCCTTCCTGGGCACACCCAGCCCTGCCTAGGCCGAGCACACCAAATGCTGCTTTAGGGGAAAGAAAGACAGGAGATGACATTCCATTTGAAGTTTCATGGGAATGAGCTAAGGGATTGGGAGGGCAACCAGGCTGAGGGCCCAGAACTGGAGGATTCGCCAGTGAAAGGAACCCAAGCTCCTTTTTAAGAAGTTGTGCATTTTAATGAGGACTGGCCTTGCCACGTGGTCCCGAAGCCAAACTCTTGCACACACTCCCTGCTCTCATAAAATAAGAACATCTCTCTGGGACATGTGTCCAGTGCCAGCATGAATCCCACGCTCAGCGAACCATTATAGCTTTTACTGAGCACCTATTTTCTGCCCAGAAGGAGCCTCAGCCCAATAGGGATGGACGAGAAGTTACAGTTGCTACCCAAGTCGCGGTTTGCAAATCTGCTTGGTATGAGTTTGAAATAATCGGAGACTTTGCCTGACACGCCGTGGGAGGGGCTGCTCACCCCAGGACCAGCCCCTGACCTCTTCTTCTCCGGTCTCCTCCGCAGGCATCGGATGCCTGTGGCACCCCTGAGCCTTCCCGGTCCCCGGAAGTCCTGCTTTGGGCTCTGTTCGCACCCACAGATGGTGTCTTACTCACCTCCGTGTCCCCAGCAGCTGGCGCGGGCCGCATGCGGAACAGAAGCTCAGGAGATGTCCGCGCGGAGGGTGACCGAGTGGGAGGGAGAGCCGCGGCTGGGACCATGACAAGAGGAATGCAGCGAGGGCGTGTGTCCTGCTTCCTGAAACCTAGCAGGAGGCTTCACAACACGTCAGGTCTCCATATATACTTTCCGAAAAAGCAAATGAGTCCTGGGAAACTCAGGCGCAGCCGGGCCCTCGTTCTCATCGTGGCTCCCTCTGGCCTTCAACACAGGGGACTTCCTTTCCACGTTGTCCCCTTCCCTCTCCAAGGCTGGGCGGAAAGCAGCTCCTTGGGAATTGTGTTGAAGAGGTTGTGCGCTGCTGAGAAGGCTGTGGGGCCGGCTGGAAGCTGTCCCTTCTCGGGGGCTCGTTCGCACAGCGTGGCTGGGGCTTTCCCTGGTCTTTGTGTCGTTGGGGGCTCCTGACTGTCGTACCCACGTTTGGCGGAGTTCACAATGGTCGTGGCACAGGCGGGCCCGTCTGGGGACCAGGGCTGAGATGGGCCGAGGGACATTTCATCGGCGGGGCGGGGCGGGGCGGGCTGCTTTCTCCTCAGAGCACCACAGGTGGCCATGCCTGCACACGCCTGTCCAGGCCCGAGACAGTGCAGGTGGACCCCTGCGGCTTGAAATCTACATTGGCTTGTCACTTGATTGACAATAGAAGGAATGCATGAACGGGCCCCCCAAATTGCCGCTGTTTAAAGAAACTACCAACCATCAGACATACCTGGCGTGGGAGGCTGAGTGTTACGGCTGGCATCGGCCCGGCGTCTGGGAGCGAGCGCCAGACGTGGCAGGGGCGGGGGTGTGTGCCTGCTCCCTAGTCTTTGTTAGACACCTTTTATTTTCTTCAGTTTCCCGGCCAGTTGTTCAGCCAAATATGGACATAGTCATGGGAACCTTAAATTAACCAGGAAGGAGAGGTGAGGGGTCAGGATGTGGTGGTGGGGGGGCCTGTCACCCTTGGGGGGGCTAAAGGGGCTGCCGTGGCTGTCTGTGGGTGGCACGTGGCAGGTGTTGACTAACAGCCCACGGAACGGATGAATGAAAGTCGAGGACGAGCTACATACACAGCCTCCCACACCCTCCCCTGACAATTCTCACTTTTGAATGTGGTCTTCTAGTCACTCCCGTCGACCTGGGGTATCCTGTTTTCCTTTTAGCATTATTATATCGTAGGACCTTTCTCCAACCTTACATTCTAGAAATCTTTACGTAGATCTTGGTAACATAACTGTTATTATTAGTGACAACACAATATTGTATGAGGAAGTGACCCAGGCAAATATTTTTGGATTGGGCAGGCTTTAGAATCTTCTCAATTCTTAGCACGTTGTAAAATGGACAACCTGACACATGTAACTTTTTATCTCTGTAGAACTTTTCATTTTGGAGAGTTTTCGTTTTCTTAGAGAAAGAAGGGAGCTTTGACACATACTGCCAAACTCCCTTCCCAAAGGGCATTCTGAACTGACCTTGACCTTGACCTTGACAGCTGTGTCTGCTACATTCTACCAACATGGGAGGTCTTCACTTTTATTTTTTTAATTTTTAAAAAATTTTATTTATTTGACAGAGATCACAAGTAGGCAAAGAGGCAGACAGAGAGAGGAGGGGAAGCAGGCTCCCCGCTGAGCAGAGAGCCTGATGCGGGGCTCGATCCCAGGACCCTGGGATCATGACCTGAGCCGAAGGCAGAGGCTTAACCCACTGAGCCACCCCCCCCCATGGGAGGTCTTTAAATGTCCTACCATTACATTGTTTAAAATAGAACCAAATATACTAAGAATTGTTGAAGAGTATACTTAAAACAGGTGAATTTGGCGGTATGTAAATTATATCTCAATAAAGCTATGGTTAAAGAAGCCATTATAGGAGAAAAGGTTGTCTTTCCTAAGTGCCTGCATAGGCGGAAATATTTCAGAATTAGACTTGTCCTCAGGTTCGATATCCCAGCAGAGGGAGGTATGGGAGGGCGTGGGAGGGCAGCTGGGCCCTGGGGACAACCGAGCCAGGGGCTGGGCTCCAGGGGTTTCACTGACGAGCTCTGGGTGTTTACCATGTGGCGCACAGACTCAGTGAACAAGATAGATGTGATCTCCATCCGAGAGGGGGCTGCAATTCAGCCAACAAGGCTGTGCTCCGCAATGACCATTCTTCCCAATTAAATGTGTAAGCTCCTTGAAGGCAGGGACAGAGATCAAATCACCCTTCTTCCTGCTGCCACGGATTCATGGATGAGACCCTCTTAAGTATCCCCCAATAGTGCTTAAAACAACTAAACAACTGCTTTTTTTTTTTTTTTTTTAAAGATTTATTTATTTGCCGGGGGAGGGACAATGGGACAGGGAGAGAGAGAATCTCAAGCAGACTCCCTGCTGAGCACAGGACCTGACTCAGGGCTCGAACCCATGACCCTGAGATCATGACCTGAGCTGAAATCAAGAGTCGGATGCTTAACCGACTGAGGCCTATGAATGCTTTATTTTTTCTCATGATTCTGTGGGTCAGGAAGGTGGTTAGGGCTCAGCTGGGCAATTGTTCGGGTTGGTGGAGTGTTCAACGGGGTCACCCAGTGGGACCCAGCTGATGAGTAGGCTGGTTCAGAGGGCCTAAGCCCCTGGACCCAAGGTGGGGGGTGGCTGGAACCTGGACTCAGATAGACCCTGGTCGGTCCCTCTTCATGTGGTCTTGGACTTGTCACATAGCAGCTCTGGGTCCAGGAGAAAAGATATGGAAGCTGCTGGTCTCCTAGGCCCGGGCCGGGATGCCAGCTCAGCTGTCAGAGAGCCTGCTCTGAGTCAAGGGCAGTGGCCATAGAACCCGCTTGTCCGTGTCAGGAATGACAAGGAATTTGTCACGGTCCTCAGTCCGTCACTGGCTGGGCTTGGTGCTTGTGGTTCCTTCTCAGTATCACCGATGGTGACCAGGCGTTTGGTCTGGGGACACCTCATCTCCATGTGGGGACCTCCCTGCCTCAGCCCTGGTTCAGAAGTACATGGAGTAAAAAATAAGAATTTTCCTCCAACCCCTTCTCTGCTCCCTCGCAGCCGTTTCCCCCAGTGGGTCACACCACTGTTGGCGTGTATGCCCCGTCACAGACCCTCGCACGGCCATGTACATACTTATCATTTAAAACAAATATCGTAATTCCATGCTTACTCTTCTGGAACTTGCATTTTCCCACTTAATAATGTATCAAGGTCTAAAATGACCTTTTAAAAAATATATCGTTAGAGAAGACTTAAGAATAAGCCCCGTGCTTGGGCGCACCCCACCACGGGGCTCCATCCCGAGAGCTGTGCTAGCGGGCGTCCCGCACGTCCTGACCCGTGAGGCTTCTGAATCCCACGGGCTGCGGGGCCCGCGTCTCCATCGCACCCCTGATGCCTCCACTCGGGGTTTGTGCTCCTCTCCTCCTGTGAGCTCAGCCAGGGCTCTGCTGGGACCCCCGGAATCTGTTCCAGTCCTGGCCGCTTGCGGGCTGTGGGATTTCAGGCATCTTTCCGCCTCTCTCATTGCTTCTCGGTGTTCCCAACTGCAAAAGGGGGCTGAGACACGGTCCCCTGCCTCCCCCCCCAGGCTTTGGAGGAGAACGAACAGGACGAAGGGCGGGCCGTGCATCTGTAAGCTGCAAGGTGCTGGGGTAGTGTCTGCAGAGGGTCTCCCAGATGAGGAGTGGATGGAGATGGGAGGCCAAGGAAGGCAGGCGACCAAGTCAGAACATGCACGACATTGAAAGAAGTCCTGGGCGTGGGCTTGGTTTACACAAAGGGAGACACATGAAATGCTGCCCATTTCTTCAGGTGCCCACAGGGCAGTGATCATAATAAAAGGCTCATGAGAACTACAGTTGACCAACGGCTTATTCGGGGCAGCCCTGTCACTGTATACCCACTTTCCTGATGAAAGCACTGAGGCTCAGGAGGGTGGGAGCTCTTGCTGGGGATCACGGAGCTGGTATGTGGACCTTCCAACGCCCCGAACCTCGAATACTCCACTTAACCAGCTATTAGCAGCCCAAAGGCCCATGTGTTCTCCATCTTCTAGGCCTCTTTGTGCCCCTCTAGAGCGCCAGCGGAAGGGGAAGTAGCCTGCATAGACAGCACCAAGCGTCTGTGTCTTGTCTCAGAAGAGACCCCTAGAGCCCTCAATCTGCTTCGCAAGAAGCCTAATGGGCTTGGTGAGGGCTTACAGGTGCACAGATGCTCTCTCTTCCCATCCTACGATCTCTGGGAGAGCAGAGGTGAAAATGGAATCTTAAAATTTTTTTCCATCTGATAATAAGAATAGCTGAGCTGTCCTAAGTACGTCTACTCTGAGACAGGCTCTTTCCGTGCTCTACACGTGGCTGGATGCTGTGAGGCTGGCTAACGTCGTTACCACCATTTTACTAATGGAAAATCTGGGGATACTCATGCCCAAGCCCACACAGACCTTCTGGCTTTTTAACACACGACCATGGTTCCCATCTCTCGGTCTCAGCTGTTGGTGACTTCCCTGGGGGGAAGGCAGTGGGAGGCCCCGGTACAACATATAGGTTCTCTGATGCTGCAATTCTTTGCTACTGTTCAGAAAATAGGTTCTGTAGTCACTGTCCTTGCTGCTCCCGCTGCCCCCAAACCCCACTCTGGGTGTCCCTGACTCACCAACTCAGGGGCTAATGCCTGACTAAGGGGTGAGGGGGTTGGGCGTGAGATTGGGAACCAGCTGTAGAATCACTGGCAGGGCTTCCTTGTCTTGGTCCCTGTGCTGCTCTGCCCATGACTAAATATTTTGGAGTTTGGGTTATTGCCTCTGGGTCAAGGCATCTTTTGCAGATGTTCCCTTCCCCGCTTTTCCCACCCAGCCCAAAGCAGACAGAACCCGCTCTCACCCAGCCCACAGAGGGGTGGCTGTACCATGGCCCCAAGCTGCTCTTCTCCTCCTCCCAGAGCCAAAGGATGCATGGTCTGCCACTTCGGGAAGCTGACTCTGAGTTTCAGGCTCCTTGAAAAAAGGACCAACGGACGAATGGATAAAGAAGATGTGGTCCCTATACACAATGGAATATTACGCAGCCATCAGAAAGGATGAACACTCAACTTTTGCATCGACATGGGTGGGACTGGAGATTATGCTGAGTGAAATAAGTCAAGCAGAGAAAGACAATTTTCATATGGTTTCACTTATTTGTGGAACATAAGGAATAGCATGGAGGACATTAGGGGAAGGAAGGGAAAAGTGAAGTGGGGAGAATTAGAGGGGGAGGTGAACCATGAGAGACTATGGACTCTGAGAAACAAACTGAGTGTTTTAGAGGGAAGGGGGTGGGGTGATGGGTGAGCCCAGTGATGGGTATTAAGGAGGGCACATATTGCATGGAGCACTGGGTATTATACTTAAACAATGGATCTTGGAACACTACACCAAAAACTAATGATGTACTGTATGGTGACTAACATAACACAGTAAAACAAAAACAAAACAAAACAAAACAAACCAGGACCAAAATGAGTCAAATATTTGCCAAGCAGAAGAAGATTATGAAGGAGGAAAGAATGGAAGGTTTTTTGATCTCCTAATTTTAAGGCAAATGTTGTAAACAGATTTTTTAGAAAGTCTATAAAAAAGCCCTCAGCGGCAGTGTTTCCCACAAATCACAGGTGTACAAATTACGAAATACTTAAAAAAAATTTATTTATTTACTCTAGGGGGAGAGACTGTGTGAGCAGGGGGAGGGGCAGAGGGAGAGGACGAGAGTGCGTCCTCGAGCAGACTCCAAGTTGAGCACAGAGCCTGACATGGGGGTCAATCTCAGGACCCCAAGATCATGAACTGAGCTGAAATCAAGAGTCAGATCCTTAGCGACTGAGCCCCCCCAGACGCTCCAAGAAATACTTTTTAAAAATCAAACAAATGCCTCCTTTTTTATCTTTTGGTTGTTGCTATCAGGAGCGTTGATGGGGTCGTGCTGAACTCGTTGCTTGCTTGCTGGTCCTGGGAACAGCATCTTCAGTTTCTCCTTCCAGAAATGTCCCACTCCCTCCTGGACCCTGATTATTCTGGGTGACCAGCACAGGGCCTGGCACACAGTGGGGGTTCCACATGGGTTTGATGAATGAATGAATGAATGAATGAATGAATGAATTCCCACCCTTTAGCCACCTCTTTATCCAATAGGTGTTTGGTGAGCATCTGTGTGGTTCTAGGCTCTGTGTGGTCTGTGGGAATCCAGAGATGTCTAACACCATCCAGAGATGTCTAACTTAGGTTCACGGAAGCATCTGGGCTATGCTGGACGTGGGGAACCAAATCTTTAATTTATTCCAGATGTGCGCTCCATCCCCCAGATGACTGAATGCCAACGGCTTCCCTGGGGTAGGAAGTATAGGATGATAAGTACCCTTTGCCTTGCACACAGGTGGGCCCACTGCGGGCGTAGGGATGGGTATGGACAGACACACAGAAGCTGTCGGGGTGGTTGTGGTGGAGTTGTGTCCTTATTCTTGTGATAGGATTACACTTCCCGTTGATGTCACCTGCTTTGGCCAGTGGCAGGGAGAATGGTAGTATCTTGTGCTGGGGAGAGGCTGTAAGGGCTAGGGTTCTTTTCCACCTGCTACGGTCCCCCATCCTGGCTGGCGGCTCTCGCTCCAGCATAGGCCGGACTGAGCCTCTGCTGCTGTAAGATGCCGAGATTCGGGACCTCTTTAGCTTGGGGTGACCTCGAGAGAAGTCTTGACCTTGGAGGTAGTGCCTGGACCAGGCCTTGAAGGACGGAAAATGGTTCTACCAGGTTTTGGGAATGGGACAAGCAAAGGCACAGGGGCAAGGCGAGGAGAACCCCTGTTTCAGGAGATCAGCTCTTTTTCTGTTAGTAGAGGAATGATACAGAGATATATTTCTCTCACCCAGGTCGAAAAAAGTCAGTCTAGAGTTGGTAGGGTAGCTATGTGATGCAGGGACTAAAGCTCCTTCTGTCTGGATGTCCTACCCTCTCTTGGCTCACTCCGACGTCTACATGACAGCCAGCAGGGAGGGGCTGGACACACACTCCCTTCTTCCTAAGGCAGGGCATGGGGTCACATGGGTTATTTCCAACCCTGTTTGTCCTGGACTTAGTCACATGGCCCCCTCTCAGCTGCAGGGAAAGCCGGCTAACGTGGTCTTTCTAATGAAAGCCATGTGTCCACCTGTGAAGGTAGGGAGAGTGACATCGAGGGACAGATCAGCCTCAGTGTATTTGAGGACTGGGGAGAAGCTTTCTATTAACTTATAGGATCTGTGATGTGGTCAGGCAGGGCTACAGCTGGAACCATATATGCACTGGAATGAACAAATAGTTTTTTTCAAAGATTTTATTTATTTATTTGAGAGAGAGAGAGAGAGAGAGAGAGCAAGAGAGAGCTAGAGAGAGCACAAGCAGGGAGGAGGGGCAGAGGGAGAGGGAGAAGCAGGGTCCTGCAGAGCTGGGATCTCGATGCGATCTCGATGCGATGCGGGGCTCAATCCCAGGACCCCAGGACCATGACCTAAGCCGAAGGCAGACGCTTAACTGACTGAGGCACCCAGGTGTCCCTGCACAAATATTTTTAATCAATAGATGCTTAATGGATACTTAGGTGTGCCAGCAACCCAGAGCCCACATTAGCCAGATGCTAATATGCCCCTTTTCAAGGTAGGGTAGAGCCTGTCTTCTCCTCACCTTCTTTCTGATTGGATCATAAATACCTCTGTCTACAGTCCGTCCCATTGCTCAACTCAGGGTCCCCTAACACAATGACCTGTTTTTCCCTTAAGTGCCGCGGTGGATTTTCTAAGTGGACAAACGGACCCTGTCGCTTCCAAGTTTAAATTCTCTGACTTCCCTTTGCCCCGTCAGGACCCGATCTCCCCTTCACCCCTGCTCAGAGCCCCAGGAGACAACCCGAGTGAATGCCTTTGTGAACTTCAACAAGGGCTGCCCTGTCCTCTGGTCCTGGCTGGGTCTGGTCAGTGGGAGCCCTGGAGGAGACCGGAGGAGGGGTGGGCTTTGTTTCTCTGGCTGCCTCCCGGGTGTGGCGGGCTTGCCGTGCCCTCCGAAGGTCACAGCTTACGGTGGTCTCTTTGGAGTTCTCTCCGCCCCAGTTTCTGGAAACCCATCCTCCATCGCCCCTTCAGGAATTTGCTCCTGTGTCGTCCTATCCTGTTGGCTTCTCTGCTGACACCCTTCTAAGGAGTCTGTTGCTCAAGTTCTCTTCAAGTTCATTGATTTTTAGGTATTTATCTGTTTCCTGCCATGACCAGTGAAGATACCAAACACTTCCAGAGGCTCAGGACAAAGGGTAGTTCCTTGCAGAGTCTCCAAGCCTGGGGGAGAGGGGCGGTGACTTCACCCCTGCCTGTCCCTCCAGCTCTACTCCTTGCTGTCCTGCGTCTACAGCTCACCTCCACTCCCTTTCTCCCTTCCTTCCTTCCTCTTCAGGAGCTTCCTGAAACTAATTGAAACTGGCCCCCTTATGCGGAGGTCAGGGAACGATGCAAAGAAAGAGCCCGCCACTCCAGCCGGCTCCCAGGTGTCTTGGGTCCCACGCAGCCTCCAGACGAGAACGTCTCTGCACCCGCCCGCCAAATCTTCAAAGCTGTGTGGAGCCGGTCGCTGGGTTCCCTCGCATAGACCATCCAGAAGGTCTCAATACCACCTTTCCATCTTGAGGCTCTGTCCTTGGAGCAGCTTCTGGGAGTGGGGAGGCATGTAGGACATGTGTTCCAAGGACCAGGGGAGGGGGTGAGGAGCCCCTGATTGTCCAGGTCCAGCTTTCAAGTCAACAGGCAGTCCTCTCCCAACATTCCCGTACTCAGCAAGTGTTTAGGGAATCTGACAACGTGCCTGTCATTGTTCGAGGATCGAAGATCAAACAGTGGCTGAGCTGGGCAAGGTCTCTGCGTTCTGGGGTCCCGGGACCCAGCCCCAACCGCACACCTCTGTTTTCAGGTGCTACACTGTCTTGCCTCCCCTCATCCCTGCAAGGTCCCACCTTTGGCTGGTTATACCCCCACTCTCCACTGAAAATCCCTCTCTTTGTCCACAAGCCACCTGACTCTCCTGCTGGAAGGGTCCCTGTCTCCCCATGGAGGGCTCGCGGGAGCCTCTGTTCTCTCTTGCATGCTGAGCCATTTACAGCTTTCTTTGACCCCAAAGTGACTCCGAAGGGCAGGAGGCCCACTGGGCATTTCTTGGAGCTCGGTGCCTGCAGGGCCTGGTGTCTTCAAGTGCTCAGTGGAGATTCGTGGAGTCAAGGAATGAAATATTAATCCCATGACGCTCGCCGCAGCTGCCCGAGGGAGGCAGGGCAAGGCTTTGATCCGTGATTTCAGGAGGGAGCAGAGTTCAAGGGAAGACCCGCCTTTCCCCGGCTTGCTAAGAGGCAGACCAGAGGAGTGAATTCAGGCCCCTGGAACAAAAGCTGTGTTTTTTTGTGTATCAGCTCCCAGCAGAGGCCTCTTGATTTAACTACAATACACACTAAGACAGGTTTGTAATTTATGGGAATCAAAAAATGTATACTTATTTTTTAAAGATTCCAAGAGCAATGCTGTGATACCGGGTTCAGACAGGATGGGGACGGGTAGCGTCTTAGGTTTCTAGGGCAGCCTAAGAAAGTACCACCGATTGTCTGGCTCGCACAACGGAAACGTGTCGTCCCGCGGTTCTGGAGGCCACCAGCCTGGGACCAAGGTGCTGGCAGAGTGCACTCCCTCCGCGGGCTCTAGGGAAGGATTGTTCCAGGCCCCCCTCCCAGCTTCTGGTTGTTTCTTGGCTTATGACAGTGTGACCCTGATCCTCAGCGGTGTTCTCCCTGGGTGCATATGTCTCTTATAAGGACAAATGTCCCCTTTTATAAGGACACCAGTCACCTTGGATGAGGGCCCTCCCCACTCTGGTATGACTCATCCTACCTGAACTCATTACATCTTGAACAACCCTCTTTCCAAATAAGGTCACTTTCTGAGGCGCTGGGGTTTAGGACGTCACCCTACGAGTTTATAAGGGACATGGTTTTATCCATAACAGATAGAAACATCCCTGAAGGAGCTTTGTTGTCCCCCTCTTTGCAACCATAGTGTGAAACAATTGTTATTTGTGCCTTGCGGGCCGGGATGCCAGGCTTTTCTGTTGCCCCAAAGCTTGCTTATATACCCACACTTACCCATATCTCATGAGAAACAAAATACAGAAAAAATACACCCAAAAACTTGAAAAAATGAGACAACCTTTAAAACACAGACCCTCGACGTCAGTGTTCTTGTCCTTACTTTGTTTCTCTGTGGATTTGCTTTCCTTTTTGCGGCCGGTGAGACCAAGGGTGTGCCTTGTCCCAGGCGGCTCCCAAGCACGGGGCTGGACAGTGGAAGCCACTGTATGGGGGTTCTAGGCCCCTGGCCTCTTCTGCACAAGCACCTCCGATGCTCCTGAGACTGCTAATTGCCACGATGTGGGGGGGGAGACCTCACACCTCCAAATCTGGAGCCTGGCGTTCTGAAGCAGGGCCAGTCTGGGCAGCCGCTGTGAGCCGAGAGGCGGGCCTTGGGAAGGGGAGGCAGTGGAGGTTCGTGTCCTGAGCAGGGCCTGCCATGGAGACGGCCCCCTCTCCCGCCCAGACGTGTGGGAGCCGGCCGCCGACAGGATGGCAAAGTGAAAATTAATGCCCGCCGCTTGTATACTGCCTAGATGTTACTTTGGAGAGGAAAACAACAGGGGCAGAGCGAAGCCGTACATATGTTAAATTCACATCAGTAATAAAGATTAGGTAGAAGTTAATAGCATCCCAGTCATGCTTGTGGAGGTAATCTCCTTTCTGAAAATTCAAAATTAGATTTGGAGGATCGAAGCAAACAGGGGGTGAGACTTTGGCGTAATATTTTAATCAAATTGTCATGAATGAGTGGATACAATTAAGAATTCTGTCAGTCACGGTGCCGGAAGCCCTTTTGTTAGTCAGCAGTGGGAGGGGTGCGCCAGGCCTTCGAGGGGAGAGATTAAACTTGACCTTTCCCAGGCTCTTCGTTTTTGACCCTCTGGCTGGGCTTTGCCTGTCAGATGCCTGTTTTGTAAAACACACATGTGTGTGTGCACACGTGCGTATGTGGGCACGTGCATGTGTGCGTGTGCGTGGTTGCCGGCGTGTGCGTGTGTGTCTGTGAGCACGGGCCATGCACGTGTGTATGTGGTGTGTGTGTGTGTGTGTGTGTGTGTGTGTGTGTGTGAATGCCAGGCAGTCGGAAAACAGGGCCTGGGGGCAAACAATGGACTCGGGCTGCTGCTTTGCACCAGCGACAGAACCTGGCTGAAGGTATGCCTTTCTATCTCTCCTTCCTCTTCTCTGCAGCCAAGCCCCGACATCATGTGTAGGACTGTCCCTCTGCATGGGGTGTGTGCCCATGAGTAGAGGGGGGCAGTTTCGTGGCGGGAGACGCAGGCACAAGCCTACCGAGGCGGTCTGCGCAGGCCCGTGTAATCGACATGAGGGGATAAGCGAGTGGCCCCTTGCATTTGCTCCGGCGGACGTGAATGTAGGAACCCACAGCGGTTTTCAACCCCTGCATCAAGTCACACACTCTGTAGCCCCTTCTCTTGGGGGCTTGCAGCTCCCAGCACCTGCTTCCCGTATCCCTGTTTCTAGTGATGGAGACACACGGGCAGGTGAAATTCACTCTTTCTCTCTACTTCCCCTACCTGTTCCCCTCCCTCACATAACAGTGATTCATGTTTAATTTTGACTCCTGGGTGCTGGTGGGATGGCAGGGAACGACTTGGGTAGAAAAGCCTTTCTTTTTCCCTTCTGCCGCAGTGGTCGGCCATGAAGGTGTATCTTATTTATCAGTGATTATAAATCAATAAGGAAAATGCAGAAAAGCAAGATAAGCCAGGCTTCCCAAGCCTCTGGAGTTACACACTTCAACATGCGTGAATGCAACGTTTCGGGTGCAGAATTTATTATTTCAAGCAGATTCAAAGTAGATTTGAGGTTAAAAAAATTTTTTTTTTCTTTCCTCCAGGGCTGCTGCCACTGCTTCGTCTCTCCTCTTCAAACCCCTTGTTTGGGAAATAGACAAACGCTTTCCACATCGGAAGGACGATAGGCAATCAGCATCCCTGTGGTTTATTCTACCTTTTGTTGCAGAAGAGAATAAAGTCGGAGTAACTTTTACTACTCCCTCCACCTGGGTGAGCATTTTGAGGACGAAGGACCTAATTATTTTTTAACACTGCCTTTACTGTATTTGCCTGGGGAATTATTTCAAATCAACCGACAGACCTATTGTGCTTGTGACATCACAGCAACTGGCTTTTTACACCGAAGACAAGCCTTCTGTTAATTCAGCAATAACACACCCCACACGCAAAAATTGTATTAGCAACGTCTAACCCGAGTGTGGAACACATTCAGAAATAAACACCATTGCACTACAGGGGTTGAAAGGGAATATGCATCAAAATGCCTGGCATTTAATTTTTCTCCCCCCTTCTTCGGGAATTTAGCCAGTGAAATATAGCTGCCAGAGTCCCAGGCCCGCGCTCGCTCGCGCTCCTGCAATATGGTCTCGATCAATCAGATTTGCATAACTAAACTGTCTGCGAGCCCGCTCGGCTGCCCAGGTGCAAGGCCATTTGCATATAGAACAGTGAGGAGGTCCCAGGAGTCACTTCAGACCGGAGCGACTGCTGAGCCCGCAGTCCACACAGCCCAGGAAATGAAATTGGAATGACAAAAAAAAACCCGGGAGTGCTAGCCTGGAAGAGGAAGTATGCAGACGCCTCGCAAAGGTTACAAAGAGATTAGGGGCGAGCGGCGCCAGATGCGAGAGACCCCCCCCCCCCCCAGGAGTCTGCGGGCGGAGGGCGGCTGTGCCATGGGGCTGGGCTGGGGTAGGCGTTCCCTGCCCCCGCTGGGGGTCCCCTGGAACCTGTGGAGCTATGGTGGGACGTCCCGGGCCTCTCGGTACAGTGGGAAAACTTCCCAGCCCCAGCCCTTTGCAAGACTGGTTTTCCAAACGGAGAAGAAGCTGGGCGCAGGAGGCCGCACGCGGTGGAGGCTTGGGTGCCTCCTGGGGACTGTAAATGAACTGCTCTCGGCGCTCCAGGTCCTGGCTGAGCGCTGGGGGTCATCCTCCCTGCTTTCCAGAATACCCAGAGATCCAATCACGCGTGGAAGTTCACACGGCCAGGGCATTGCTGGAGCAGGGAGAGAAGCTCCCAAGCCCAGAGAGGATGGCCCACTGTTCCAAGTCAGCCGGCAGGTCAGAGATGGGCCGGCATCCTGGCTTCGGAAGAGGCGGCCGGGACTTCCCTCTGCTGGGCCAGGGGTCTGCGGACCTTTTCCGCACACAACCGGAGAGCAGGCATCATCCGGCTTTGCCTGCCATCCGGCTTTGCCTGCCACACAACCGGAGAGCAGGCATCATCCGGCTTTGCAGGCACTTCTGCCTCCTCGGGTCTCCTCCTCCGCGGGAAAGTCATAAAAATGACATTTTATAACTGTGTGGATATAAAAACGGACCGATCCCAGGCTGGAGTCCTTAGTCTTATATTCATATCTTTCTTCTGTTGTTAAAGTAAAGAAAGATTAAAACGTTTCTGTGGCCCCTGAAAGTGACCGGGGGGCCCCCAGGTGCTGCCCCTGCTGGGCGTCGTGGAGGCGCCTGGGTCTCTGTCCCAGCCAGTGACTTCTGCCCGGACTCCCGAGCCGGCATGGGTTGTGCAGGAATGAAGGAGCATGCTGTGTCCCGCTACCCCTCATGGATGCACGCTGGAAGAGACATTTCCTATCATTTTCAGGCGTCACAAAAGAGTCTTTTGATTTCTTTTTCACCTGTGTGCAAATTATTCTTTGCTCAGAAGCCCTATGGAAACAGAGTGCGGACCCCTGCCCTCGGCCACGTGCGTTTCCTGGGCAAAACCCCTGTGAAGTTAGACTGAGTAACAAGAAAAAAAATTTCTAGACCCATCCTCTGAGAGAGAACCGTTGGACGTTTCCTCCATGGACTGGAGGCTGCCTCATTTTGCGAGAGCCGTCCCTGTGCCCGCCCAGCGCTAACGAGGGGGATGATCACACTGTCTTAACTTTTAGGAGGCTCAGAACAATGACACCCCGTCTTGGTGGATTTTTTCCCTTTGCCTCTGGTAAAAATTTGTAATGAAAATTGTATCTTTGTCACTCTTATTTAATGAATATGAATAGGCCAGTGCTTTAGGTAAAGGAAAGGACACTTTTTTGTGGTTTCTCCCCTGGCAATTGTGTGTGCGTGTGTGTGTGCGCACGCGCGTGTGTGCGTGTGTGTGTGTGTGTGTGAGAGAGAGAGAGAGTGTAGGGGGTAAGGTCAATGTCCCTCTTGGTTTGAATGTCACTTGTCAAGTTGGCATCCTATGTGGTTCCTATAGCAACGGCTTTTGTGCAGGGGAGGGCCACACACCTGTAACCTCAATGAAAGGGACAGAAAGAGGGTGTTGATCAGTTAGGGCTTTTGTCTCTGTTGATGGATTTGAGTTTAACCTTGAAACCCGGTGAATAAAGGGCCAAGAACATTGGACACAGACATGGTGTGGGCCTCATCCCAGAGCCAGGGAGCACTTGGCTCACCAGGGCGGGGGTGGGCAGCCCGGGCTGCCAGTTGCCTGGGTGTCCCTGGCGAGAGCCAGTCTTGAACCTCACCCCCGGCTCCCTGTCGAGGGCTTGGCTCGGGCAGGAATGAGAGGGGACCGAGAAACCCCATCTGAAGACAGAGCTCGGGAAGCTACTTCTGCCGCTGGCTCGTGATGCCTTCCTGCTGCGGCAGCTCCCGCTGCCGCTGGGTGTCTCTGCTTGTCCCCGTTACTTTGGGGACCTCTGACCTCTATGGCCAGCTGAAGGGGATGACGGAGTCAGACAGCAGGTCGCGCCTGTGTTTGGACCTTGGACCTCTCTCTCCATAGAGACAGGTATTAACAAACCCTTGGTAGGTACACAACGAGCGAGTCCAGCCAGGACCGAGTGAGAGCTAGCCTGTGGCCAGACAGGGTGCAAGTGCTGGGACACCAAAGGGGCAGTGACGATTTTAATGGCCTTAGAGAAGAGGAGACAGATGCGCCTGGCTCCCGGGGGTGGGGGGCACCTCTCAGCTTTCCCTAAGCCTCGCTTCCTCTGTGCTAAAAGGGGATAATAGACCTCACGTCTAGGTGAGTGTCTTTGTCACTGTGGTCTCAGAGGCCGCTGACTCTGTCCCATCCCTTGTAGACTCCTGCTTCCCAAGACTCCTGGGGTGAGGCTGCGGATGGGGAGGACAGGATATTTCTGACAGGTGTGAAGTGAGACAGGAAGACTCTCTCCTCCCTCCCCCATTCTTCGTCTGTCCCTCAGAACCATCGTTCGTCATGGGCCAAGGATAGAAACACCTGGGCCTCCGCCTCTTGAAACCTAAGCTTAGAACACACACGCTGTCACCTCCAGCTCATTCTAGAGGTTAAAGCTAGTCACGAGGCCAGCCCGGATTCAAATATGGGGAGACAGATGTCACCTCCTGTTTGGAGGAGGGGCAAAGTCAGGTGCACAATGGAGTAGACAGAGGACAGGGATTATTTTGGCAAATAATACTCCTTCTCTCCCCCACCTCTTTCCCTCCCTCCTCTTCCCCTCCTTCCCTGCCTTCCACGGGTATTTGCTGATGTCCATCCTGACACCCACCCTTTGGCATGACCAAAGATTACCTTAGATGTGCGGTCACACACTATGGCGAGTATTATTTAAGAGGTAAGTTCTCAGCCGCTGTCTGAACAGTTTGGCAGTTCTTCCGTAAGTTAACAGAGTCACTGGGTGACCTGGTAATTCCACACCTCGGTGTGTCCGCAGAACCGAAAACGGGCGTTCAAACACATCCTTGCACACTGACATTCACATCACCGCTCGGGACGGCCACGCAGTGAAAACAATCAAATGTCCGCGCGCAGATGCAAGGATAAGCAGAAAGGCAGATATCCACATGCTGGACTGCTATGCAGCCACACACACACACACACACACACACACAGGATGACCCCCGTGCATGCTCCAGCATGGACAAACCTTGACAACCTTGTGCTCCGAGCAAGCAGCAGATCAATCGTAGGATCATGCGTAGGTCCAAGGATGGGAAATGGGCCGGGAGGAAGACAGAGAAACAGAAGGCAGGTGATGGTTCCTGGGGGCTGGGGCTGGGGCTGGGGCAGGGATGGGCCAGGGGCGGGGAGAGACTGCTAGCACCTAGGGGGTTATTTTGGGGGTGATAACAATGTCCTGGAACTAGGCAGTGGAGATGGTAGCCCGACAAGGTGAAGGTGTGAGGAGCTGCTGGATTGTACACTTCGAAAGGGTTGAAATGATGGATTTTACGTAATGAGAATTTCATCTCAGAGGCGTACTCCGAAAGCCAGGAAACTTATCCATGGTGATCTGATTCATCTGAGAAGCTGCAAGATTCTCCAAGAATATGGGATGTTGAGGTCAGGACGTTGAGAACAGGCTGTGGCCCTTGGATAGTGGGGGTCTGAGGGTGACTGTCCCCACGGGTGACCAGCTGGGAGCCTGCCCTCAGCCAATGCCAGCTCCGTAACTGTTCGCCAAGCCGGCCGTGGGTCCTGTTGTCTCACAAGGGCCACATCTGGCCACCATGTTGCTGTGTGAATAGCTCCCTGACTTTTGGGCCACTGTGGGAGGGGGGTCGCCGGCAGCCCCGAATGTGTGAATCTAGGCCTCGTCCCCTTAGAATCTTGCTCTGAGCGCCAGCGACGAGCCCGGAGCCCAGACCGGTTGCTGGTGCCTGGCCTTGGAGTCTGGCCTGCTCCTGTGAGTCACCCCTTTCCTTTCTGATGAAGGATGAGGAGGTGCTGGCCCCCCATTGGGTGGGACTCACCCCTACCCCAAAGTCAGCCGCTCCCTGTTGGCTGGAGGCATTCGGCTCCCTCTTGGGCAGAGGTTCTCGGTCTCCCCGGGGCTTGGCACAGCAGCTGGTGATCAAGGGTGCATGCCGTAGTGGGCACCCGTTAGTGTCCTCGGTCCCCATGGTGTGACCCAGTGCGTGTTGCTTTGGAATCACACCGTTAATGTGGGGGAGGAGGTGGCGGCTCTCCCCGGCACCTGCCTCATGGGTTAGCTCCAGCCTGGGCCTGCTGCTCCGTCCGTATCTGCCACTCTTGCCAAATTTCAGAGGCTGGACGGAAGGCCAAGTTCCTCCCGGACCCTGCCTCCCAGACAGCACAGTGGGCTCAAGGCTCCTCGCTGTGCATCTTAACTGGGCCCACTGGGCACGCCCTGCACTGGGACGGGGGAGGAGGGTGAAGGAAGGAGACCCTGCTGGTGGGCTTCACATCACCTCTGCGGCACGGACCCCTCTCTGTGCCTGAGGCTTCTCCAGGAGGCTGACCGTCATCTCTACGGAGGGCCACTTACCCTGGGCTAATGGGAAGGACTCGGTGGATGGCGGCCCTTGCAGGGTCCATCCGACACCCTGGTTTGCATTTTAGCTCGTGTCCATGCTGAGATGTGTGCCCCCTGCTATGGTTTCCCCCAGGGCCAGCTCCCATTGGGCTGCACCTTGAAACCAGTGGAGGCAGAAACCCTTTCTATCTTGGCTCCCACAGAAGGGGACGTACTTCCCGAGAAGCGGTCAGCATCCTGCAAGAGCGGCAGGTTTTCTCTCTTTCTTTTGCTGCCCACTCCCCACCGGCCCCCAGATCTCTCCTTCCGCAGTTTGGAGCCCCTTGCCCTTTTAAACACTTCTTTCTCCAGAAAGTTTCCTCGGAAAGATTGATTCCAGAGTGCACTGTCAAGGTGGAGACACGGAACAGTGAGATCGCATGTGCCTAAGGCAGACGGCCTGTGGCCATCAGCCCTTGTGGCCTCCCAGGGGGACCCTGTCGTGGGCGCAGGCACAGGGCACTGGGGGAAGAACCACCCTCAGACTGAGTTCCTTGGCGCGCTGGCCTCTGTATCTCTCTACGGTGTTCCTCAAACTCGAGTCCAACATCGAAGCTTCTGTGTGGTCACAATAAAAAAATTTCAAGGACTCCAAGAAGCAATGAGAACCGTAAGGAATTACAGTCTAACTCTCGGAAGATGTTTGAAGGTTATGGATCATTACTGTGGTGGAGACTCTGACTCTCTAAATGGTAATATTTTGTACGATCATTCAAATGAGAAGACGAGATAAGTAGAATTCTCACAGACCTCTCGACACTGCCACTGTGTGCACCTGTCCGGAGTGCGGATTCAAAAGTGAAGAGCATCTGACCTCACTGGGTCATTATAGCACAGACGTGAGATGGGAGTCACGGCCCCTTCTCAAGGTCAGGGAAACCCAGACAGAGAGGGTCATGGGATCTGGCTGAACTAAGTAAGGCAAATTCAAAGGCAGGAGGTCTGAGCTTCCTGTGGGTCTCTGACCCGGAGGCGTGCTTCCAAAGGCTTGAAGCTCATTTTCAGTACATTCCATCTCTCCCTTATAGGCTATTGCCTCTTCCATGATGGGTTTGCTCTCAACCTCTGCTCTCCTGGAATTATCCTCCCATACTTCAAGGAAGAGTGGTAAGAAGGAAATTAGTATTCGATGCTTCCTGCGAGACACCTCACAGGCGTTACGGTATTGGTTCGTCACTAGAACCCTCTGAGGCTGGTGTGATTCCCACGTGGAGGGGGGCTGGTGCCCCAGAGGTGAGGCAAGCAGCCCAAGGTCGCGCACACTGTCAGCGGTAGAGCCCGGGGTCACATCCAGGGTGGTCTGACCTCAAGCCACTCTGCCCGTGGCTCTGCATGCTCAATATGCCTTATGTCTGCCCATTTTGCAGGTACAGAAAACAGACACACCAAAGGGGAGACGATGTATTCAGGGCTTTGCAGTGGAACTGGGTTTCAAATTCACGCCTACTGATACAAAATCCGCTCTTCTTTCTACTGTGACATCATTGACTCCCTATTCCCCTTTGGCTTTGATGAGGTGGGGGTATATTGATGAAGGGGGTCAAGCAGGATAGAGAAGACTAGCTTTTAGGTGGTGCTGAAAACACACCCGGCATACTTGGTCTAGACCTTTCCATGGTGGGTGGTTGCACTCTTTGAAAAGAGTTGAAATTACTTGAACCAACTTTCCAAAATGCAACTGCACCCAAAGCATGGCTCATTTAGAAAGGGTTCTGGGGTAGGGGGCTTTGGCTCTGGAGCAAAATGACAGGGAAGAGCTTCTGGGTTGTTCATTTGTCCCAGCCTTGATGGTTAGGCTGAGATTATGGCTTGGGGATAAGAGTCCATTTATCTGGTTCGTTCCCACAATCTAATTGGAAAAGTGGAATTACCACTTAAGACTGATGGTAACAGAACATCTTTAAGCTATGAAGCTAAAATGAACTGTGAAGTCACATCCAGGAGCGTCTCGCTCAGACTGCGGCAAGAGGTTTTATTTGAAATTAGAAAATGAACATTACCGATCAATGCAGTAAGGATGGCATGAATGGTGTCTCAATTGCTCTACAGGAAAATGTAACTCGGTATCAAGATGTCCTATTTACCTTCTTTCCAATTCCAGCTCCTTCCACATAATGGTGGCACATATAAATACACAACACTTTGGTGAGCAGTGGAGATGCCACACAGAGGATTTGCCCTCAGATAAACCCAGAGGCGGGCTTTGGGGAAGTTTGACCAAAAGCGTGGACCTCTGGGAGCCTGACTTCCTGAGAGAGGGGAACACATCAAGTCAAAGCCTATGGCCCTTTGTAAATCTACAATGCTGTGGGTTCTGCTTTTTTTCTTTTTTCTCTTTTTTTGGGTGAGCTCTACGCCCAACGTGGGGATCAAACTCACCATCCCAAGATCAAGAGTCACATGTTCTACTGACTACGCCAGCCAGGAATGCCTGGGTTCTGCTTTTTCACCTGGAAAAGTCAAGTCTGATTTCCATTAAAGTACACAGGCCACCAAGAAAGATCTGTCCTCACCAATGCTAGCATGAATGGTTGTGATGAAAGAATTAGTGCCAGCACAACACTGGAGTGGTGGGGGGGACTTACAGGATACATTTTAAATTAGTGCTCTTGGGTTGTCAAAAGACTCATGGCTTTTATTTCTTGAGCAATGCATATGGGCTACATGATTTTAAAAAATGATATGGCGATTTGTTGGAGAACTGTGTTCTGAATGTCTACTAGGCACCATAAGCTGTGCGTGAACAAAACAGGCAAAAATTCCTGCTTTCATTTTGGTGAAGGTTATATGAATAAGTAGGTTTTACAGAACGTGATGGGTGTTATAGGCAAAGAAGTGAGAGAGGAGGCCAGGGTAACCTGGAGGAGTGGTCAGGCATAGCTTGCTTATCAAAGCAGGTGAGGAAGTGAGCATTTAAAGAGGTCAGAGAGAGAAATCTGTGGGTTCTGGGGAAGAGTGGATGGGATGGCAGGTGCAAAGGGCCAGAGGTAAGCATGTGCTACTTATGTCTGGAGAACAGGAAGGAGGTGACACAGGCGTATGTACTCTTCAGAAACCTACTGTAAAGTAGCATTGCAGAGAAGACCAAGGTTCAGGTGAGGTTGAGGACTTGACCGAGAGCCTATGGTCTTAACCACTGCACGCACCTGCTTCCACCATCCCAGGGATCCCTTTGGTGCTGTGGAATCCATCTAGTTCAATGTGAGGATATTTGAACCTTCCTTAGGGGAGGTTTGGAAATGCGTAATTGAAGCCCCTTGCTCTGGTTCCTGAAAAGCTTTCAGATTTATCCATTTGTCTCCACTCTGGCACTCCCACCCTGGTTCAGGCTGCCCATATCTCTCCTGGATTACTCAAAGAACCTTCCATTTGTTCTCCCTGCTTCCACTCTTGCTTCCCTCCAACCCATCCCCCACACAGTGACCAGGGTGGTCCTATAGAAATAGAGATCTGATTATAGCACCGTTCGCCAATTTAAAACCCTTCAACGGCTTCCCTTCCTGGTCTGTCCCCTATCCTCGTTTCCAGTGTCACCATCTCCACACTCACAGCCTGTGGCCTAGCCCCAGTGGCCCCTTCTGTTCTTCAGATACACCATGTGCCCTGCTGGTCCATGTCCTTCACATGCATACTTGCCCCTGTCTGGAGCACAGTCCCTCATCTTCTACCTGGCTAATTCCCTAGATCCCTTGAAGCACAGTTCAAGTGTTTCTCCTTGCCTACCCTGATCTCCAGGGCTGCTTCCTCAAGGCCTGGTCAGGTCCCTGATTCCAAGTCACTTCCAGATTTATCTACATTGCTCCCTCATGATGCTTAGCACATTTGTTTTTTGATTATTTGTTCACTGTTATAATTCAGCATTTAGAATAGTATTTTAATGCATGACAAGAATAAACAAATATGTGCCTCACTGATAGACTAATGTTTGTGAAGGTAAGGATCTCTTGTTTTGCTCACCATGGTTCCCCTTGCATCTAGCCTAGTGCCTGGCCTGACATCTAGACTCTATTCCACAACAACTTCTCAAAGGAATACATGCAGTTTGCAAAGTATCAGCCCCTGCTCTTTCTCTCTGCTCCTGTCTGGGGGAAGCTTCTTACAGATGCATTAGTAGATGAGCCCCATCTACCATTTTCATCCTGTTTGACTTGGGAGCTGGTCCAGCTATGTCCCCAACCTGCCACCCAGAGAGTCCTGCTGTGTCTCTTTGCTTGCCTTGGCTCTGTGGAATCTCAGAAGCAATTTTTTGGCTCATTTCTAAAACTTCTGTGCGTCTATTCAGTAAGCAGAACCCAGGCTTTATGATTTTTTGCTTTCTTTTTCTCCCTCTGCCCAATTTCCTCAAGAACATATTTTCTTCTTTAGTGTTGAATGTATTTTTATACAGTGCTCTAAATTCATTGTGAAATAGTATGGGAAAGGAATAAATAAAAACTTGGGTTTCCAGCCATGTTAAGAATTGGGTAGGGTAGAGGTGAATGTTGGGTGCCAGGAAGGGTCCAAGTCACACCCCAGTTTAATCCACCATGACTCATAGTCCTGATCCAGGAACCCTCTTCAGATTCCCATTCTATTGTCTGTGCAGTTACCTCGCCTCATCTTTTTGCTCAGTCTGTTTCGGTTTAGGGAGCTATCATTAATCCAGTCAGGGCACAGCTTGTCACAATGACAAAGTTTTGTTAAATATTTTCCCCCAGGTCTTGGATCCCACTCATTTTGACCTATGTCCTCCCCACTCAAGCACTTGTTGGGATCTTGCAGAGAATCAGCTGTCCTTGAGAACTATGTCTCATCTTCTGTTAACTCTGCATTAAGGTTTCATATTCTAGGTTGGCTGTGTTTGGATGGTTCCGTGCATTCTCCCAAACCTTAGGGCATACTCTTCCTTTCTATTTCAGTTGCATCTCTTGTAAAAAGGATCTAGTTGGTTCTTAATGTGGTTTAGGCTAGTTTGAAAATCTCTGCCTTTTAATTGGAGTACTTAGTCCATTTACATTTAATGCAGTTATTGTGGTTGGGTTTAAGCGTACCATTTTGTTATTAATTCTTGGTGAATGGGTTGATATTTTTTATGAAATTTGGACAATCTGTGCCATCTTATTTTCAATTTTTTTCTACTCCAATCTCTCATCTCTTTTGGGAACTCCAACTACTCCAACTATACTTATGTTAGATCAATTGATATGGTTTCACAGGTCACTCACACTCTTTTCATTTATACCCACTCCTTGTCTCACTGTGTATCAGTTTGAATAGTTTATATTGCTTTTTTTTATTTGCTTTTTTTCTCCTGCAGTGTCCAGTTTGCTGATAAAACCATCCAGAAAAATTTTCAATTCACATATTTTATATTTCAGTTCAAGAATTTCTCTTTACTTCTTTTAAAACTAGTTTCTGTTTTTCTAGTGAGATTTCCCATCTATTTCCTTATTATAGCTCTCATTTAAATTCTTAAATATATTTGTTTTTATTATTTTCTCTTAATTCCAAAATCTCTGTCATATCTGTGTCTGTGTCAACTGACTTTTTTCTCTTGGTTATTGGTTGTATTTTATTATTTCTTCTCATGTCTAATCAATTTTGATTATATGCTTGGCAGTGTGGGTGTTACATTGATGAGAGTTTGGATTTTATTGTCTTCCTTTAAAGAGTATTGGGTTTTGTTTTGGCTGTCAGTAAAATTATCGGTGGATCAGTTTGAATCCCTTTAAGGCTAATTCTTAAACTTTTCTATTGTAGGTCTCATGCAGACTTTGCTTAAGGGCTAGTTTAGCCCTATTTCTAAAGTGTGGCCTTTCTGGAGATTTAGTTGAATGCCTAGAGGGTTTATTAAGGTCTCTGTACCTTGGCTGTTGAGATCTTTTGACCTCTCTGTTCCTCAGTTTATTCATCTATGAAATAATAGTAACCTATTCATAAAGTTGTTGCAAAATTAAATGAGCTCATTGATAGGAGACAAAATGACATACTATGCAATACTTTTAATATTATTAGTTATGCTAACTAACGTTTAGTAAGTATTTCTTATGTGCCAGACCTGATTCTATGGGCTTTGCTCATAATGGCTCATTAACCTTCACACAGAGAATCCTATGAGATAGGTGTCCATTATTAGCCCTATTTTACAGATAAGGAAACAGTTTCCTAGCTAGTGCTGGGGTTGGCACTCCAGTTCTGTCTGTCTGAAGCCCTTTCTTTGTTCTCTGGACCTGCCTCCCAACCCCAGCAGGTGTGTTGTCAGAGAAAAGGTCAAGATCCTGTATCTAGGCAAAATCTTCATTCGGCAGAAATGAGAAAGGGGAGGCCTCTGTTGGGGGAAGTGGTTTGTTTTGTGTCCTGCTGTGTGATGGTCAGTCAGGAGTCACCGGAGGGGCTCAAAAAAAATACACAGTTTATTATACTCACAGTCCCTGGAGATGGGAAGCATGGTATGCAGGACCACGTGGAGAAACCCCAGGGTGGACAGGAGACAGAAGACGGGAGGAGGAGGTGCACTTTGGCTGTGGCTTTCTATTGGGGTTTCTGGCAGGAAAGACCAGGTGGAGCAGGGTGAACAGTTTAGGATTGGCTAGTTTGAACAATTTTGGTGGGCTCAGCTATGAGAGTGCTCTCTAGTTGCCTGGCTCCTGGACCCTGGGATGATGAAGTCATTAAACCATTGCCTCCAGGACCCCAGAGAGGAGGTCACTCTGGCTAGTTTGCTTATCAAAGGCATGCTCTAGGCAGGGTCCTTTGTTACCTCTAAGAACTGTAAGCCCAGGGAGGAGCAGTTTTGCCAGCCAGAAAGGCTTTTTAAGATGTCAAAACATCATAATATACAGAAAATCAATCAACCAATCAATCAACAAACCAAAAACACAGTGCAATCTTCTTCTAGAGCACCTGACACTGGCATTGGAAGTCATGTGGGGTCCAGGATTCCAAGCTTCCTAACCCACTCCTCCTTAGGAGCCCACTAGGCTTTCAAACGGCTGGGAGAGAAATTCCCGGCAGTCTTTCTAGCAGGGGCAGAAGACAACGGGGAAGGACCATGCTAGTGTTACTCATACACCTGTTTGCACAGTGCCTGCCTTGCATTTTCTTTAGCCTTCCCTCACATCATCTAATTCTGATTCTTCAACAAGTTTAAGAAACAGGTACAATAAATCCTGTTGCAGTTGTTTCCCTTTAAAGATGCAGAAAGAAAAGCCATGAACTCCAAGCCAGGGGTGGGGCTCAGAGCTTTATGGGAACCACCTCCATCGCCACAGAGACTCAAGACATAGGTTCTACCTTCCCCCCGCCATTTAACAGAGAAGCAACTGATTTCAGAGTCAAAGCCATCTGCCCGGGGTGAGATAGCCGGCAAGTCGCAGAGCGGGGACTGGATGTTGGGTCAACTCCAGAGCTTCCAGTACTGACCATGCCCTCCTCCCACCCAGCTGCATTCCTCTCCACCAAGTGCCTTGCTCAGGGGATAGTGGTCATCACTGACAGGGCCTGTGACCCAGATCTTTTGCTTCTGAAGCCTGTTTTCCTCTCTTTACCCCACGATCAAGTTGTGGGGCCACCCCTGTTCTGTTAGTTCTATAGAACTCCTGTTCTATTATTTAATGTATTTTGGGAGAGGGGACAGGACCTAATTTGAAGCCTCGGTAAAAATTTTCACAGAAAACACATTTTTAAAGCAGGATCAATTTCTGATGGGACAATTAAATCTGAGGGGGGATTACAACCTTCAGGCCAGGGGGCAAAAAAGTAGAATGAGCCTCAAGTACCATTACTCTTTCCCCTTTTTTCTTGTCCACCTCTATCCATAGGCCTCCTAGGTTTGTATGAGGCATTTCAAACATCGTGATTAGCCTCCCATGAAAATTTATTACACGATGCATTTGTGTCTCATGCAAATGTTCATATGCCTTGTTCATATGTGAGTGGTGCCCTTGATGTATGGACTTATGTCCCTCGAAAGAGTCATTGTCAGGACTTTTCCAGAACCCAAAAGTAACCATCACTCCCTACCTCCAATATGTCACCTCTAATATGTCCTTCCTATTGCTTACCTAGACCAAAGAACAGTTCCTTTCCCTTTGCACACATATACATAAAAACTGGGGAGGGTCTTGTGGAAGTATGAGGAGCCTGTGTCTTCCAGAAATCCTTGCATTTGGCCTTAGCTCTACACCGGCTGCTCTGCCAATTTGCAAGACAATAGAGCCTTAGGACCTCCACTGCTTCCAGTCAGATGCTTTAAAACTTCAAAACACTATATTCAGACCCTAGAGCAGTGTGACAGGGATGTGGGCATCCGGAGACTGTGGCTGCAAAGCTGCTTTAAAACTGTAAAGCATGGGGCTTCTGGGTGCCTCAGTCAGTTAAGCACCTGCCTTCGGCTCAGGTCATGATCCTGAAGTCTCAGAATCGAGCTCCACGTCAGGCTCCCTGCTCAGCTGGGAGTCTGCTTCTCCCTCAGCTTCCTCCCTGCCCCACTCATGCTCTCTCTCCCTCACCCCCTCTCTTTCTCAAAAAAATAAATAAAATCTTAAAAAAAATTATAAAGCATCATGCAAATGGGAGAACTCATTACTTGTTATCAATAATCACAATGATTAGTGACATTACCATCGTTGTCTTCTCCAGTGATCGCCAGTGTAGGTCTCCTCGTCTGTCTTCTTCCTCTTAGACTAGAAGCCCCATCTTGAACTTCCCCTTGTTGAGAAAAGGAGGACTCAGCCCTCATCTGCTTCATGGGTCCACATGCTCAGGTCTACCTCAGGGGTGCTGAGTTCTCCTTTCCTTCCAGCTGAACAGAGCTTTTCCCTGAGCCATGCCTAACTCAATTTCTGCATGGAAGTGTGATGGTGGGTTTCATGCATCAACTTGGAGAGGACAGTTATTCAAACAAATGGGAATGGAGGTGTTGCTGTGGAGATCTGTTGTAGATGTGGGGAACCTTCACCATCGGTTGACTTTGAGCAAAGGAGATTACCCTCAGGCATGGGGTGGGCCTCTTTCAAGCAGTTGGAAGACCCTAAGATCACAAACTGAGGCTTGCAGGAGAAATTCTGCCTTCAGGCTGCAGCAGGAACTCCTGCCTGAGCTTCAGGTCTGCCAGCCTGCCCTGCAGATTTCAATCTCCAGCCCTCATTTCAGTCTTCAGCCTGCCTTGTGGAGTTTGGACTTGCCGGTGCCCACAATCTCATGAGTCAACTCCTTCAAATAAATCTCTTTATATAAATATGATATCTGTTCTGAATTCAGAATTCTGAATTCAGAATTCTGACTGATTTACAAGGTCATGAAAGACATCGTACCCTGCCTTTAATTCTGCTTTATTAAGTTCAGCCAGTTTGTTCTCCAGATGCCAATTCTCAGGCTTACTCCCCCACCCAGTGAAGAGATGGACCCTTCTTCATTTCTACCTCTCCCCATGTGACAGTCCGTCTTGGAGTTCCATCCCAACAAGGACCTCTCCTACCTCCCCCCCACCACGGGAGAATTTGTTGGGGAGAAACCCCCTTCCTGCATTGGCCTGGGCAGTTAGGATTTGGCCATCTGAGAGATCCTGGTGAATTTCCTCACAGATTCCGACGTTGAAAAAGATGCACTCGAGTTCCCAGGCCATTCCCACCCAGCCTTCCACAGCATCAATATTTGTCCTTCTAATTCATAAGCGGAAACACGTGCGCATGATCTCGTGCACGGATCCATTTGATGAAGAATACCGATAGTTTGAGCCTTGGGTTTGTTTGTTTTCCATTTCCCGGGAACTCGAAAGAAGGAGGTGTTATCCACACACTCATAGGTATCTCACCTCCGAAGGATCCCAGGCGTGGAGTTTGAAGAGTCAGATCTCATTCAACGTTCTTTCCCCAAGTTCAGCGATCAGACAAATAGACATATGGAAGATGCTAAAGTTAGGTACGGCAGATACGAGAAAGATGTTCTCATGGCACCCTCGCTCTTCAGCCCTCTCAACACAGAATACCATCCTGTTAAAAACGGTCTATTTTTATGGAACTCTTTTGCTTATATTGAGATATAAAATTATTAGTCTGAGGTTGGCTCACATCATCAGAATCTCAAATTCTTGGCAGAACCTCCTGCAGTCTGTTCCAGTCACTCACTGCCAGGGACAGAGCCCGCATAGGAGCAAAAAATAGGTCTTCCTGCCGAAACCTGCTGAGCTACCGGGACAACGATGTGCAAGAAGAATGTAAGACCCTGGCCTTGAGAAAGTTTCAGTGTTCTCCTCAGACAGACGTGCCCTTGGTAGGTGACTGATAAGACGAAACCAGAGAGTTTCAGCGGGTATCAGGCAAGTAGCAAAAGGAGACTTGGCAGTCGGCGGCCCTGTTATAGGAGAGTTTTGCATATAAATTACATATGCATATGACATTTTAGCTCCAACTTCACATGTGTTTTGGAGGCTGGATGCAGTCTTGTCCCTGCCTGTCTGTTTGCTTTTCCCATCGCTGCATCAATATTAATCCTGCTGTTTTTAGTTCCCTCTGAAGAGAAGCGTGGGTTTTCTGTTTCTTTATTGGAAGCGGCAAGTGGGACACTGTGTTTTTCAGCGTGTCGTCTGTGCCCTTTGTTTTTATTTTTTAAACATTTTTTTTGGTGAACCCTGGCATCCTCCATGCAGAAACGTGTCTCACCTTTCATTGTGTTGGAATGTTTCCAGGGTGATTCCCTCCCCCACCGTACCCTCCTTTGAGTAGGCTTCAAAGTAGTGAAGTTTAAGGTTTTATGATAAGCTTCTATTATCCATTATTTCTCCCTTCTTGGAAACCCAAGAGCCTTCCTAGAGGAGAAATGTGATGTGAGGACAAGGTGTTCCAACCCTCCACTTTACTGCTGAAGAGGCAGGGCTCTGGGCAGAGTGGCCCACTTGAGGTCTCCAGGGAGTCAGAGGCTGAAATGAGACAAGAAACCGTGTCATTAACATTATTCTCCAAGACTGTCTGTTTAGACCCTACAGGGATGGGAGGGTCTGTGACTTATAGCTTGTGGGTCAGATCTGACCTGCACTTGTTTTTTTCTCTCTTCTCTTCTCTTCTTTCTCTTCTCCTCTTCTCTTTTTTCCCTCCCTCCCTCCCTTCCTTCCTTCCTTCCTCCTCCCTTCCTTCCTTCCTCCTTTCTTCCTTCCATCCTTTTGAGCTGTACCATCCAATGCAGGGTTTGAACTCACAACCCTGGGATCAAGAGTCACCACCTCTGCCGACTGAGCTGGCCAAGTTATCCCTGTCACGTCTTTTTTTGTACAGCCTGAAAGCTAAGCATAGTTTTTGCATTTTTAAATGGTGGAAGAGAGATCAAAAGGAACATGAAATCCCATGGAATTCAAATTTCAGTGCCCATAAAAAATGTTGTATGTACACACAACTGCATCCATTTGTTTGCAAATTACCTGTGCCTATTTTTGTGTTACGGGGCAGAGTACTGTGGTGGGAACTGAGACCGAAGGTTCACAAAACCCAAGATCCTTTATGGAAGAATTGTGCCGACCTCTGCTCCTCTGCACTTGTGTCTTCATTCTCTGGACGGATGGATATAGTCAGCATCTTCCTCTAATTCAGTCAAAGCTACCCATTCATGGCTAGATCCCATCTTCACCATTTATATTAAGATTAGCTACTGTTACAGCCAGATTTGGGTTAAGTCTTTGATTGTGCATTTCATGTACAAATTAATGCAGAGGAAGTGGGTTTTGGGCTGACCTTTGGAGTCCGCATTGTGAGTTCTCCTAGTGGTATGTTGAACGGCATTAATAATTCTGTATCAGCCCGAACAGGAGGAGAGTGGACGCTTCCTTCTCCACTTTGTATACTGACCCATGCAGGCACTCACGGTAGCCCCTACACTTCTCAAAAAGGAGGTTGACAAAGCATCTCTAGGCTAGTGTGAATGGGTGATAAAGGAAACTCTCAACTCTTTTCTAGGAGGAGATATGAAGAGCAATGGACATGAGCTCTCTTGGAGGGAGGGGTAGGGCGAGGGGCATGAGAGTCAGAGCCAAAGTCTTCAAACGCTGTGGAGCAGAACAGAGACAGAGCTTGCGTTTTAGGCTCCAGGTGTCAAAGGAGGAAGCTACAGATAAGCACAATTGTGGTGTCCTAGACCCAAGACTGCATCACTTGAAAGAAGTCAACCATGACATGGGCAGCCAGGCCAGGAAGTGCCCCTTCCCAGAGACAGCGGACAGCCCCAGTGCGGGCCATCTGAGAAAAGCTTCAGACCTCTGTTGTTGGTCCAAAACATCTAGCACATCTCATCCAATGTTGAATGGATTTGAGTCCCTTCCCCATCCAGTCAAGCGGCATTAGAACCAGAGTCATCAGCCTGGGTTCTAGGGTAAGCGTTCAGTTCTGGCGTTGGGGGTTTCCGTTTGAAATTCTTTTGAAAAATGTGGTTATATCAATTTATTAACTTCGTGTTGAGGGATTTAGGAAGAGTTACAAGACACACTGTGAACATAGATTGAGATGTAGAATACTAAAGTTCAAGAACAACTTCCCAAACACGAGCCAGGTGCTCAGCTCTCTGGAGTTCATTTGTTTGTTTGTTTGTTTTTCACCACTCTGTAATGTCTTAGATAGAGATAATATAATGAGAAAAAGGAGACTCATAGGTCTTGCTATAGCATCAAAAAGAGCTAGCAGTTGGCCAGGCAGACTGATTCTCTGCGATTTGCATGTTATCGAGAAGCCTCTGGCTTGCTGAAATTCTTCATAGAAACTCCAATGGCGATACATTTCATATGTCACAGTTTTCACTAATAAAGAGATTGAGGAAATGTTCTCTGAGTAGATCACTCATTCACACAACAAATATTTACAGAGAGCTTGTTACAAGCAAGGCACTGGCAAAAGCTACAATTCTTTATATCTTTTCAGGATTTGGGCTTTTTTTTTTTTAATGTTGAGGATTTCTCTCTTTGACAAATATTTGTGGGCTATCAGCCCCATGTGAGATACTGCGCATGGCAAGGTATGATGGAGAAGCAGTGTAGGGTCGTGGCTGAGAACCCAGACTGTGGAGCCAGGCTATCTGGATTTTAACCTCACCTGCTCTGAGTCTTGGTGGGAATGTTCCCTGGAAATGTCTCCTAACCTCCTTGTCCTCTGTTTCTTTACCTCTAGAATGGGGGGTGGGTAATAGTACCCCACAATAAAGGATGGTTGTGAGGATTAGGTGAGTCAGTGTGTGTGAAGCTATTGGACCAGAGTCTGGTGCATGGTAGTGAGATTTAAGCATCTGATTCTACCATTCTGCTGAAACTCTTGAAGATGCTGTGCGCTCCCTCTAATTTTCACTTGCATGGCAATGTACACATTACCTCCGCAAGCATCCTTTCGATCCTCACCACTGTACGATCCGAAGCAAGGAGGTAAATCTGATCACATTCATTTTATGGTTGAAGAAATGAGATGCAGATTGGGTAAATGGCTTGCCCATGGCCACCCAGAACAAAAGACCTCAACCCTAAGGACAATCCTTTTCCCCGTTTGCCTTTTAGAAGAGGGGCCATACAACAAGTCGGCCCCACCCCAGCCAGGCGCGGTACTAGCTGTGGGCCAAGGGAACTGGGTTCAATACTGCTCTATTCAACAACAGAGTGAAGAACCAACAAGTTTCCCTTGTTCTGCCTGAAGGATGAGGGAAGATGTTCCACTGTGTCGGTCAAGAGACTGGGAGCCGGGGGTGTCCTTGACAGACCTGTTTCTGAGCACAGTTTGTTTATCTGGACCTCGAGCCAAGTGAGAGACACCAAGAGAAACAGAGCAGGTTCAGAGCTGGGTGAACATCCCCACACTCACTGCTACTTATGTCTAGGTAGGGCTTTGTCAACATCTCTCATGGGAGGAGTATTTTAAATGTAACAAAGAGACAACTCAGGGCTTTGCTGCAGGGACCTTGGAAGATTCAAGGGAACAGCTGAGGATTCTCTGAGCAAGTGAAGGAAAGTGAAAGAGGGACTCTGAAGACAACATGGCATCTGAACGTGAAAGGAGGTTGGATTCCCTTGACTCTCAAACGCAGAAGGGCTCCTGCAGCTCCCTTACTCCTGGGCTCTGGAGGCTGTGAGTGGAAGCAGATTGGATGAGGCTGATTGGAGGGGGAATGTCTCTGGGTTCTGGAGACAGATGAGCCCAGAGTGGGATGTAACTGGGAGGGTGGAACTGGGTTGGTTTGGTGGGAGAACATGACAAGCAGCTCACTAGCTACAGGGCTGAGTGGGGACGCCTCTCAAGGTTCAGTGTGTGCAGTGGAGTTCTGGAAAGCCCAGGGTGCAGAACACAAAATCAGGTGCTTTAACATCTCACACAGCATCAAGGGATACAATGCGGAGTTGGGTTTGCAGACCTAGAATGTCCAGAGCTGCGTATCGGATAGAGATTTCTAGAGTATTTTCTAATTCATTAACCTAGCTATGTGTGATGTTTCGTTTTCTGGGTCAGTCTGGCTAGGTTATGGGACCAGTCGTTTAGCCAAACACCCACCTAGATGTTGCTGTGAAGGTGTTTTTTAGATGAGATTAACACTTCAGTCAGTGGCCTTTGAGTTAATGTTAATGTGGTAGGCCTTAGTTGAAGGCCTTAAGAGCAAAGACTGAGGTTTCCTGAAAAAGAAGCAATTCTACCTCAAGATTGCAACATAGAAACCCCACCTGAGTTTCTCATCTTTTGGCCTGCCCTGCCAAACCTAATATCGACTCTTACCTGAATTTCCAGCCTGAGGAGTTTGGATTTATCAGAATGTGAGCCAAGTTCTTCAAATAAATCTCTCTCTCTTTCTCTCTCTGTTTCATATATGTACCTCTATCTCTCACATATATTGTATTTTAGTCAGGGAGACAGACATCCAAAGTGCCGTAGAGAAAACAAAGCCTAGTGAGAGGAGAGCCATGACTGGCTGCTGGTACCATCTCAAGAAGGTTGGTCAGGGAAAGCCTCTTGAGGAAATGACACATGGCTGAGAACAAAAAGAGGACCCAGCTGGGGGAACATTCTAGAAGGAAGAAGAGCAAGTGAAAAGGTCCTTTGGTGGGGAAGGGCTCGGAGTGTTGGAAGAACAGAAGGGAGTCAGGTGGCAATGAGCTCCCAGAGGTGAACCCATTGCTTACACAGGACCTTTCAGAAGGTACAAAGTCTGATGTTATTCTTGCAGTGGAATAAGGATAGCGACACTGATTGTTTCTCCAGGCTGGGTGGGATTCTAGCTGCTCTCTGGATGCTGTCGTACCCCTCCGGCAACATCATTATCCTCATGTGCTGACAAGGAAATTGAGTAGAGGGGGAATGACCTCATCAGGGTGAAGCAGGACAAATCAGTGCGGGGTCCAGGAGAGAAACCCAATTCCGTGGTCTTCAGACCCTGTGCCGTATTGAAATGTTCTCAGTCGCCATAAGGAGTCACTGGACTCAGGCCAGCCAGCCGTGCTTTGTGGACATAGTGGGTGAGTTCCCAGGACCCGGAGGATCATGCCTCCTGTAGACCTTAAGCCTAGTGGTGGTTCAGGACCCTGGTCAGGGAGCACATTTGCATCATGACCGGTCAGCATGGGGAAGTCATCAGGTCGCAATTCATGTCTGACACAGAACGAAGACCAAGCAGTGATCTTTCCTTGCCCTGAGTTGAATTTGAACTTGGTTGAGGAGGATGGATGGATGTTTTTTGGGGGGGGTGAGAGGGAAGGGAATGGGGAGGGGCTGGTCTGCAAGGCAAGCATGTAGGGGAAGGGCAAGAAAGAAAGGAGAAGGAGCAAAGCCGGGTAGGCAGGCTGCGGTCTCAGCCTTCAAAACCCAGTTCTTCTCTGATTGATACTTTTCAATTATTCCTTCCCATTTCACTGACATTTGAAATGCTATTTTTTTTTCGGAGCGATAACTTCAAATGCTTAAGTTCCCACAGTCCTGGTAGCCCTGTTTAGCTGTAGTGGTAAATTGCTTCCTTGTACAACATAATGGCATTGACAGCCTTTTGCTAGGGAAATGAGTTCTCCAGTGGGACATGCCGATGATAAGACGTCCGGTTTTGAAATTGTATTTCTCTGTATCAGAATTAAATCTGGACTTTATATTTCTGGGCTGCCAGGCTCAGGAGCTGGCCCCCATACAGTAACCCCGAGACTGACAAGCAATGCTTACATAGGGACTCTTTCGCTTAAATTGGATCTGTGCTTTTATGCTCTCTCCTATTATTAGCTATTAAAATCTCTCAAACGGCACCCCCTCAACACGCCTTCTTTCTTCTTCTTCTTCTTCATCATGGCCTCTCCCCCCCCTTTTAAATAGTGATAGGGTTTTCCAAACCCGAAACTCAGACAACTGCGGAGTGGGGCAGAAGACGATTTCTCATCTCTGAGGCAATAATTCCTATCCGGAGGCTGAAAGGTGTAAAATTAACGCAAACTTAGTAAAATGCAGTATTGATTTTCTGTGATTCATAGGGGGATCTGCTTTTCATTACAATAGGGGGTCACAGCTGAGCATATAATACAGGGAGGCTGAAAGGCTTTTGTGTGAATAACTCTTTGCAGATGGAAAAGGGGGTTTCTCTTCGGGTTCTGTCTATAAAGTCAGCTCAGAAAGGAAGGGTCCTTTCTGGTTGTTACCTGCAGGCCTGTCTGCTCCCCCCAAGTCCCTGAGTACCCCACCTGTCCCCGCCACCCAAGACAGGAACAGTTCAACACCAAGGCAAAATGTCCCCCGCAGCCCCCCGATTTTCATCTGCATGGGTTCTTGACCATGTCCTAGTGTATTTGCCTGGTTAGTACTCTTGTTAACGTGCCCTCAACAAGCTGAGTAAAGGCGGTGGCCTGGAGGGTATCAGCATATGCAATTTCATTTCAACCTGAGCATTAATTTCTCTTTTAAAATAATAGTAAAGAAAGCGCAAAATAATCAGCTGTGTCTGGGTAAGGATTTTTGCCTCTGCTTGTGTTCCAAGCGCTCTCTCTTGATCCCTTGACCCCCTATTCTGAAATCACTCAGGTTCCTGGCTGCCGCTTCTTTTCGGAAGACGTCGTTATTTGGCATTTGAGCGGGAGGGGTTCCTGAGAAATCTAATGCCCTCCGTGAATCTGGTTTCATGTTGCTGAGATCCTATCACCGGGCAAGCAGTGTGGGGTTGTTCTCATGGAAATGATGGTCAAGGTTACAGCACCTGGAAAAGTAATCAAGGGAGAGGGAGCCTCCGGAGCAGCTGCTCAGCAGACCTTGAACGGGCTCCCTGCTGAGAGGTGGGGGCAGCACGGTGTCCCGGAGTGCCCTGGCCCCGTCCAGAGTGCAGGTTCCTTCAGAAGCGGGCTCCTGTCATCTGGAGGCGTGTGCATCCCTTCTCCAGGGTGTGGAGGAGATGCTGCAATTCGACCAGAATGTAACTTTATAGCTTGTGTGTTTCCTAAATGTCATTAGTAATCAGGAACGTTGAATACAGAAGGGCAAGTTAAATCCTGTCATTGAAACAGCAAACAGCTTTAGTCAAATGTATTGGCAAAGGATTAAAAATGCATCAAGCATGTATTTGTCTTCTCTATGGGAAGCCCTTATTAATAGTCTGAAGAGTGGAAAGCTTTGCCCTTATACAATCAGCCCTGTAGTCGTTTCTTTAAAAATATGTTTTAATGTGTGAAATTGCAGGATGCCAACGTTGCCATTAAAACCCCTCTCCAGTTCCAATAATCCCTCCACTTACATTCCTTCCCCTTCCCCTCCCCCCTTTTAAAAGATTCTCCTTCTTCCAAATCATATTTCCAAGTGGCCGGAGTGGGAATGCAGGGTTACCAGGAGGCAAACACACAGCTCCTGCCTCTAGTTTTGCTGGCTGTGGCCACAGAGGGGGGCAGTCCTGCTGCTCCTGGGGGACCCTGTTCACTAGCCAAGTGCGAGAACACATTCCTTCTGGGGAATTTAGACTCCAGTGTTTGTAGCAGAAAGAGTACGATCTAGTCTCAACTCAGTCTTGTCATTACTTGGGTATCTCCTACATACCAGAAGGTGTGTATGTGATGGTTCTCGCCACACTGGTATTGATGTGGTCACAGAGGTGAAGCAGAGTGCCCCAGGTCAAGAGTGAACACGGATCAGAGCCCAGCTTGCATCTATCTGATGTCTCAGCTGCCTGCCTGCCTTTGTCTGTCCTCCTTCCTTCCTTCCCCCCTCCCTCTCTCCCTTTTCTCCCTCCCTCCCTCCCTTTCTTCCATCTTTCCTCTCTTTCTCCCTCCCTTCCTTCCTTCCTTCTTCCCTCCCTCCCTCCCTTTTCCTCTCTTCCTCCCTCTTTCCCTCTCTCATTCCCTCCTTTCCTCCCTCCTTTCTTTTCTTCTTTTTCACTCTCTTTCCTTCTTCCCTCCTTCCCTTCCTTCCTTCCTACCTTTTCCGTCCCTCCTTCCTCCTCTCTCCTTCCCTCACTCCCTTCTTTTCTTCCTTCTCTCCCTCCTTCCTCCTCCCTCCTGCCTCCCTCCCTTCCTTCCCTCCTCTTTCCCTCTCTCCCATCCTTCCTTCCTTCCTTTCTTCCTGTTGTGCTTCAGTCTAGTTATTCAATAGACATTTTCTGAGCACCTATTGTGTGCTAGGGTCCAAAATGAGTGAGATGCAGTGTCTGCTTTCAGAGACCCAACTTCTTTGCCATTCACACAACCGTAAGAGCCCTATGGCTGGCTATGGGTCTCCACTTTCCATTCTTTTCCAGACCCACATGCTCCAACACCATGACCTGGAGAGAAATGGGAAGTATGTGAAAACGTCATGCCTTACCCCTGTCCTTCTTGAATTTCTACCGGTTCCCAGCACAATGGGTGATAGCCACAATACTTCAGCACTCTTCCTCCTATCTCTCTTTGCCTTGTGTTTTAGATTCAGTGCTCATGCGCCATATTGTCAACACTCCCGCTCATGGACTACTATTGCCGCATGCACACACACACTCAGGAAAAAAATCAATACAATTTGAATTTCTCTTCCCCAGCCCAGTCTTTGGTAAATTGTTGTTGGAGAGCTATTGATCTCTTATTGCGATGTGATTTTTAAACAGCATTAAGGTAAACATAGTCTTATTGTGTTCATTTTACCGGATAACACTTATCTAGACAAAAGGAGACACCCAGCAGCCGGGGCTCTTCAGCTTACCTCCAGGAAAGATACAGTGAATCACCTCCAATAAAAACAAAGCAAAACAGAAAGCTCTCCATGCTGAACGGAACGGGAAATTGCTCTCTTGTCACTAATTTTGATTGAATTGAGTTGGCAATCTCAGAACTGGTTCACTGATACAACAATAGAAAACATTTAACTATTTCTTATACTTTTATACGTGGAACATGGGTTTTCAGAGCAAAGGATGCGTGTGTTTAAGGCTCAGACCCACACAGATGAGAGGTTGCCTGGGACTTGGATCCTGGGACTTGCAGAAGCAAGATGCTATCTGGGAGAGTGCTCGGGGGCCATTGGAGGTGTGGACTTGATTGGCCCTGGCCATTGGGGAAGACTGGGGTCCAGAGTTAGTGATGTTAATGACCATGCTCACTGACATTCACTGAGGGCTTTTGGTGGATCATTATATGACCCATTTCATTAAATCCTCACGACATCACCATGATGGCTTTGCTTTAATGATCCCCATGTCTTACAGGTGGCAGAACTCAACCGTGGCCAGACCTGCTTAAGACCAGTCTGGGATCAGAAGCGCTCTGGACCAGGAAACAAGAAACTCTATTCTGGCTGTGGCTTCACTGATGGACTTGCCTCCAATTCCCAGGTCCTATTTACCAAAATCTAAGTTAGTCAGGGTTCTCCAGAGAAACAGAAACAGTAGGACGAACCAACATACATACCAGGTAGGCAAGCAGGCTGCAAGCCCAGGGAAGAAATCATGTTGCAGTTCAAGTCTGAGGGCCATCTGCTAGCAGAATTCCTTCTTGCTCAGGGGAGCTCAGTCTTTTAGCTCTTAAGGCCTTAACTGATTAGATGTGGCCCACCCATGTCATGAAGGATAATTCTGCTTCACTCAAAGTCTACCGACTCAAGTACTGATCCCATCTAAAAAAGTACCTTCACAGCAACAGCTAGACTGGTAGTGGGCCAGATCTCTGGGTACCATGGCCAAGCCATAAAATTAACATGTAAAACTAACCATCCCATATGTTTTTTTTCTGAATATTGGTCTCCTCCTTCATAAAGTGGGGAAAGAAGCATCAACCCCACTGCCCAGCAGTGACAGTCCAATGATCCATGCTTGTGAGATGCCCCACACTCAGTAAACACAGGCTGCCTCCCACTTCCCTCCTGGAATCACAATTTCCCCAACAGTAGGTGTTGGCCAGCTTCATCTGTAAAGGCCGGAGGGTAAATACTGTAGGCTTTGTGGGCCATTATGGCCTCCACCCCAACTGTTCAACTGTGTCTTCGCAGCGTGGAAGCAACCAATGACAAGACCTGGACAAGTGGGCGTGGCCATGCATCAACAAAACTTTCTGGCGGTGACTGAAATGTGAACTTCATATAATTTTTATGAATCATAAGATCCTGTTCTTTTGATTTTTTTTTTCAACCATTAAAAAACATGCAACAATTCTTGGCTTGCAGGCTATACCCAAGTAACAGGAGCCCAGATGGGGTTCGTGGGCCATGGTTTGCCAAGCCCTCTACTGGACTCTGAGGCCCTTGAGGGCAGGAACCAGGAATATCTGGTTCTCACCAGGATCCCCAGCACATTTCCTGTGCAGAGCATCTATGCAGCAAACAAAATATCTACTGTGGAATGGAGATTACAATCCTTGATCTCTCTATCCCTCAGGTGTGTGGGGGGTGACGCCACCGAGGCCACATCATGACACAGGGTCAGCACTGGCTGCTCACTGCTTCCAGCTTTTGTCACCTCTGGGTTCTTTAAGGGGACCTGCTGACGTTCTTTGTGGCAACGATCATGGATAGCCAATAATAAGGGAAAAAAACAGTGATTTAAAACCCATTTGGTTGAGTCACTCACTTACCGTTTATTAATTTATTAACAATTTTACACTTCCACCCCCGCAACATGCACAGAGGCAAACTTTGTTTTTCCTGGTTCCCTGGGGAGCCTTCATTTCGGGGGTGGCCTGAGGAGAGACCAGCGAACTAGGCGGTGTAGTCTATTATAGCACAGCTGTTCGTCAATTAGGACTCAGAAATGAGTCCCGCTGTTTTACGGTGGCGTGATGTGCCTCGTGTTGTCAGCAGGCGCCGCGAGACGGGACTGCGGCTCCCATTTCTCTCCTTCTAGCTCTCTCAGACGCTGGCTCGGAGGGCACGGGTTCCCACGCTCCGGCTCCTCCGCTGCTCTCAGCTCTGCCTCGTCCAGCCCCAACCGCAGCCAGGGGGCACCGCCGCCTCCCCGTGAAGTCCAAAACCTGATCTGCACCCCCCGGGGGGGGTCCTGGGAAGCCAAGGTCACCCTGGGTCCCCCACAGATGCAGCTCGAATAGTAGAGTGTCCTTGGTTTGACCCAAATGAGGCTTCCACTGGGATCCCTTATGTTCCAAGCAGCCTCCCCTCGTGCTCCCCGCAAAGAAGAAGTAGGCTGTGGATTCAGAAAGTCTAAGCTTTAAATACCATTTAAACCCACTCCTGTTTCCTACCACAGATTAAAGTGAACATCAGAAAGAGTACCGATTACAACCGAACAAAGAGTTCTCAATCTCTTAGCGCAAGTCCCGCTTATTTTTACTTCTATAATATTTAGAATAGTATTTTCCAAGGTCATGTGAGAGTTGGTCCCCCCTCCCTGTCAGCACCAGCTCATGCAAAGATATTCCAGGGCCTTTGCACTGTCTTCTTTGCCTCCTTTGGTCTTCCCTTAAAGGTCACCTCTTCTGAGAGACCTGCTCAGGTCATGCTGTCTCAAGGCATTCTCCCTCTAATCACATGGTCCTGTTTCTTTGTACAATTTCTGATTCTTTGGTTTGTCCTGTCCTCTGCATCCCATTGCCCTCTGCTTTTGTGTAAAATCCATAGAAGCTTGGTACAAAGTAGAAGCTCAATAAACCCTCGTTGACCAGTTGACTGGAATGTGTGACTGCAGAATGAACATCTCAGTCTGGGAACTGCCCTGGAATGGTGATCAGAGCTCTGGGATTCAAGACATGGTCACTGTGGTCTGGGGCCAGTCACTCAGCTTTTGGGTATTGACCTCTATGGCTGAGGAACAAGGACTGTGCTGAAACCTTTCCCTTTAGGAGAACTGGGACAGTTAACTGTTACAAAGGTTTTGAACTACCAGTCAGGGTACACATCTCAGTCACTGGGGACACCACTAGCTCCTCGAAGGCAGGGACGGAGGGAGACTCAGCTTTGTCCCTGTACCACATGGCATAATCCCTGTTCACTTTCCATAGTCACTATTGACTAGAAAGAGGGTGTGGGCCCATCTAAGCCAACACAAAGGAATTGAGAATGAAAGAATCAATTGCTAAAAGAGAGATTGTCCAGCTTTCCCAGTGTTGTAGACTGAATTGTGTCCCCACAAAATTCAGATGCTGAGGTGCTAGCCCCTATTACCTCAAGAATGGGACTGTGTTTGGAGACAGGGCCCTTAGTGGGTGATTCATATGGGGCAGGCCTTAATCTGTCTGGTCGGTGTCCTTGGAGAGGAGGAGAAGGCAGTCAGCTGTAAACCAAGGAGGAAGGCTTCAGAAGACACCAGTCTTGGCTTCCCCTTGATCCCTGAGGTCCAGGCTCTAGAACCTTGAGAATAAGTTTTGGCTGTGTGAGCGCCCCCAATCGGTGAAGCTTCATATGGCGGCCCCAGACAGCCCCTTTCCAACAGAAACACAGCTTGGGTTGATGGAAACCTGACCTCATTCCAGGCACCACGAGAAGTGCATTATAGCAAAGATGTCCTGGCATGTCCCAGCAACTTAAAAGGCGTCCCTTATCATCCCCACTTGCAAGATGTAGACCATGAGGCAGAGAGGAGATGAATGGCCTGCCCACAGGTGCACAGCTGGGACGAGGCCACGCCTGCGCAGAGCAGCGGTTAAGGGGAGAGGCTCCGAGAAGGACCTCTGGGTCTGCAGCTTGGCTCTATCCTTTGTTAACTATGGGGTCTTGGCATGACCGCTTAGCCACAGTTGCAGGCTCTCTGTCTTTCAGTGGGGTGAACAACAGTGGTACCCACTGCTTAGAGCAGCCGAGCGGTTTCCAGCAGGAGACAATGCCCTCCGAGGGCTTCCTCAGCACAGCAAGTGCCGCGGGAAGAGCTCTTAACTAGTGGGCACCGTTCACAGCTCTTGCTCCAGGTTGCCCAGACTCGAGACCGCCCTCTTCCTCTGCCCCCGGCCCTGAGATTGGAGGTTCTGGGCTGGGTGAGCCACGGGGCCCTGCAGCCAGGTGCTTGGTTCACTGAAGGGGAGCTGGCCTCTAGCAGCGAAGCTCCTGGTTTGAACCCCTCTCTGAGCCCTTGGGACTATGGCTGTGCCTTTCAAGGACCTTTTCTTCCACCTCTGCTGCTGTAGAACAAATGAGAAATCTGCTGTGGCAGCCAGTCTCTTCCTTAATTAAGCAGCACAAATGTCAAAAAGGTGTGAAGGCAGGACTCCATGTGCATAATCTAGCTCAGGAGATCAAGAACAAATCTTACGTTGCAATGTGAATGCCCCCTACCCCCTTTTTTGGGCTGTGATGAAATGATTGTCTTAAGATGTTAAAGCAGTAAAGCCTGTGGGCACACGAGGGTCCTGAGGAGTTGTGGAACCCAGTCACTCCCTTGTCCTGGCGTCCAATGCATGCGCTGCCTCCTGACTCTGCAGCTCTCAGTGTCTCAGTTTCCACATCTGTGTAATGGGATTTGGAACAGAACTTACCTCCTGGGTGGTTAGTCAGTCCAACATGTGATACACAGAAAGCACTCAGCACAACGTCGGTGTAAGAGCTGAGAGCTATGGTCTGATAGTTCTTACCGTTATCATTATGTTAATTCTCCATTATGCCCTCCACCTACTCCTGCCCCCTTAACTTGGACCATCCCAGCCCCTTCTGCACCTGGCTCTATGGAATCCATTCTTCACGGATATTTGACCCTTGTGCAATGCATTACTGTGAGTGGACAGAATTGGTAGCTGGTGGACTAGTGAGTAGCCATCCCCCACCCTCCAGCCATTGTGGCCTCCTCCGTGGATCCTCTCCCAAGTGTTTGCAGCTTCTGTACTTTGTCTCGTGGGGCTCTCCTAAGGCCTTGCAAAGGGAGTCCTCTTCCCCATTTTATGCATGGGAAAACTGAGGCCCACAGAGATGGATTTGTCCGAGGCCCCAAACCTTCAAGGTCACAGGTGTCAAACCTAGGGCTCTGTGGCCTCCAGGCTTCCTGGTTTAGCCCTCTCTCCCCACACCTGTCATGTTATATTCAAACTTTTTGTGTAGTGGTCATTGATCCAACCATGTACCGAATCCTTTGCGGTGGGCGGAATCTACCCACCCTTGTATCCCTGGCAGGACACCTAGCGTGACACCTGGCACAGACAGATGCTTGATAAATCCATGGTGAGTGAGTGAGAGGAAGAATAAATGCTGCACGCCGATAACAAAGGGGTCAGATGTAAAGGAAGCTCCGAGATCTCCCATGGCTCCCAAAACTCTGTGCCTGGTCCTCCTCAGTTGTCTGCTGGTCCCGAAACGTTCATCAAGTTACTGGGCCTCAGTTTCTGCATCTGTGAAATGGGGACAATGTAAAATGGGGCTGTGTGTGGTCAGGACCATGACTGTGTCATGGAGAACCCAACTTGAATCAGTCTTCTCTTCCTCCCTTTGTAATTTATGAGCTAGAGTTCAATGTTCCCACTTGGACAGTTCAGGCACTGTTAGCCCATTTTCCAACCCCAAATCTTTGTCTGTTACCATCTGCGGCAGCATCGACAAACATTTATTGAACATCTGACTTGTTGCATTGCCATGCCTGGGGCCCCTGCTCAATGCTGCAGGATTGGGACAAATGACAGGTGCTCTTGGAGTTCATGGGACAGTGACACCCCTTCTAGCTGGGGTTTAACTCAGCCGGGAATGGCTGGGGACTCCATGGGCAGAAAAGGAAAAGGTCATTAATAGGGATGGGGAAACAGATGACATGTGGGGGGGCCCCAAGGAGAAGATGCAAGGCACATGTGGGGGTCTTCAGTAGACAGTGCACAGGACCAGGGGCTGTGCCCGAGAAGAGGAGGTGGAGGGCACACCCTGCTGAGTAGCACGTGGCCAAGAAATTGTCATGACGTCTTTCCTTCCTCCCTGCTGTCTGCGCTTCCTTTCTCTGTCTTCTCTAATTCTCTCTCTCCCCTTACCAATTTCAGAAAGACAGAGAGTAAGCTAAGGCTGAAGTTGGAGGATAGAAAAGACAGATCTCAGTGGGGTTCTATGTGGCTGTGGGAAATAGAAGAGGTCAAATCAGAAAAGGATTAAAATATCAGTACATTTTCCAAATCCTGAAACTAAGTGTGAGTCTGTAAAGGACAAAAGACAGGATGTTTTGTCCTAACCATCACCCATCTCCTGCTTTATTTCTGTTGCTGCCTTGGGATGGCTGTGACACAAGTATAAATTCCAGCACTCAGCCGGCAAGCATCTGATTTCTCCCAGATTTGGCTTAAAGGCAACAAGAATGCTCTGTTATCTATTATCTATCTATCTATCTATCTATCTATCTATCTATAGATTGTCTTTCTATCCTCCCATCTGTCCATCTGTCTGTCCATTCGTCCATCCATCCATCCGTCTGTCTGTCCATCCGTCAGCACTCAAGAGGAACAGGGACAAGCAGTTACTGGTATAGAGTTAATGAGGTCGTATAGACTTGGGGATGAATTCTATCTTCTAGGTACTACTTTTCTGGGCAAGTCACCTCATCATTTAGAGGCAGATTTGTTATCTGTAAACTAGGGCTGATGGAACCTGCCTTGCAAAGTTGTTAAATGTCATCCCCAAGTCACTTTCCGCAATTGCTTCCCTGGTGATTGGATGGGAACCTCTCCTCATGAAGCTGCAAAGCTCTGGAAGGCAGGACTTCATCACCAAAGGGTTATTTGCATAGATTTCCTGGCCAAAAACAGAGCAGGACTGCACTGGCCCTGGTCCTTGGAAGTTAGAGATGAGATCCTGTGGAGAACCTTCTCGTTTTTCCCGAAGCCCAGGTTTCCTGGGCTGCCTCATTCCACCAGAGGCCAGATGTGGCTTTGGGGTGAAGTGTGTGATGGCTGCCTGGGGGGCATGCACAGCCGTGGGGTGGGGCGGCCAGCGAGCCCCTCAGGAGGGGTTTGTGTGGGGGCTATTCTCTACAGTGGTGGGGTGTTCAGAGACGAACCCCACGCACGTTATCTCCCAGCAGCCTGAAGGGCCCTTCCCTTTGTTGTGCCAGATAAGGAATCTTAGTGGGCTGAGATGGGCAAATAATGTGCCTGAGGTCACACCACCAGTGGATGGACACACAGGTTGGCAGGACAATCAGAACTAGGAGGCCAGCCTGGCAGCTCAGCTGACCCAGCCCCACCTCTACTTTGATTTCAGAGGGGAAACCTCTACCTTCAACCCCAACCCATGGAATGGGTACATCCTGAACAAGAAAATGGCCAAGAGGTGCTGGAGATTCACTCTGTCGGGCTGGCCAGAGCTGCACATCTGTGTGTCCCCAGGGATAGTCTGGGGACACGGCAAGAGGGACGAAGCCTCCTCAGGGCACCTGCAACATGAGGGACAGTAAACAGGTTGAAAAACCTCCTTTCGGGAGGCCAAATGTCTTCATTTTAAAGAACAAGCCTTCATTCTGAGACAATCCATGCCTGACTTAGAATTTGGTCCACAAACTCCTTTATTTTATGAAAGGAGAGAGATCGTAGGTGGTACTAGGGTTTTGTTTTAAAGTTTTGGCCAAAAGCTGGCAACTCTGTTGATTCTTCTATCTGTCTGTCTATCTAATCCATCTGTCAATCATCTACCTATTATCTATCTATCTATCTATCTATCTTTCTATCTATCTATATCTATCTATCTCCTTAACTGTCTGTCTTTAATTTTAAAAGGTCCTGCTTTGGGACACCCACAGATCTGGGCTCTACTGCTCTCTATATCATCCCAAGGAAGTTCTGTGACTTAGAAGCTTCCAGTGCCCTCCAGGGGGTACTGATCAGGCACAGCTCAGGCAGTCCCTGAGGCCTTGCTGCTCTGCCCCTTTGAAGCTGTGTGACCATGTGTAAGCGGTTGCCCCTCTCAGAGCCTCCAGCTGGACTCATTGAGGGTGATGTGGAATGGCCACTGTGAGGCCTTGGAGTCAGAGCCAGCGGGCCTGACTCTGGGCTTGACCAAACCCTCTGGCTTGACCTCATTCACTCATTCATTCACCAGCAGACTTAACAAAGCCCATGGGCCATTTCCTATGGACAAGTGCCTACATGAGGGTGCAGATACGAACAGTCCAGCCTTCAGCTTTTCAGTCTAGCAGGGATCCCAATAAACACAGAGCCGATCTGCTCCCTGGGTGGGGTGAAGAGGGAGCCTTCGGGGGGGAAGGGTGGCCCATGGGGTGCCGCCAGAGCACAGGGAGCTGGAGTGGGGGAGGAGCAGCTCACCCATCCTGGGGTGTGGGTGCTGGAGGGGTGCAGCCCAGCCAATGGGGAGGACTTCTGTGTCCTAATGGGAGATGCTCAGGAGCCTCGGGGACAGTTTCCTGGGGAGACCAGGAATTTAAACCCCAGAGACAATGTGAATGTGAGATTTCTTGGAACAACAGATGGACGAGGGGCATTTTTTAGAGCAGCGGAACGGATGGGGAGGTCATGCCTCATGGAGAGTCTCAGTAACAGAAGGTCTGAATTCAGAAGGTCCCTCTCAGGGTGTGGAGTTCCTTCTCAGAGTTGATTTCCTATGACTGGCAGGACAGGCCCGCAAGGTGGGTGCCATTACCTCCACCACATAGGGAGACCTAGGGACTTAGAGGGGATGTCTTGCTCAAGGCCAGCTGGCGGGTTGGTGGCAACAGGACCCCGGACTTTAGGTCTGGTCCGCCAACCCTTCCTCCCAAACGCTTGGGACGCCATAGTCACCTTTCCCGTTTTCTCTCCCTGACATCAGCTGGCTTTAGAAAGATGGGTCAGCTAGTGTCCCATGACTGTAAGGGACCCTGACTTCTCTCTGGGGGCTCTGCCCTCTCTTCAGCCACCTGAATGGTCCCAGTTGGCAGCCGTCCTGGTGGTCCCAGTGCTCTCCTCCCCACTGCCTCCCCAGTGTGTTGGAGGGGGCACCTTCTGAAAAATCATTTTAGAAGGTGCTTTGGGGAAAAATGGGGCATTTTGACTCCCACAGTGTTTGAAAGGCCGGCATCTGGGGGAAATTCATTATTTATATTCTGCCGAGAGAGTCTGTGGTTATGTTTTTCTCCAGTGAAAACATTTGATAAAAAGCCCAACAAATCAGAAACAAGAAACTTCACTTTGGAAAAAAAAAAAAAGGAAAATCATTTCGCCTCTGAAGTCGGACTCTGATGAATTTTCTGGGTTAAATCTTTTGGAGCTGGGGAACAGACCACCCTCCCAGCCTGCCTGTGTAGACTTACAGTTAAATGAATACTGCCCTGTGTTGGTTTTGTTGTTGGGTATACAGGATCTTTTTTTTTTTTTTTAAGGATATAAATTCCAACCATGTTTTGTGTGAAGGGTCTCAGTGCATACTGACATCGTGAGTGTCAGCCCCAGATCACTTTAATCAGAGAGTGGATATGCATGATAAAACGGATAAGGGACTTTAATCAAAAAATCCGCTGGCCTGGAAACGTGACTCACTCCGCCAAACACACTTCATCCCACTTTTCTTGTGCCCCTGCCAAGATTCTATTTCATGAATATGCATTGGGCATGATATTACATTAAAATGTGACATTGGTGTATGGTGTGGAGGATTTAGAATCCCCCCATAGATATGTATATAACTGTATACACACATACACGCACACGCACGTGTGAGCGTTGATTCGTATGTCTGTGTGTGTGTGTGTACACACTTATGTATATTCTTCTGCAAAGTTTTAGTCAATTGGACATTAATGTCCAATTTTTCCCCCCAAAGCTTATTTGTGAACTGAATATTGGATTTATAACCTGGCTCATCCCCGTACGGAACTAATAGCGACAGTAGGCAGGGGCTTTATTTCGATTCTACCCAGGGGTGCACTACCCAGCTTCCAGCAAGGGTTACATCTTTCCATATAAAGGGCCCCTTTGTGAGAGAGGACACAGGCGGGCGATTCCGTGGTTTGTTTCTATTTCGAGGCATTAATTCCGGTGTGGGGAGTGGGGGAGCTCTGGGCTTCTACCGCTGCAGCGACACCACACGCCTCTTAGACATGGGGCAGGGGGCGGGTGCAGGAGCCCCGGTGGAAACGCACGTGGCCGCCTTCCCGGGGAGCGGCTCTGGGGCTCGCAGTCTGTGCGCGCTGGAGTTCCATGAGCTCTAGCTGATCGGGCCCCTTCAGCACCCAACCCTCCTCCCTGCCTGCTGAGTTTTTTTCCTCCATCTAGATGGAGGCTGCAAATTTGGAGAATTTATCTGAAATAATATCGCGCCGTGCAAACGCCCTGCGTAAGGAAGGCGCTCAGTGCAGAAGAGAGATGGGTGTACCATCAGATCTTGTTTGATATCTTGGGGAATCTCTCCCGTGGAAAAATTCCGGGTGGCGTTTGGCAAGCACAGAATCACCTGAAAGAATCAGGGTTGAACGGCTCCCTAGTGCTCTTTGCATAGAAATGGGCTGGTGTTCTGATCCCCCAAGGGGCTGGGTGTTCCTCCAGCCTCTGGTGGGGGTAGGGGCCATTGGAGGCCAGTAGCTAGTGCTGGTACCTAGCACACATTTTGGCGGTATAGACAATTGCCTAGGTGGGGGGATTTTTCTGGGCCCTAGGGTCCCCCGGGGTCATAAGGCTGCTGCTCTTGCCCACTGAAAATCTCTTCCACGGGGAACCGTTATGGAGATTGTGCAGTGGTTTGACTATTGTCCCCAAATTCCTGTTCATCTGGAACCTTAGAATGTGACTTCTATGGAAGTAGGGTCTTTGTGAATATAATTTGTTAGGAAGCTGGAAATGAGCCTGATTTGTGGACCTTTGTTAGGACAGCCCCAGGAAATTAATGCAGGTCATATAGTAAAGGGTTCCTAAAAACCCCTGGCCCCAAAGAAAACCCTACAGGTCAACCCCAGTCCCCACTGTGCAGCCGCGGGGCTTCCACTGTGTTGTTCTCATCTGCAGGTCGAAGTCCAGCCCTGCCTTGGCGCTGGCGGGGTGAGCTCGTAGGACGAAGAAGGTAAGGGCTGCTCAGAGTGGAAACCCAGCGGGGGCCCTCGTGCCCAGAGAGGAGGCGGTGGCTTGGCAGCTCCCCTTCCATCAAAAAACCGGGGGGTGGTGCCCACGTCTCAAACCCTTGACACTGGACCTGGAGCCACACCCAGTGTTTGGGACTTCATGCGAATGAGCATCCAGGAGACGGAGAGATGTGGGCTTCCAACACAAAGACTTGGCAGGAGCCAAGGTCGGCCCCACAATCACAGCTGCCTGTGCAGTCAGTGCTGCTCTGCTTGGAAGGCTCTGGAGCTGGCTGTTCAGTACCTGCTCTTTCCTTTCCAGGCCAGCGGCTTTTAAGGGCAAAGATTGTACCTGATGAGAAATTGAGGAAATGGTGGCGTCACCCTCAGTCTAAGAGTGTGGGGTCCTTAGAGTCATGGAAGCAGAAGGGCCCTTTAGGATGACCGTAGAGGGGTTCACGTCGACAACCCAGGAAGGGGCATTGATGGCTGGGTCACCCTGAGCAGGTCCCTTCAACTCTCTGAACCTCACTTTGATCATTTGAAAAATGTGGGTAAAATCATAACCAGCACAGACAGGGCTGATGGGGAGACCAAATTAAATGAGAGAACTCATATGAACCATCTATAAACTACGAAGTTCAACATGAAATTGATACTACTATCCTTCGGAGATTATTTCCCCTTCCTTCCTTCCTTCCTTCCTCCCTTCCTTCCTTCCTTCCTTCCTCCCTTCCTTCCTTCCTTCCTTCTTTCTTCCCTCCCTCCCTCCCTTCCTGGCTTCCTGCCTTCCTTCCTCTTTCTTTTTCAGCTCTGCAGATGTGGGGTCCCAGTAGTGTGTTCCCTTTCTGGACAAAGGCATGCATAGTGTCTGGCTGGAGAAAGGCATGGTTCAAGGCTAGGAGTCTTGGGAAAACTTCTTTGACAATTAATAGACATATATTGATTCCAGGGCACTTTGCCTGCCGCCAACTTGTCCAAATTGCTCTCTATAAAAACTAAAATCAGCAATCTTGGACCTTCTTTGGTCACTGATGACTTCTAGTGACATCAGAATGACTGACAGCCCGGTAGAGCCTGCCTCCAGGGACCCCCAAGAGCGAGACCTGTGGGTCGCCTTCGAATACTGGAAGTCACAGATTGCAGTTTGGGCCCTGCTGGGATGAGAAGCAGGGTTCTTTGTGGTGGGGACTGAAGTGGTAGAGGTTCCCTCCTATTTGGCCCCTAAGCTGCTATTTCTTATGAAGCTGCCACAACATCCTGAAATCAAGCCGGAGAAGTATTGTGGTGCCCCAGAAGCTGGACTGCCGCTCCCAAGGGCTGTGATAGCCCAGTGGGGGAGGGATGGCGTTTGGATCGTCAGCACGGATGAGAGCCAACGTGGAGGGACAGCTGGCTGCCAGGGACCCCGCCCCAAGGCCTGCATTCTAGGCTCTGCTGCTCACAGGGCGTGAGACCTTACCACACCACACACTGCTCAGGGCCTCAGTCTTCCCATCCACAAGATGGTCCTAACCCCACATCCTAGGAAATTTGTGAGGACCAGAAGGGACTCTTTATAAGCAAAATGGACCTTGAACCATTAGGGAGCTACAGCAATGCTGTTGTGTGCCTATGTAACTCAGTTGCCTATCCATTCCCTATAAGAATGGTGGTGATTTTAGGAAAGTTCCTACAATCTTAAGTAACTAATTTTCTTGGAAAAACTCCACGTGTTGTAATTTTAGCTCAAAAGGCAAACCTGATTGTGGGATGTAGTTGATGATAGCTGGCAAACACAGATGTCACCATGTACACCTGTGGCTCCAGAAATGACCCTGGTGTTCAGGGTGTGACGATCGGGTTCTTAATTTGGTGAATCATCTTGAGCCAGATGAGAAAGGGCTCGGGCAAGGTGGGGACGGTTCTTCTCATACCGACCATCATCACGACTCAGATCCAAATCTCCCAACTCTGGAACCCAGGGGTTGGGGCTGGGGGAAGAACATGCCGTGTGCGTTTCTGACATGCTCGGTGATAGTGAATCCTTTTGCATTTGCTTATGTCACGTTGATGACTCACAGTGGGTTAGATCATGTCATGTTTCATTATTCTAGAATTCATAAGACCTAGTAGAATCCTGGCAGGAATTTGGGAATTAGGAAAAAAAAAAAAAAGCAAAACTCACAACCCCACACCTACAGTATATTTTTCTTATCTGGTCCCCACTGAGGTTTCAGTGAGAAAGCTCCCTCCTGTGACTTTGTGTTATTAATTAGGATGGCTGGTTATCTGTGAGAAGCAGATAGTTCTAAGATACGGGCACACAGTATGGGAACGGGAGTACCTGGGGACTCACTCTACTTGAAGAAATAGAACCATACTTGAAAGTTGCATTATGTGGTGAGGACAAATGCATCTAAAAATAACTCACTGGTCTGATTTTCCCCCCCTCTCCTATATGGTGGCTATTTATTTTGTCTTTAGCTTTTCAATGTTTTGGGGTCCTCCAGGCACAGGCATCATGTTGACTTTCCTCTTTTTTCACTGGGGTTGCTGAGTCAGTCTCATAAAAATTTTATTTTATTGTGGCAAGAACAGTTAACATGAGGTCCCACAGATACTTAAGGGCGTGATACGGTGTGCTGTCTACAGGCCCAGAGATGTCCTCCCATCCCTAGAACGTACTCATCTTGCAGCTGCAAGATGAACAGATCTCCCATGACCCTCCCCACTCCCCCAGCCTCAGTCTCCCTTCATTCTAGTCTCGGCGTCTATGATCGCCTCTACGCGTGCATCCAGCAGTGGACACTAGGGCAGTTTCCACATTGTGGCTGTTGGCACAGACGACACTGTTATCAGCATGGGAGCGTGGGTTTCTCTTAGAGACCCTGATTTCAATGTTTTTGGATAAATACCCAGAAGTGGGACTGCTGGAAGATACGGTAGTTCCACTTTTAGTACTTTGAGGAACCCCCATGCTTTTGCCCATAGTACCTGCAGCCATTTCTTTTTTTAAGGAAAAAAAAAAAACCAAAACCCTACCAGCTTGAGGTCTTTGCCTCTGCCGTGCTTTGCAGAGGGTTTGGGTTGGATGCCAATAAGAAATAAAGAAAATGACCCAAAATAATTTAAAAATAATGGCCCTATTGTCCTGTAGGAATAACCAGTCCGCTTGTGTAGAAGAGGTGGTGTTGCTGGTCTGGGTGGGTTTTAGGAAGGGAACATGGTAGAGTTAGGTTTTCCCCTAATTTCTGCCCCCCCGATAGCACTGATTATTAATCTTGCCCACATATTCTGACTCTCTGGAGGGATCAGGGAGCTGTGATTGCTGTTCCCTGTCAGGTTACTTGAGGTTATGTAGCTGGAACATCTGTGTGTGGAGGTTTCTGGATGGGGTACTCCCCTTCGCATGGTGCCGGAAGGCCAGGACCCCACAGCGTGCACAGTCTGCCTTTTCCCATGTCCCTCCTCCCTGGAGGGGTTTGGTAGAGGAAGTGTGTACACAGGAGCCATCGCCAAGATGGCAGGCACTGCCACCCCTGTGCTGTGGGCTGTCCCAAAGCAGTGGGACCTTGCAGGTGAGGTGTGTATGACTAGCCCTGACCAGTCTGAGATGGCAGTGTCCCCAGAGGCCTGCCTGTCTCCCCCACCCCAGTGCAGCTGAGGAGGGTTGGAATGGGGTTTGGTTATGCCAGAGGAAAGCCTGGCCATGCACACTGATCTCTTCAGGCCTGGAGGGACTCTGCAGAGGTGTCAAGAGGAGGAGGTAGCATTAAGACAGCAGAAATTTTCTCTCTAACGTTGTTGGTATGGTTACCAGGTTTAGCAAATAAAACCCCAAAATGCCTGGTGAAATTTGAATTGGAGACATAGTTGCTGGGGGCATATTTATATTAAAAAATTATTTGTTGCTTATCTGAAATTCAAATCTAACTGGCTGAATTGTGCTCCATGCCCACCATTTCGTATGCTGAAGCCAGACCCCCAGATGGGATGGTATTTGGATGTAGAGCTTTTAAGAGATAATTGGGCTTAGAAGGGGTCTTGAGAGCAGGACACTCATGATGGGACTAGTGTGCGTGTCTCCCCACCACATGAAGATGCAGAGAGAAGGTGGCCAGGAAGAGTGCCCTCACTAGAATATGACCATGAGAACATTCTGATCTCGGACTTCTAGTCTCTAAAATGGAAAAAAATGAGTGCTGTTTAAGTGACTCAATCTAGGGCCTTTTGTTAAGGCAGCCCAAGCTGACCTAGACACTGGGCATCCTGTATTTTATCGGGCAACCCTAGCTGCTGGTTTATTTATTTATTTTTTCCTGCTTATGCCTAGCCTTGCCAATGTTATTTGAGGTGCCCGGGAGTGGTTAAGGCTGGGGAAGTTTACTATGGGCAGGGGTTGAGATGTGAAGGGGTACGAAATGGAGAAATTGAAATTTTCTATCTGAGTGTTATTAATTCTTGGGAAATCACAGAGCAATGTGGTGTCAGCTGCCTTTTTTTTTTTTTTTTTTTTCCCGCTTCCCAACCCCGGGGGAAAAATACATTTTCAGTAACCTGTGTTGGTGTCGTCCAACATGGCGAGAGATTGGGGATGCGAGGTCCTCCCAAGCCTACTGGTGTGTAGAGCAGTTTTGCCATTCCTCCTGTGGTCCAAAGTCCCACATCAGCTCCCATGACAGTGAAATGATGTGTTGACAATTTCTGGGTGAAGAGTAAATGAGGAGCTGAAGACATCCACAGACCGAGCTAACAACATGCTTCCTTGTGCCTCGGTCTTGAGCACTTGACTTTGCTCTTTTTTTGCTCAGTATTGAAAGGAACTTGGCATCTTGTCAGAATAGAGTCTTTGAGCAGAAGACCTAGTTCCTCATTGGTGGTTTGTGGGGTATTTGGCAAATTACTTCTCCCCTCCTGAGCCTCAGTATCCCTTTCTGTAAAATAGGGTTACGAGGGACCACGGTAACATTGCATAGATGGAACGGATAATGGAGGCATGGCCTAGCCGGGACTCTGTAGGCCTTCAGTAACTGGCAGACACTATTTTTACTCAGATAGTTTGTGTCCCAGTCATAAATACCTCAGCCAGTGTGTATGTAGCATGAGATCATTAGGAGCACTTACAAATAAAGATATTTCCCTCTTAAGTGGAAGGCTATTTCATGGTGAATAAATATTGTATTGATAGCATTAATAATAAAAAATACAAATGTGACTATAAAACAGTATAATGGATGTTACTTAGCAATGCGGGGATCCAAGTGGGTTTGGGGAATCAGTTTGATTTGTGGGGTTTTTATGCCTAGGCAGTCATAATAAATACCAGTTATATTAATTGGCTCCCTGATCGGAATTATGAAAATCATGTTTTGTAAGAATTATATGCAATACACTGGGATAATTGTTTCAATAAGAGAAGCTCCTACCCTGAGGATAAACCCACAGAAGTTACTGTCCCACAGTTCCTGGGTGGCCTGAGTTTTCTCGGTGCAGATCTAAGAAGTGGGTGCTGGGACTCTGGTTCTAAAAATGACCCTCTTCCCAAATCTCTCTATCTGACCGGTCTGTCTCCTGTCTTGCGTCCACACAAGATAGGAGCAGATGTGTCCCTTGAGTTCCTCTGAACCACGGGGAGCCTGGAGAAACCCTTCACCATCCTGTTCTCCTGGAGAAACTGAGGCTTAGCGTTGGGGAGTGACTTGCCCAGTGTCACACTGACAGTAACATGACTCTCCAAGGCTGTCCTGTAATTGTTCAACTTTGACGTTCAGAAGTGCTCACTAAAGATTTCTTTTTTGTCCCCCTGGCCATGGGAAATCCCGGACCTCACCCCTCTCTGCCATGTGTGACACATGTCACCTGAGCTATGTTGTGGTTACTTTGGTTGATTCCCCACTTTTTTTTCCAACCCAGCCACCTGGATCAGTCAGGGTCATCACTGCTAGCTGTAGAAACAGAGAACCCCCAAATCTCAGTGGCACATCTTCAGCATCTAGACTGGGAGGGGGGCTTTCAGCAGATTGTTACATCCTACAGTGTGTCCCCTCTTAGGGCTTTTGCTGGGTCTTCTGCATCCAGCTGCTCACAAGGGAGCCTGGAGGACCACATAGGGTGTAGGAGGGATGGGCCTGGAAGGGGAATCACTTTTCTCACCTACTTTTGGAAGGAGCTGGTCACACGGCCCGCTCTGAACTTTAGGAGAGGCTAGGAGTGCAGTCTTCCTGAGTGTCCAGGAGGACAAAGTGGATTTGAAGATATCCATCAGGTTTCTCCTACAATGTCCATGTTCATCCCCTTCTCCTTGTTGGGAGGTGGCTGAAGAATGGGTATGTGACATAGTGCCTGCCTCTGTAACCCAGTCCCAGCCAGTGAGTCTAGAGGCGATGGCAGCTGCTGGGTCTCTGAGGAAAGATTCTCTTTCACCTGAGGAGATGGTCCCATTTATTCCTTTGGAGAAATCCCCAGAACTGGTTGCATCCTGGTTCCTGCCTGGACATCCTTGGAAAAGGACCAAGCAGAGGGAATCTTGGAAGAGCAAAGAAGATCCCCTACATATGGTGCTTGGAACCTGCCCTGCTTCTGGACCTCTATTGGTGGTGGTGGTGGGGTAACCCATCATCTCTGCTGTTGAAGCTGGTTTGAATTTGGCTTTGCTGTTGCTCGTGGCTGAGATCATCCTAACCCAGAGCGGCTACGATGAGAAGCCGTGGTTGCTGTGTCCCAACATGAGGGACGGGTGTCACCGTCACTTAATAAACTGGATCACTGTAGACAGCTGGTGCCAGCCACGCAGGTTGGACTCAGATGCCCAGAGGCAAGTTGGAGAAGGAGGTGAACATGGGCTCCAGATTCAGAAAGAGCTGGGTTCAAAATCCTAGTATGATTGCTTACCCACTCTGTGACCCTAGGCAAGTTACCTGCCCGGAGGGGCCTCTCTCTTTCCATCGGCTCCCAGTGTCTCCTCTGCCAGGTTGTTGAAGCTGTGTATGTGAAGGGCTGGTCCACAGATGACGTTTAATGGTTGGAAGCTACTTTTTAGCTTAATTGACCTGCTCAGGGAAGAAAGCACCCATTTCTTCAACGTGTCAAGTCTCTGGGCCCCAATTAACCAGTGCATCTCCTTCCCTCACCTGTACAGGCAGCCTTGCAGATGTGGTTTCGTAGCTGAGATCCAGCTTTAACATAGTAGCTGGGGCGGACTCTCCATTATTCATATTCTGCAGTAATGGGCTCGTTATGCATTTCCGTGCGACTCTGTGGATCCTGGAATGAAACCAAAGACCACTTCTCCAGTGGTAATTTTCTTCCTCGAGATGCTTACACTTTTGGGAGGGAATGCCAAGACATCCAGTGAGGCACTCAGATCCTTTTTGGAAGGAGACAGGATATAAATTATTAGTAAGTAAATAAATAAATAACTATTTGATTCTGTCAATTTAGGAGGAAAAAAAAATCAGTCAACTCAGAGTTTGCTGTCGTGTAGACCACTCGACTGACTGAATTATGAACATTTTGAGGGAGGGGAGTAAGGGAAGGAACACGAGCATCGTGCTGCTCCCTGACAAGGAGTTTTGGAAGCGAAACTTAGAAAACTAGGAGAAGAAAGTTAGTCTAAGTGGTGGCCTCATTTCCACCTTGCAGTTAGGCAAGGCCCAGGCCTCAAGCACTGTGTGGGCACAGAGTGGGTGGCAGTGCAATATTTGGATCTCTCTCTCTCTTTTCCTTATAAAAATTAAAATCCAACATCATTTTGATGTGTTATTTTGTTTCAACAGAAATTATTGTTTTTCTACTTTAGTTCCGATGTTAGAAATGAAAGGCCATCATGTTCAAAGACTCACTCCATTCCCTTTTATGAAGGGGAGGTTCGTCTGTTAACAGAATGATTTTGCATCTTCCTATGGATTTTTTTCATTTTATTTTATTTTATTTTATTTTATTTTATTTTATTTTATTTCTTTTCAGTGTTCCAGGATTCATTGTTTATGCACCACACCCAGTGCTCCATGCAATACGTGCCCTCCTTAATACCCACCACCAGTCTCACCCAACCCCCCACTCCCCTCCACTCCAAAACCCTTGGCTGGTTTCTCAGAGTCCACAGTCTCTCATGGTTCATCTCTCCCTCCGATTTCCCCTAATTCACTTCTCCTCTTCATCTCTCCATGTCCTCCATGTTATTCCTTAAGCTCCACAAGTAAGTGAAACCATATGATAATTGACTCTCTCTGCTTGACTTTTAACAAAGATTTAATTTATTTATTATAGAGAGAAGGGGAGAGAGAGAGAGAGAGAGAGAGAACAAGCTGGGGGAGGAGCAGAGGGAGAAGCTGACTCCCCACGGAGCAGGGAGCCCCATGTGGGGGTTCATCCCAGGACCCTGAGAACATGACCAGAGATGAATGCAGAAGCTTAAATGACTGAGCTACCCAGGTGCCCTTCCTATGGATTTCTAAAACATTAATAATGACTTCATCTTCCCCCCTTCCTTTAACATGAAGGTATAATTATATGTGGAATTCATCCTTTTTGGTGTATAGTTCTGTCAGTTTTGGCAAATACAGTCAGTGGTGTCAACACCACCCAAAGACGTGGAACTCCATTTCTACCATGTGAAAAACTTTCCTGTGTCCCTTTGTTACCAACCCTCCCCTCCCTCCTTAGCCCCTGGTGACCTCTGATCTGTTACAGTTACTTTGCGACAATTCACAGTACCAGACTTTGCCTTTTGAGTCTGGTTGATTTCACTTGGTGTAATGACTTTGGGATTCACCGAGGTGGTTGTGTGTATGCGTAGCTAGTTTGCTCCTTTTTCATTGATGGATAGTGTTCCGATGTATGAACGTACTACTTGGTTTATTCATTCCCCAGTTGAGAGACATTTGGATTATTTCCAAGTTTTGGTGCTTATGAGCAAAACTGCTATAAACATTCTCCTACAGGCTTTTTATGTGAACACAGGTTTTCACTTTGTTCAGATAAATACTTGGAAAGCAGATCATTGGCTTGGACAGTAAGTGTTAAGTTTAACTTCGGAAGAAGCTGTCAAGGTGTCCTCCGCCATGTCGCTGTTGCACCAGCAAATTTGGTGGTTTCCAGGTGTTCCACACCCTTGTGGACCCTTGGGATCACATTCCCCCTTTAACCTTCACCTTTCAGACAGGTGTGTAGTGGCATCTCACCTTGGCTTTGGGGGGTGTTTTCCTAGTGACTAACGATGTTGAGCATCTTTTCTTGCACTTATTTGTCATCTTTATATTTTCTTTGGTGAGATGTCTATTCACATTTTTTGCCCATTTTATTTTAAGTTGGGTTGTTGGTTTTCTTAGTATTGAATTTTGAGAGTTCTCCATCTACTTTGAATGCAAAGCCTTTTACTTGACACGTGCTTTGCAAATATTTTCTCCTGGTCTGCATCTTTTCGTTCTCTTAACAGTGTCTTTTGAAGAACAGATGGCTTAGTTTTGATGAAATCCACTGTCTCAGTTTTTTTCTTTCATGGATCATGCTTTCAGGTGTCATATCTGGGAAGCCTCTGCCTGACCCAAAGTTACAAAGAGCTTCTCCTATGTTTTCTTCTAAGAGTTTTGTTGTCTTCCAAGGGTTGAGTTAATTCTGTGGAGGGGGCAAGGGCCATGGATGCTTAATATCCTCTTGCTCAAATCACCTGGAAACTGCAGAGAGCCCGGAGCATGTTGGCAAGTCCCATCCCAGGTCAACACCTCCCACTGTCATTGCTCACATTCACCTCTATGTCTCATGTCTGTAGTTTTGGTTCCTCCAAATCAAAGGTATGTCAACAGGGAGAAAACCACAGGGAGGAGCAGAAACCACCTCTTGGTTGGAGTCAGTATTTTGGATTTGAGTCCCTTCCCTTCCATTTACAAATGAGGGGGTACTAGGCCAGCAGTTTACTTCTCTGAGCCTCAGTTTACTCATCTATGAAGGAGAGAGAATATTTTTTCATGAAAATCTTACGTGGCTTAAGGCTCTGATGTCACCACACATATAAAAGAACTTTGTGTATTTGTCACACAGTAAAGATATTATTTCAAATGCCATGTTTCCCTTGGCATCTTGGTGACATGCTTAGATGCTCTCCAGGTCTCCTTGCCTCCAACCCATGCACACGTACTCACCAAGGACCCCCTTAGTTGTCTCAGGGGAGACGTTATTGGTCCCAGGTCTTTCTACCTCGCAGTATGCATGCCCTTCGTTATGTCCTTTGGGGTACCCTCAACAAAAGCAGAGAAGACCCCCCCACCCCAGTTTTAGCTCAACCATTTGACTTGTTTCATCCAATATAATGAGGGAGATATGATGGTGGACCATTTAGGAGTCTAAGCCTCAATAGGGCCTGCCTGTTTCTACTTACTCATTGTGGTTCTGCCATTTTCATGGGAGGAATATGACCTCTGGTCTCGGGAGGAGGATGAGAGACACATGGAGCAGAGCGTTCCCAGTCAAGACTGACCAAGTTCAGCTGCCTGCTGATGTGTGGACGATCATAAGTGGTTGTTGCTTCTTATGTAACAGTAGTTGACTAATACACCCACTGCCTTTGCATTACAGTGACCTGTTCATGAAAGAAAGATACCGCTACTTCTTTCATGGACAAAGAGGGCCAAAGAACAATCTAACCCATTCTTTGAAGCTCAGCTCGAAGGCTGCTTCTTCCCTGAAGATTCTGGTGCAAATGGATCTCTCTCCTTTCATTTCCATAGCTCTCTAGACTTCCAATCAGGAATATACCTGGGGTCTGCTTAAATTCATGTCTGTTCTCCTGTCTAGAACACTCTTACTCTGGGTCTTTGCATAATGGGCTCATTACTGCCAAGTCTCAGCTTGAACATCCCATCCTCAGAGAGGCCTTTTGTAACTACCCGCCTATAGTCATCCTCCCCCACATCTCCTTGCTTTATTGACTCTGTGGCACTTTCTGAAATGACCTTGTGTATTTATACTTGGGTGTATTGTTAACCCCATGGGTTGTGAACTTCCTAAGGGCCTGGACTTCCCTGCATTGGCTCCCACTGCATTCCCAGCACTCGAGCAGCTGGGGACATCAGTAGGCTCATGCAAAGAGTGACTGAATGGGCAGTCAAAGCCTTCAAGCCTGTCTGCTGCCCTCCCGCTTTTCGTTCTTCGAAGGACTGACACGCGGTGTTAGATGTCAAGAATGTGACTGCCAACTGCCGTGTTCGTCCTCCATGCTGCTTCCTGGTCTCTTCATTTTATGTGAGATTTGGTTTCTGGTTCCTCATCTCCTCCGTATCTCCTCCTTTTCCTCTTCTCCCTTTATTGAGAAATAATTCACAAGCAGCAAAATTCACCCACAGGTGTGGTATATGTATGTATTGAAATATTATTCTGCCATCAAAAAGAATGAAATCTTGCCATTTGCAATGACATGGATGGAACTAGAGGGTATTATGCTGAGTGAAATAGGTCAGTCAGAGAAAGACAAATCCCATATGATCTCACTCGCATGTGAAAATTAAGAAAGAAAACCGATGAACATATGGGAAGGAGGAAAAGAAAAAAAAGGAGAGAGGGAAACAAGCTGTAAGAGGCTCTTAACAACAGAGAATAAGCTGAGGGCTGATGGAAGGAGGTCGTGGGGAGATGGGCTGGAGGGGTGGTGGGGATTAGGGAGGGCACTTGTTGTGATGAGCACTGGGTGTTGTTTGTAAGTGATGAATCATTAAATTCTACTCCAGAAACCAATATTGCACTGTTTCTTAACTACCTAAAATTTAAATTTAAAAAAGTGTACAATTCCATGGTTTTAGAATATTCACAGACGTGTGCAACTGTCCTCACCATGGAGGTTAAGAGCATTTTCATTACCTGAAAAATAAGCCCCCTGCCCACACTCTCAGCTGTAGGCAACCACCAGTCTACTTTCTGTCTCTGGGGATGTGCCTATTCTGGACATTTTGTATAAATGGACTCCTACCACGTGTGGCCTTTTGTGATTGGCTGATTGCATTCAGCATCATGTTTTTGGGGCTCATCCACACTGTAATGTGTATCAGGGCATTTTTTTAAAAAAATTACTGTATGGAATTCCACGGTCAGGCTGCAGCATGATCTGTGTCCTCACTCATCAGCTGGAAGGCCATTTGGTTGCTTCTACATTGTGGCTCTTAGGAATAATGCTGCTGTGAGCGCTCCTGCGCCAGGTTCCAGGTGGACGTGCATTTTGGTCTTTGGGTGTATAGAGAGGAGAGGCTCCACATCGGGACTTTCTCTGCTTATCATTTACTACTCTGTCTGCAATACTGATGACAATCATTGCCACAATGATAAGAGAACGAGATTAACTACTTCTGAGCACCTACTATGTGCCAGATGCTATTCAAAGTGCTTTACATGTGTTTACTGGTAGGTGTAGTTGGGTTGTCCCCATTTTACAGATGAGGAAACTGAGCCTGTTAAGTGAGGTCTCTCACACTCTGCCAGACTCTGGCTCAGTGTCAAAACCCACCTCCATCTGAGAGGTCATGCTTTTTATCTGATCTGCCCTCCAGATCTCGACCTATTCTGCACCTGTCCCTGTGGACAGCCATGCATTTTGTCCCAGTTTCATGTGACATCTCCTTGCAAGGATCAGGTCTTTTATCTCTGCCTTCTTGCTACATTTTCCTCCCTCCCTCCCTGTTTTTCTTTCTTTCTTTTAAAGATTGATTTATTTATTTGAGTAAGAGTGCTTGTGAGCATGGGAGGGGTAAACGGAGAGGGAGAAAGAAGCAAAAGCTTCCTGCTGGGGATGGAGCCCGATGTAGGGCTCGACCTCAGGATCCTGAGATCAGGACCTGAGCTGACACTAATGGACTGAGCCACCCGGGCACCTCCTTGCTACATTTTTCACACTGCTTGGCACGTAGCTGAGATTCAAAGAATACTCATTTAATTGAGAATAATTCATTGAGTTAAAGGCATAGACCATTCTTTCCCAGCACTGGCCATGTATTTGCTGACTCAGGAGAGACAGGTATAAATGACAGGGATGAGATATTTCCAGTTGCGGGGGAGAGAGATCCTGGGCATGGATTCTTCGGGTTGCTCGGGATGGAATTTTTTCCTCTTCTTTTTCTGTGGTTCTGAACAACTCTGAGTTCTGCTAGATTTACTTCCAATAAACCCCCAATACCAGTCACACACAAAAATAAAACATCTGATTTCATATACAAATGAATGCACGGATGGCTGAGGTAAGCCTCTGTCAGTCCTGCACGTGGTGACACAGGCACTAAGCAAGAACACTTGGAGAAAGGAGGATTCAGACCCTTTGTTAGTGACATTGGCAAATTCCAGCTCCATCTCCAAGTTCGATCACTCCCCGCCTGCCCCCCACAAATCCGTCCAGAAGGTAATAATGTCAGATAATAACTTACATTGTGCAGGGCTCTATAGCCCTGGAGTTTACAAAATCCTCTTATTGAAATAATCGTCCTGTGGATCCCCTAAAGCTCATCTTTATTATCTTCCTATTTCTGAGGCTGGATTCCTCCAGCAGGGCCGAACGACTCACAGGGTCCTGCCCAGGCTTCATTCTCTCTGGTCCCCAGATTGCTGTACAGGAGGGTACCTCCAGCCCCATAACATTGCTCCCCTTTGTGTCCATTCATCCTTTACATTTTGATTTAGGCATCACTTCCTCCAGGAAGCCTTCCTTGACTCCTGCATCTGCGTCTCATGTCCTTCTGTGATTACTGGGCTTCCAGTAGCCTCTGTTCCACCCTCAATACTGTTCTTTGTCCATCTTCTCCATCAGACCATGTGCTTCCAGACCCAGAGACTGTATTGTGCACGGCACAGAGCAGGTGTCCCCAAGGGGGCATTCAATGAATGACCAAATGGCAAAACCCCACCAGGAGAGTATGATACAACCCAGTGAATGGAAGAGTAGATAGAGCTCAGAAAGGGCTGGGAGTTTGGAGCTGCTTTGCACAGGCTTCCTCCTGCGTGGCTTTAGATCAAGAATCGGGAGGCTCTCCCCTGCTGTCCCTTTGGGTCACCTGGCTGACCCCCAAAGCCACAGCTCTCTCCCAGGAGGCTCATTTCACATGCTGTCAAGAGGGGGTCTTCCCAAAGCATCCCTGACGCCTTTAAGCTTCTGCAGGCAGGGAGAGCGTGTGCCAAATTGAAACGCACATTAAAAGAATTTTGTGGGCTGAGCAGATCACGGGAACAACTACTATACAAATACCATCAAACGGGGCATGTATTTAAAAGGTTAGACAAAATATCTCCTTGCCTTTTTCCTTCAGTTCTCTTTTTATAGTCCACTGCAAAACAACAATGGATAAAAGGGAGTAGAGAATGCATGTATATTTTCTTTTACTGTGTTTTTTTTTTTTTGGTTTTTTTTTTTTTACCTTTCCCTAAGGAGCTTCTGTGCTACCCACACTAATTGTAGGTTTTTCTGAAAATGCAGCATGAATCATTTATAAATAAAGAGACTTTAAAATCCCTAAAAGACTCCCCGAGGTATTCAGTATTTCAGCATAAAATAACTGTTAAATGGAGTTATTCTGAATTAGCTTTTACTGGAAAGTGGTGAAAATAAAGTTTTCTTTTCACTGTGACTGTTGCGGTAATCCTTTTACACAGCCACCCGGGGTCATTGACAACCTATTTCCATAATTCAGGTTTTAGCAGAGCCATCCCCTGAAAGGACAAATGCCCTAGAAGACGGACTCCTGGAGAAAGACGTCTTGCACTAACCAGGAGGGCAGCCAGCCCAGGGCCTCTGGCAGAGACCCAAGATGACCGAGATGACCTTCAGAGCCCAAGTGCAGACAAGACGGGGGCATGCAGGGGAGGGGAAGTGCAGGGGCTTTGGATCCCACACAGCCAGAGCTCTAACCCATCTCTGCCTCCTCCCAGCTGGGGGACCCTGGGCGGGGGGTCGCCTAACCTCCCTGACACTCAAGGGTAGCCATAGTCCCCACTCCGTGGAGTTGTTATGAAAAGTCGAAGCAAGACTTATAAATACCCAGGATGAGATGGAAAGTTGAAATGGAACTAAAAAGAATCAATAATAATGATGCTGCCGTTCTGACATCCAGGGGCCTTGAATGCAGGTGCCCAGAGGCCGTCTCCAGGCCATGCCTCTCCAGGGCCTCATTGGCCATTTGAACACCTTCACTCCTCCTTCATTCTTCTGTTCTCTGATCTGTTGTTGGACTGGTTCATTTAGTCTGCAAAAATTTTCCAGAGTGTATGCCTTGTGCTCTGCGTGAGGAGCTGAGGTCTGATGCTGAGACTATAGGTTTCAGTCTCATGGGGACACAGGTGTGACAGGGACGGTTCTTTACTGGACACTGTGAAGGTGGAGGGGAAGTGCTGCGAGTCGGTGGACGGTGGGCACTTGAGCCCAAACTCGGGAGGTGAGGGCTTTCCAGGTGAGCATAAGACAGAAGAGGGGTGGCCGTCCTTCCAGAGGATGGACGTTCTCTGAGGTCACGGCTGTGTCGGTCTGCCCATGCTTGTCACAAGGCCTGATTCACAGCACATGTTCCGTTCCAGTTTTGTGGCAGGACTGGACGAACTCCAGGTGGCGGGCAGAGAGGAAGCCGAGATTCGGGGGAGGACCAGCAGGGCAGAAGGAAGGATGGAGATGGGGCAGGACCTGTGCCATCTGGCTCCAGGCAGGATGGAGGCACAGAAGGATTTTGCAGAGTGAGGCCACGCGAACTCTTCTGCCTTTTGGCAAACCCTCTTGAGCAGGTTCGGAAGGTACTTTGGAAGGAGGCGGGCCTGGGAGCTAGAAATAGGTGTGGATATGACAGGTGCTGTCAGGCTCACCCCCTTCGCTGTCCCGGCTTGGCGTACAGCCAGAGGTCACTTTGGATTCTGGGTGTAAAATTATGCAGACGAGGTTCCCCTTCTACTTTGCAGTTGATTGACAAATTGTCCTGTCACTCAAATGCTTTTTCAACTTATCATAAAGAGCAAAAGAAAATTATCTGTTCAGTGCATATGGGAAAGAGCACGTTCATTAACCTCTTGACTGCTGAGATCAGAAATTTGGGAAGTTTCAAGGAATCCACGGAGAAAGCCCAGGGAGCAGGTAGAGCCGTGCTGGTGTGTACATCTCTCTCTCTTTATTTACACACAAGTACGGTACACACGTCTGGTGTCTACAACCCATCTCAGAAATCCACAGACCCAAACATGCACACACACCCACACTCACCAGAGCGTATATATCTTGCAAACCCGTGTAGCGATCGCATAAGTTTGCGCCTCGACGAATGTGTACACACGGAGACAGATGCTTGCGTACCAGTGTTTTACAATGGGAACCGGCTGCCAGCTGTAGGAACTTGGGACCTATCTAAAAATGTTGCGCTTTTTGGAGAGCTTTTTAAAGTACCCATCTATTTTCCGATTCCTCTGGAACTTGGCTCAGACGTCCCCCAAAAGGAGATCTCGGTCAGGAAGGAAAACTCAAGATAGCAGATGTCCCCTGTGATGGACAGACGCATGTCCTCCTGTGTCACCTTCCTTCAAGGGGTCTCCTGACCCACCTCTTCATCAGGGCTCTCCAGAGAAACAGAGCCAATAGGATATGTATATATCTCTCTCCAGAAAGACATTTATTATACAGTATTGGCTCACGGGAGTAGGAAGCTACGTCCCGCCATCTGCCATCTACAAGCTGGAGACCCAGGGAAGCCAGTGGTGGGTAGTTTGAAGGCCTGAGAGCCAGGGAGCCCGTGGTGTAGATTTCTGTCCGGACCTGCAGGTCCGAGAACAAATGGCGGAGCCAAGAGATGGCTGTTCGAGCTCGGGCGTTCGGGCAGAGAGCAAACGCAAACTTCCTCCATCTTTCTGTTCTACTTGGGCCCTCATTGGATTGGACGCTGCCCGCTGGCGCTGGGGAGGGCCACGTGCTTTACTCTGTCCAACGAATCACATGCTAACCTCTCCTGGAAAGGCCCTTGTGGACACTCAGAAATAACCATTTAACCAGCTACCTGGGCACCCCACAGCACGGTCAAGTTGAAGGATCAGACGAGCCATCACAACTATGAAATCACTTCACCAAGTCCTGGTTCTTGACCACACACCGTGTGCCGGGCATGGTGCTGGGTCTTTTATGTGCATCCTCTAGGACCTTCATTGTGACCCCATCAAACAGATGTTGTCCCACTATGCAGATGGGAAACTGAGGCTCAGAAAGGCGACTCTATGACTTGGCTAAGGCCACAGAGGAATAATGTAGCTGGAGTCCAACATAGGCCTTTCCCACCCTAAAATTTACCTACAGTGACTATTTCTTTTCTTTCTTTTCTTTTCTTTTCTTTTCTTTTTTTTTTCTGTTATGATTCTTTTTTATGTTGCTAAGAACTTACACATTTAAGAACTTACACATCTATTACTGGCTTCCGTCCTCAAATAAGTAATGGCAAGGGGGGCCTTATGAACGCTTTCATTCAGATACGTTCTGAGCCAGGCACTGTGTTATATTTTGGGGAAACAGCCGGTGAATGGAACAGACTACAGACTGGCTTCCTTTTACTAGGAGGGGGCAGAGCCTGAACCATTAATAGAAACTAGTACAGGTGCATGTGTGTGCAATGGAGGAGATTGAAGACCAGCAAGAGGGAAAAGCATGTTAAGGGCATATTTCTTCTAGATGGGGTGGTCAGAGAGGGCCTTGGTGGGAAGCAGCAGGAGCCCAGCAGAAGAGAAGATCGCGTGAGGAAAGGAATGTTCGTGGTGGTGAGGAGACCCAGACATGATCACACCAAAGCCCTACCTCCCTACACCGCCTCCTCCAAGGATCCAGGTGAGGGAACTCTCCACCTGCTCTGTGCTGCTGGGGCAGGTGGAAGGCTGTCTTCCCTAGAAAGGCCATGTGTTCTGTCCCTGATGACAGATAAAAGGCTTTTCTTGCGGAGACACACCCTCTTCTCTTCTCCCCACCAGATCTGGGTCAGCGAGGACTCATCTCTGGCTGCAAAGAGCAGGGCAGTTCAGGCCGCCCTTCAGGCACTGACAATGGGTCCCGCCACTGTCACTTCCATTCCCAAAGCTCAGCTTCTGCTGCACCATTTGAAACGTATCTTGCTGCCAGTGGCTGAGAAGGCTGAAGTCTTTGAAACACTGAGTGTTCTATAAAATCCAAATAATTCCCTGTAAATCAAAGTACTTGGCATGCTGACTGCAGAGCCTGAAGCTGTTTTTTTTTCCTAAGGTAATCTCTAGAAAGTAGTTTGTACTCATGTTTCCACAGTGATTAAATATGCAAAGTAATTTCCATGATTTTCACCGCGTTCTGAACCAAATCAGATTCTGTTCTGCTCCTCTTTGTACAAAGCTACTTATTGGATCAGATTCCAAAACAAATCCCCTGAATTTGGCGGATCATCATTTTAAAAGGGGGCTTGTTAAGGTAATCATTAAATTAAACCACCCCTTTAAGAATATTTAGATCTGGTCCGCCAAGCGGAACGGTCTAATGGTTTTTAAATTAGAAGCTGCGGAATGTGGGCGAATTTTCTTTTGTGGGTCAAGTGGGTATTAACGGATGCTAAGACTGTTCTCTCTTTTGTCATCACCTTGAGATCTGCAAAGAAAAGCACAGAGTGGGAAGGACCCCAGGAGAGAGGCAGGGCGAGGAAAGAGCATCCGCGCGTTCACAGCCTGGCGGAGATGCTGCCGCCTCTTTAGACCCGGTCTTGCGGGACAGCAATGTGTGACCCTGCGGGGAAGGACAGGAGCCCAGGCAGGGCTCCTGCAGGCTTAAGCCACTCACAGGGTCAGGTCTTCAAATCACAGAGCCTGCGCAGATACCTGTGGCCAGAATAATTTTTCTTAAACCTTCTCCGTGTCGGTTCTTCTAGGCAGGGTGGCAGTGGGTCTCGAAGAAAGCCAGAAGCAGGAGCCCTTTGTCAGCACCTCCGTAAAACACTTGGAGCCCGCCTCCCAGATCTGCCAGCTTCTTGGCAGCCCCTCGGGTCCCAAGCTAAGGTGGCCCAGGCATGGATCCCAGCGGAACTGGGTTTGTCTGTGACTAATTGAAGTATTTTCTGGGCTGAACTTTAGGGTCACCTGGAGAGATGTTCACGCGCCGTGGCCGTGCACAACTCCAAAAGGGCCAGGTTGAAGTCACCTGGGGTTCGGGGGCAGCACTGACTTTGTTTTTTTTTTTTGTTGTTGACTTTCCAGGTAATTATAATGTGCAGCCAGGGTTGAAAACTATTAGATTTAGAAAGAAGACTCTCTCACAGGGAATTTTAAAAGGATAAGGGTCCTATGTGGATGGGGCCTTCAGTTAAATTGGAGAGTTGGCAAACGAACGCCTGTGGGCCAAATCTGCCCCCCCCCCCCCGCCTCTAGTCTTATCTGATCGTGAGCTAAGAATAGTTTCTACATTTTTAAAGGATTGGAAAGAGATTCCAAGGGAGAATAATATTTCATGATACATGAAAGTTATACGAAATTCAAATTTCAGCGTCCATAAATAAAGTTTTATTGGTACACTGCCATGTTCATTTATCTACATATTGTGTGTGGCTGCTTTGGCGATTTCACAGCAGAGGTGGGTAAGTTGCAACACAGACCGTATGGCCTCGGGTCCTGTTTACTGTCTGGTCCTTACAGAGAAAGCCCTGTTGATCCTTATATTAAATCACAGGACAAAAGAGCCATTGCAAAGACGTTTCTTTTCATGCTAAGATGTGAAACGAGAACTGCTTAAAACCACTAAGCTCTAGGAGGAAAAGATTTTTAAGGAATAGGGGAAAATTGAGCACTACATCAAAAACTAATGATGTACTCTATGTTGATCAGTTGAACGTAATAAAAAATAAAATAAAAGATAAAATAAAATACAAGCAATTCCCTAAACAAGTAAGCCTAAAAAAAAAAAAAAAAGAAAAGAAAAAAGAAAGAAAGAAAAGGCGATATTTAGCATTGTCATGGGTATAGGGGAAGAAAACTTTCATACACAGTCCAGAGGAATGCTGGTACATTCTTTCTGGAAGGACTTTTGTTGGCACTGATCAAGAACTTTACCAATGTTCCTATGCTTTGCCCAGCCCATTCTATTTCTAGAAATGCATCCTATGGAAACTCTCAATTATACGTGGGGTTTTATCCCCTGGGATTTCATTGCAAAGTTATAATACACCCCCCTCCCTGCAAATGTCAGGGTGATTTAATAAATCATGTTACATCTATATGCATCTATAAAAATGATGTGCCTGAAGAAAAGGTAATGACACAGGAAAATGTCTGTGGTCCGTAAAGTGAAAAATAAACCATCAAGCAAAACTTCTTATTATGAACAGAAAAATTTCAGCTTATCATACAGCAATATGCATATAGAGAGAATATATTGGAAAGATGTATCCAAAATGATGATAGTGTCTAATTTTGGATGATTACCTTTGGGTCATTAAATTTTTTTTTCTTTTCTGCTTTTCTCCATTTTTCAATTTTTTTTTTTTTACGCTGAATGTGAATTAATATGGTAGCATTATGTAGAGGCAGCCCCCTAGGGATAGTGCAGTACAGGGAAGCCTTGGCTTGGGAGGGAAGAAACCCAAATGTATGTTCCAGATGCCCCCCCATCCCCACCTGCTGAATGAGCTTGAGGACGCCAAAAAAAACTCCAATAATTGCTTGTACACCTACATCCAGCTGTGTAGCCCGAGGTGAAAAGCAAAGCCTTCCAAGCCATGGAACCTGCATTAGAGTCTCATTCCCATCACTTATCTGCTCAGTAATTTGAACTCATTCTGAGTCTCTGAAAGGCGGGGATGATAACCTTCTTTAGGAGGTTTTCTTTTCTTTTCTTTCTTTCTTTCCTTTTCTTTCTTTCTCTTTTTTTTTTTTTTTTTTGGACAGTTGACCAAGAGTTTATGCAAAGCACCAGAGATGGTTCCTGGGGCAGGTGAACATCCCAGAACCTTGGTCTCCCTTTCTCCTCCCCTCACCATCCTCTTTAAACTCTGATCTAATTGAAACCTCATCCACAGAATGAGTTTTTCTAACCACGCCCATCCCAGGGAGGAGATCACGACTGCAGTTTTCTGTGCTCGGAGAACATGGGCCCTGAAAGCCAGCTTCTCCAGCACCTGCATGGATTCTGCTCGGCCCAGCTCCCGTGCACCTTGTGGCTGGTGGCTATCAATTCCTGACGATGCTCTCCAGGGCGCGGTGTGCTCTGTCCTTCCATGGGTCTTGTACTTGGGTCCTAGAGTGCTAGGTGCTAAGTGTGCCTTGGCTTCATAGGAGTCATGTAAATCCCCCCCAGGCGACAGAGCTGAGTCCATTTCTTATTGCATACCCCGCTCTGGGCGCACATGGTGGGGGGTACCTGGCAGCTCCCCAAGACCCCCAGAAACCTATTTGGTTTACATGTTACAAATCACACAGTGTAACCATCTGACATGCATGATCACACTGAGTTCTCACAATCCTGTTAAGTAGGTAGTGTTACCCCCATTTTAAAAAAATAGAAACAGGTTAAGAGAGGGTAAGTACCATGCTCAAAGCCACACAGCTAATAAGTGGCAGAACTAGGGTCCATTTCCAGAACTCTCTTCTTCTAAGAATGATGCTCTCTACTCTACACAAGAACTAGACCTCAGGGTGAACATTCCGGATCAGCACTGTGAAGGGTGCCATCCAGACTTTCAGGCCTCAGATGGCTACTCAAGCTCTGACTGGTGCTTGGACTCTCAAATAATGTCTCACAGCAGGTGGATGTCCAGCTTCTGCTTGAATGTCTCCTATGATGGGGAACTCACTACCATACACAGACCTCATCCAGGCCTTGGACAGCTCCACCTACTGAAGAGATCTTTCTGATTCAGCACATTAAGCATAATGTACTGACTCATCACCTCTCCTTTTTTTGCCCTACTCTTTCTTTCGGAGCCCCTCGGAATGTTTGCTTACCTGTGGTGAGTCAGTCTGGGCTAAGGGCCCAGAATCTCTCAAGATGGCGGTAAGCCCCATGACAGCTGACCTGAGATGCAGGTGGACCCCTCCCAGAGGCTGAGGGTGTACAGTTGGCTTGCAGGCCAGACTCATCTATAGCCTTCCTCCTAAACTGGAGAAGTGGCTCATCTGGGGAACTCTGCAGGAAGTTTGGGCACTCCCATCTCTGAGGATGTATTTTGTTATCAAGATTTCAAACAAATGTGGGTTGGAGTCTTCATTAATTCACAATTTCATCATTCTGAATTTGGGATCACTTGGGGAGGGATTGCATTGGCTTTTACGTTTCCTTTCTTCTGTGGTGTAAATGTGTCTGCGGGTGGCATCGGAAGTTCAACACTGGTTGAGATTGGCTTGTTTGTACGTGACACGTGGATCATGTGTTCTTGGATACAGTCTCCTTCTGGAAGTCTACTCATTGATGCTTTAGTATTTGAATAGAACTTACTCTAAGGATAATTGTAGTTGTTGTTTCTGTCCCAAGGGACAGAAATTGTGCAAAATAAGAATTTCACATACATTTGTCTTTTCTTTCTTTAAAGTAGAGCAAATGAAAAATCAGAGAGGTTAGGACACTTGCTCAAGGTCACACAGCCACCTAGTGGCATTACCCGCAGCTCCTGGTTCCTACCAGCAGAAGTTCCATCACGGTGTGTAGAGAGGGAGAGATTTGGCGTCAGATAGACCTGAACCTACATCCTCTGTCACCACCCATTCCCATTGTCATCTTGGACAACTCACTTCGCCACTCTGAGCCCGTTTGCTGTCTGTACAACAGGAATGATATGTGTTATTTCATAGGATCATAGTGGTAGATAGACTATTGTTCCTCCAGAACGTTTATTATAATTTGTACCTCCCATCTTTTTGGTTGGTTTTGTCCATTTTCCCTCTAGAATGTGAAGTCCATAACACGGAGTCTGTATCATTCTGTTAATCGCTCGTCTGGCAGAATCCGGCCCAGTTCTAGCACAGAGTTGACACTTGATCGGTATTTGCTAAGTGGCTGAATAAATGATACCATGATTGTAAACAGAACTGGGCACATGCTGAGTGCTCTCACTCCTTCCTCTTCTGGACCTGGGTCCCAAGGGCTACGTGGGACTGTAGGGGTCTTGCAAAATGGGGTAAAAGGGTAAACACAACAAGCAATACAATATGTGCCCTGTTTCCATAGGGGTCGTTAGTTTTCAAAATCAGTACCTTGGGGGAAGAGGAGAGAGTCTGATAATGTTCACTAGGTATTGGGTTTTGCATTCCTGCCCAGAAGCCCCCAAATATACGGCATGGTTTCTCCGTGTGACACTTGCGAACTAACTTCTATATCTTATCTGATTGGGTGAAATTTACTGAACAGACTGGAAAATCCATAGAGTAATAGCAACATGACCATACCAAGAGCTTCCATTTATCGAGTGGGTTAGACCATACACCTAGTAGGATTTATTTTATCATTCAAAAATGCTAAGAGGAAAGTACAATTGTCCCTCTCTTTCATAAGTAAACTGAGGCTCACCTTCCCCAAAACTCCAAAACTCCAAAACGGTGATTTAGTGTTCAGACAGATATGAAGACAGATTGGCTCTGCGCGGGGTCAGCGCCAGGTGGAGGGAAGCTCTGTGTAGTGTTAGTGGGCACCTGCTCAGCCTGTGTTTCCACCAGGGGGAGGCGGCTCCTGGTCTTGAGAAAGGATTAACAGGTGAAGAGGCAGAGAAGGAGACATGCCTGCGTGGTCGAGGCCAGTGATTCTAACTCTCTGGTCCCAGGACCTCTTTATACACGTACGAATTATCCTAGACCCCAAAGAGCTTTTGTCTTGTGGCTTATAGCTACCAGCATTGACTATCATAGGACTCATAAATGGGGGGCACCCTCTGGTCTACACCCAGGGTTCCCTTCTTTTCTTCCATAGTACTGCCCATGCTTCTGACCATCCCAGTTCTGCAAACCACTCTCATGAACCCAAGGTAAACAGAAGGCTTTCCAGAGCTGAAAAAGCCATCATAAGGATGGTCTGGGAAGATCATGTCCTTTCCCTCACTGCTGACGTTTTTTCGGTCTTCACTTAGAGCCTTCTGTCTTAAGCCTGTGCAAAGGTTGAATTGTGTCTCCCCATCCGCCCATATCCCTAGCCCTGCCCCCGCCAAAAGATATGTTCAAGTCCTAACCTTCTGTTCTTTGGAATGGGACCTATTTGGAATTATGGTCTTGGCAGAAGTAATGAGCTATTCAAACATGAGGTCACACTTAATTAGAGGGGCCCCCATCTAACAAGTGGTGTACCCTAAGAAGAGGAGAGGACACACATGCAGGGAGGAAGCCCACATGATGGGGGGCACACGGATTGGAGTGATGCGGCTATAAACCAAGGAGCACCCAGGATTGCCCAGTGCCACTAGGAAGGGGCAAAGGAGGCTTATTTCTAGAGACTTCTTTGCAGGTAGCATGGCCTTGCCAGCACCTGACCTCCCTGAACTGCAGTGGAACGCATTTCTACTGTTCGAAACCACCAAGGTTACGGTAACTTGCTACGGCAGCCCTAGGAGAACACATCCGGGTTCTAGAAATCTGGTCTTTCTGGTGTCCCAGCCCAGATAAGTGAGAGCAGAAGCAGCACAGGGAGGGACTTCCAACACCTGAGTCAGGCGCAGGCTTGGGAACCAGAAGCACAGCTGCCTGGAGGCGATCCACAAACCGGAGGTCTCCTGGGGCGGCGAGAGACAGGGCAGCAACAATAACTCGCAGTTGTGTGCTTTCAACTTGGCACGATGCTTTACAGATCCTAAGACTTGTCTAATCCTGAAGATATTAGTATTATTTTTTTATTCCCCAAGAAACTGAAGATTAAAAGGCTTAGAAGATTTAGCCAGGCAGGTAAATCAGAGGAGTGAGCATAAAAGCCCAGAACGGTGATGCCCAGACACCGATTCCTGAAGTCCTACCTGCATGCACTGAGAGCCGTCTGCGTACCAGGGTACCAAGGCAAGGAAGACACAGCCCGTCCCTTCCCTCCGGGGGACGGCGATTTAGTGTTCAGACAGATATGAAGACAGATTGGCTCTGCGTGGGGTCAGCGCCAGGTGGAGGGAAGCTCTGTGTAGTGTTAGTGGGCACCTGCTCAGCCTGTGTTTCCACCAGGGGGAGGCGGCTCCTGGTCTTGAGAAAGGATTAACAGGTGAAGAGGCAGAGAAGGAGACATGCCTGCGTGGTCGAGGCCAGTGATTCTAACTCTCTGGTCCCAGGACCTCTTTATACACGTACGAATTATCCTAGACCCCAAAGAGCTTTTGTCTTGTGGCTTATAGCTACCAGCATTGACTATCGATTCTAACTCTCTGGTCCCAGGACCTCTTTATACACGTACGAATTATCCTAGACCCCAAAGAGCTTTTGTCTTGTGGCTTATAGCTACCAGCATTGACTATCATAGGACTCATAAATGGGGGGCACCCTCTGGTCTACACCCAGGGTTCCCTTCTTTTCTTCCATAGTACTGCCCATGCTTCTGACCATCCCAGTTCTGCAAACCACTCTCATGAACCCAAGGTAAACAGAAGGCTTTCCAGAGCTGAAAAAGCCATCATAAGGATGGTCTGGGAAGATCATGTCCTTTCCCTCACTGCTGACGTTTTTTCGGTCTTCACTTAGAGCCTTCTGTCTTAAGCCTGTGCAAAGGTTGAATTGTGTCTCCCCATCCGCCCATATCCCTAGCCCTGCCCCCGCCAAAAGATATGTTCAAGTCCTAACCTTCTGTTCTTTGGAATGGGACCTATTTGGAATTATGGTCTTGGCAGAAGTAATGAGCTATTCAAACATGAGGTCACACTTAATTAGAGGGGCCCCCATCTAACAAGTGGTGTACCCTAAGAAGAGGAGAGGACACACATGCAGGGAGGAAGCCCACATGATGGGGGGCACACGGATTGGAGTGATGCGGCTATAAACCAAGGAGCACCCAGGATTGCCCAGTGCCACTAGGAAGGGGCAAAGGAGGCTTATTTCTAGAGACTTCTTTGCAGGTAGCATGGCCTTGCCAGCACCTGACCTCCCTGAACTGCAGTGGAACGCATTTCTACTGTTCGAAACCACCAAGGTTACGGTAACTTGCTACGGCAGCCCTAGGAGAACACATCCGGGTTCTAGAAATCTGGTCTTTCTGGTGTCCCAGCCCAGATAAGTGAGAGCAGAAGCAGCACAGGGAGGGACTTCCAACACCTGAGTCAGGCGCAGGCTTGGGAACCAGAAGCACAGCTGCCTGGAGGCGATCCACAAACCGGAGGTCTCCTGGGGCGGCGAGAGACAGGGCAGCAACAATAACTCGCAGTTGTGTGCTTTCAACTTGGCACGATGCTTTACAGATCCTAAGACTTGTCTAATCCTGAAGATATTAGTATTATTTTTTTATTCCCCAAGAAACTGAAGATTAAAAGGCTTAGAAGATTTAGCCAGGCAGGTAAATCAGAGGAGTGAGCATAAAAGCCCAGAACGGTGATGCCCAGACACCGATTCCTGAAGTCCTACCTGCATGCACTGAGAGCCGTCTGCGTACCAGGGTACCAAGGCAAGGAAGACACAGCCCGTCCCTTCCCTCCGGGGGACGGCGATTTAGTGTTCAGACAGATATGAAGACAGATTGGCTCTGCGTGGGGTCAGCGCCAGGTGGAGGGAAGCTCTGTGTAGTGTTAGTGGGCACCTGCTCAGCCTGTGTTTCCACCAGGGGGAGGCGGCTCCTGGTCTTGAGAAAGGATTAACAGGTGAAGAGGCAGAGAAGGAGACATGCCTGCGTGGTCGAGGCCAGTGATTCTAACTCTCTGGTCCCAGGACCTCTTTATACACGTACGAATTATCCTAGACCCCAAAGAGCTTTTGTCTTGTGGCTTATAGCTACCAGCATTGACTATCCCTAGAACTTAAAACCGAAACTATAAAAAAATTTCCTAATTTGGGGGTGCCTGGTGGGCAGTCGGTTAAGCGTTTGACTCTTGGTTTGGGCTGAGGTCATGTTCTCAGGGTCCTGGGATCGAGCCCCACGTCGGGCTCTGCACTCTTCGGGGAGTCTGTTTGAGACTCTCTCTCCATCTCCTTATGCTCTCCCCGCCCTCCCCCCCACCCCCGACTCCACTCAGGCTCTTTGTCTCTCTCTTTCTCAAACAAACAAATAAAATCTTAAAAAAAATTTCCTAATTTGTTGAGAGTAACCATAATAAACCCATTACATGTGAACATAAATTATGTATTTTTTAATGAAAAATTATTCCAAAAAAAGAAAAACACAGGCCACAGAAAAGCGGCCTCATTTCACAGTTCTGTGAATGCCTTTAACGCCTTGTTTGGTGGAAGCTGGCCGGACCTTCCCATCTGGCTCTACCTTCAGTCTGTTGCGATATGTTGCCCTGACTGATGTCTGTGAGAGAGAATCTGACCCCACACCCTTAAGAAGCAGGAGAAGGGAGGACTTCAGGGACCCCTGGGAGGCTCTTGTGGATCCTCACCTGTCCTTAGTCCACACGCTGAGACCTGCCCCCTGAGGCAGAGGGAGGCAGACCACAGTGCAGGGGGATGTTTGGGGAATGTTTGGGGAATGACTTAAACACAGCTCGGAAGAAGCAGAGCATCCTGGGAAAGACTGCGAATGGCAGGAAGAGCCCCTGCCATGGTGGTGGGGGGGGATTCGGATGCCTGGTGGTCCATGGTTCAGCCAGCAGGTGATGGAAGGGCCAGTGGGGCTGTTAGTCAGGGTGGGGCTGGGAGCATCGAGCTGGGAAGGAGCGCTCCAGCTGCTGTGGGGGAAGGGCTTGGGGGGTAGGATGGGCTGGAGCGGGTCAGACCAGAAGCTGCTGCAGTGGTCCAGGCAGGGGATGACCAGTCTCTGGGAGGTTCTGGAATGCTCCATCACTGGGTTACATCACAGTACAAAGCCACAGTTTCTACTGATGGCCCTGAGCCAGCGAGACAAGGTTAATCACACTGAATAGGCTGTTTTAAGAACAGAGGAAATGTTTCCATTAAAATAATTAAAATCTTAAAACGTTTTGGGGCTCAAAGGTATATGTTTCAGTTACCTGGAAAATCTACTTGCTGAAACAGTTCATTTTGTCATGATCTCAGAGAAGGAAGATTTTACCGTATTTTCTCTATACAGTGGGACTTAGGGGAAGAGGACTGTGTAGACAAACAGATGGGGTCCCAATCACCCAGAGCCTCTCACACTCAGTAGCTCTGCCACTTCAACCTCGGGTTCAGGAGCTATGGACCCCTGTGCCTCAGTTTCTCCCTCTCTACTAAGAGAACATTTCCACTGCAGGGCCCTGGGAAAGGCGGTGGTTCTTCCAGGGGTCTGACGGTCCCAGCTAGGGGTCCCAGCCCAGCTGCAAAACCTCTTGTTCTGTATGCCTAGTCTTCATTTTAGAATGTCTTTTTCTGAGGTTGCCTGTATATCTCACAGGGCATACAACTAGGGATTTCAAATGTTGGAAACCATTGTGCCAAAAGGTAGTAAACATCAACAGGGCTGATATACATGTGGAATCCCCTCCTCTCTCATGGCTTTTATGCCAGAGGGTCAAGACCCCAATGGAAAGGCAGCACAGGTCACGTGTGTGCAAGCTCCACTCCATGGTTTCCAGTGGTGGTAACCACTGGTCTTCTAGACCAGGATGTCACGGACATGTCTCAGGGGACACCAGGGGCATGGAGGATGGTGGGGGGCTCTGTGGAGTACCTGGGGCAGGGCTCCAGAATCCAGACTTCCCTATCCCACTTTAGCCGTAGTAATGGTGCTCCATGTGCTTCTCTAGTGGGATTCCACAGGGGAGTTTGATTGACAAGATGGGTCCTGCAAAAAGTGCTTGTGCGTGCACGCGCACACACACACACACACACACACATTCACAAGGCTGAATTTCCAGGCCAGTTAGATTAGCAGGAGGGAATGACTAAATCCCACCAGGGTCCCTCTCTAGGATACTGCCATGAGCGCCTTCTTGGAGCTCAAAAATCCTCTGGCCTCCTCTGTCAAGTGTTCTGCTCCCCAATCCCCCTTGGCTGGGGAAACACTCCCAGCTCCAGCGGCTTGTCCTAACCAATGCACCAGGAGTGCTTCCTGGACCAACCCCAGTCTTGGTGGGGGAAGCAGCTGTAGGCAAGAGAGTGGGAGCTGGGTTCACATCTCCACTCTGCCACCCTTGGCTCTGGGACTGCAGGTGGACCCTCCAGTTCCCCAGGCAGAACAGCACTCAGATGTTGGGAGGATAAGATGGTTGGGATTGCAAATGAGGTCCTGTAAACAGAAATTAAGCCTGGAACAGGTGTTGAATAAGTCAGTGCAATGACGTTGAGATCCCTAAGATACGGAGAATGAAGTGTGTGTGTGTGTGTGTGTGTGTGTGTGTGTGTGTGTGTGTGTGTTGGGGTGCTATAAAGTGAGGGGTCAGAGGAGCAGAATGCATACTTTCTCTCCTTTCAGAGGAGGGGATTCTCTCCAGGGGCTTATCAGGACAGACAGAAACTTCTGACCCATGGACCAGCTCAACCCTATCAGCTTTCCCTCTCCGTCCCTTCTGTCCTGGAGTGTAACTGGTTATTAAAATGAAAAATCCTCTTGTCCTCGCTCTCCAGCAGCTGTTTCATTAAGTTTTGCATTTCTCTCCATCTAAATGTTAGCTCTTGTCCCCGGCAGTAACTTTCATAATTCCTTCGGCGGGTACGTCTTTATTGACTTTCTGATGGATGATAGCGGGCTTCCGCGGGGGAGTGGAGCGGCCTTCCAGGGCCATTCTGACCTATTGGGAAAAGAGTGGGGATTAAATAACCAATTATAAATGGATATTTACCTGATAGATTAGGACGCCGACTTCAGAGAGGTCTTGCTCTATTAGGTAAATGATCTATGCTCCACAAACGTTTATAAATATGTATTTCACTAAAAGACTCAAGTCCTGGCAATAATTAATATGCATCTCATAGCATTCCATTAAAAACTAAGCCGTCCTCTCGATTTTTCAGAAGAAAGTGAGCTTAAAATAATGTTGCAGCCCATCAGTAGCTGGTCTTTGGAGTAAGGCTGGGAAGTCCCACTGCCGGATCTACCCGTCCCAACCCGCCCTGCCTCTCTGCATCTCCTCTCGGGTCCCTTCTTATCCCAGCTTGCTATAGCATCTTCCCAGTGACAAAGTCAGAACCACCCGTTTGTTGTCTTTGGCTCCTCCTTCCTTATGTGAAACTTGTCCCAAGTCTTATCCTTCCCCTTAGCCTCACTCCGTATTTTCTTGCTGTCCACGTTAGGCTTCCATCCTAAAAATTTCCATGTACTACTGCTCTACTCAAAACGTTCCCACATGAATCATTACATGAGACAACACCTGAAACTACAATGATGTTATATGTAAATATACCTTGGTAAACAAAACAAAACAATAACAAAAACAAGCACACCACAGCTCTGTGCTGCTTTAGTAACATTTCCTAAAGTTAATTTCTTTGAAATACCATTTCTGTGAAACAATTCTGGTCAAATTGAAACAAGATGTTATGATTAAAATATGTGGGACACAGTGTATCTTTTGTATTCCCTCTTGGAAGTGCCGATGTGTACGAAAACACTAAAGGCTCTGAGAAGTCCTGCAGTGTTTACCATGAGGTTCTACAAACTTAGTTTTGTAATACCTGTTGGCATCTTGAGCAACTTGTTTCTGGAGCATCCTTTGGTAAATCCTGGCTTATGTATGGGTCCGAATCCTTTAGCCTGGCCAATGAAACCTTTGCAATTCATCTCCAGACTATCTCTCCAAACCATTTTCGGCTGCTTCCTCTTTGTCACATCCCCATACACACCACTCTTCATTCTCTATATGGGCAACATCCACTCTTTTCCTGGATAGTCCTCCCTCACTTCCCCTTCTCCTTCATCTTGTAAACTCTTCTTAAAGCTTCAAAAACCAAATCAAATATCAACTCCACCTGCCACCAATCCCATATTCCCTTACTTTCGTCATATCAGCATTTTTAATGACCCTCTTCCATCATACTCTTTTTATTTTATCTCTTTCTATATTAAAATTACTTGTTTATTTCCTGTTTTCACAGAAAGCCTGAGGGAGAGAAGCAGTATCCTCCTTCTCTCCATACCTCTGTTCCCGGCACACAGCTCACATGCATTGAGGATTTGGTAAAATTACCCAAAGTAAGTCCTCATTGCTCCTTTTTTCTTGTGCGTTTCGAGCTTTCTTAGCATGACCATATGAATTATTTAAGCAACAAGATCTGAGAGAAAACGGAGCTGCCTGGTTTTGTCCAGCCTCACCACCGCAAAGAGCACTTTGAGGAAGGTACGACGCAGCCTTCTCTCACTCCCCTCCCTTCCTGATCATTGATGAATGAAGCTAGTTGACTCATGGCTCAAGAAGCACCCATTTGATATACTTGTTTGAAAGAGCCATTGGATATTATTTTAACAGCGATATTAACATTATGCTCCCATTGTAGATTTTCTGATTCCTTATGTCTGAGACAGTGCTTTTAGCCTTGGCTCAATGGCAATGATATTGGAATGGATGCGTTTCCAACGGTACCTGGACCCCCATGAATATAAGATGCTTTATCTCGGGAGACCATCGGGCAAGCCGTGCTTTAAATAAATAAAATGAAGGCTCTCGTCATACAGGATGCCTACGAGCCAAGCCTTTTCAGTGTTGTAATGTGGAGATGAAGCATGATTATGGATGGAAGGGAGAGGGAGGCTAATACACCAGAAGCAGGAGGCCATGGCTCTGTATCAGAGTCACACAGCTTCTTAATGGGCACCTGGACAGGGTGATGACTCGGCTCTCTCATCCCGTCACATCTGTTGTGCAGACGCTGTATGTACGTCTATGGAGGAGGCTCTTTAACTGGACAGAAATGCTAATTGTAACGTTTTGAATATCCACTCGTCAGGCATGGCGCCCGATTCTCTCTTTTGTGTAAGTGCCCAAGTGTGTGTGCATGTGTGAGTGCCTGTGTGTGAGTGTGTGCAAGTGTATGAGTGTGCATAAGTGTGTATGAGTGTGTGCGTGTATGCTTGTGCTTAAGTGTGTATGAGTGTGTGAATGTAAGTGTGTGTGCGTAAGTGTGTATGAGAATGTGTGAATGTGGGTGTGTGCATGTGTATGTCTGCACTTAAGTGTGTATGAGTATGTGTGAGTGTGTGTGTGTGTCTGTGTGTGTGTGTGTGCATAGTCGGGAAGCCCTGGTCCCCTACTGATGGAAGCGGTTGTTGCCACACGGAGCGGCTGAATGTCGCCAACCTCTTACTATTCTGAAGTAGGAGCAGGGACCTATACAGTTTGTCTCCTTTGGTTAAAATACGTCCATTTTCATCAGCTTCGTCTACCGCCTGGAAGAGTTTACGGAGGGCTCCATGTGACGCAGGGAGAGGATCAGCTGGAGAGGGGCCGTAGGGTGTCCCCTGAGAGGCAACCCTAGAATCTGCCCTGGGCCGTGAGCACTCAAAGTGTCCAGCCCACTCTTACTTCGGCCTTGTCTTTGTCCTTCTGTGCAGCAGGAGTCAGCCGATCAGAGCTGGTAGGCCATCGCCTTTCCTGGGATCAGCATTTTACTGCAACACAGCAGACCACTGCCCTACCTGTGCCGTGGCCGCTCCCCCACCCTGCCCAAGGGAAGCATTGAGAAGCTGTGACAAAGACGGTGTAACCTGCCCGCCGAGGAGATTTGCTGGGTGTTCAGTACAGAGAATGTTGCAGGTGGAGATGGGGACCCCCAGCTGGGACGGGCCTTGGGGGTACCTTGCTGGCTTCCAGGCTGGTGCTGGGGCCCGGCCTGGGGCTCTCCTGATGCCGCGAGGGCAGCGCCCCCGATGGGAGTTGCATGGCTACCTGCCACAGAGGAACCGTCCATGCTTTCCTTCAGAGCTCTGTCTTCTCCCGTCTCTCAAGCCTCCACAGGCTCTGAAGATTCCTTAGAGCTGCCTTCCCAGCTTCCTTCCAGGTGTCCATTTTCCCCAGCAGGTGGTACACCTTCTATATTCTCCACACTCAGCTCAACACTAGGAAATGCAAACCTGTCCCTCCAGGAAGGTTGGCTTTTGGAGGAGCCGGAGTGCCTCCGTCCAGCCTCCCTGAACAGACTGAGAGTTGGCAGGTGTGGCCCTGGCCTCCCCTCTGCATGAGATGCCCACTGGTGAGGTGGAAAGGGCATAGAGGTAGAGCCCGAAGATCTAGGCTTTAAGGGTCACTCTGTCACGCAGCAGTGATTCACCGAGCACCTGCCTGATCCAGGGACTTCCTCGACCACATGAGTTTTCCAGACAGTATCTGCCCTGGGTTCCAAAACCTGTGGAGAAGATAGATAAGCAAGGGGCAGGGGGAGCTCCAATATCACAGTGTGAAGGTGCTGGGGGTGAGGACCCTAACACAGTCAAGGCAGGCCCAGCAAGGCTTCCTGGAGGAGGTGCTTGAGATCCGAAGAAGTGGTGGTGGGCGGTGAGGGATGGGAAGAGAAGCCATGGGGAGCATTTGAGGGAAATAATTGCTGGCCAGCTTCTGGTGCCCCTTCTGGTACCGCTTCTGTCTCTGTCTCCTTCTCCCCGTGCTGACTTATCATGCGTCCCTGCAGGACACCCTCCTCTCCCTGACGGTCTGTCTCCAACCCTCCTCTGCTTGGGACACCTGTCATATCAGAGTGGAGCTCGCCCAGATGACCTCCCTGAACTCCATCCCATCTGCAGAGACCTTGTTTCCAAACAAGGTCAAGACTTCAACATGTCCGTCCGGGAGACAGTTCAACCCACAGCACCGCGCGTTACAACTTCCCATTTACCAGCTCTAGGGGAAGTTTAGTGTTATTATGTGGGTGCTCTACTTAAAGGAGCCCACGAACTTTCTCTATACCCTCAAATTACTTTTCGTGTACCTTCGAAATATAAAATAGGGATTTTCCTAAGTAGGCTATGTTTAAAAAGCTTAGGGGGGGATATACTGTGTTTTTCTGATAGCAAAAACCTTAGTCATGCTGAACTTTTCAAATAATGAGGGTACGATTTTTTTTCATATTCTAGCATAGATCCATCGATGAGAGTATCTTCAATTAGCAATTACTAGTGGTGTGTCTAATAATGATACGTGTGAATTTAATAACACATCTGTATTGTTATATATTGTTAAGTGTACTTCGTGTATTCAAAATGTATTTCTTGTGTGCTTACTTTGGACAAAATACAGGACAATGTGTTTCAAGAAAGCTTTTGTTTTCATAAGTTACTGACTTTCTTCTTCCATTATAATTCTAAAATTCTGTAATTATTTTCATCTTCTAATTTCACATTATAATTCAAAATTCTGTAATTATGTTTGTCTTGAAAGCACAGAAGTAACATATATGCCTATAATTAAACTATTATAAATAATTCAACTTGGTCCTCGTTGTGGGGAAAATGATATTGAGTTTTAGAGACAAAAAACTGGCTGAGACAAGAAAATTGATTTCTTGAAAAATGATCCATTTGCACAAGTATTACTCTTCATTCTGATTTTTGCTTCGTGTTGTTAAAATAGAAATTATCCATAATCAAATAGCGAAATGCCAGATTAAAGAATGCTATGATCTTTGGAGAAAATGCATTTAATATTGTATTTTAAAAATAATGCCTTTCCCTATCTGTGTGTGGGAAGAGCCTAAGACGTGGGTCAGTGTTTTTCAGAGAATCTACTATATTTGGATCACCTGCTCTATGTGTGTGTGTGGGGTGGTGGTGGCTTAAAACTGCAGATTACTGGGTGTAACGGAGGCTACTGAGTTAGTGGTTATGAGGGATGGGGTCCGGTCTGGATTCTCAGCAAGGCTTCCCAGTGACGTTAATGTAAGCACAAGTTTGATAACCTCTCACCTGGGCATTCTCTCTCTTTTTTAAATGAGGGTTATTTTATTTGCTTTATTTTTTTAAGATTTTCATTTATTTATTTGACAGAGAGAGAGACAGCGAGAGAGGGAACACAAGCAGGGGGGTGGGAGAGGGAGAAGCAGGCTTCCCTGCTGAGCAGGGAGCTCGATGTGGGACTCGGTCCCAGGACCCTGGGATCACGACCTGAGCTGAAGGCAGATGCTTAATGACTGAGTCCACCCAGGCGCCCTCACCTGGGCTCTTTGCAAGCAGTGTTACTCACCTGGTGGCAGATGATTAAGAACAAAAGGGTATTAGCATGGTTTGGTCTCTTTAGAGCTCCTTGAAGTCCCAACCAGGACCCATCATTTGATTCCAAAGAGGGAACCTCAAGGACCGTCTGCTCTTCTTCTGAATCTAGACTTTGAGGTGCCCTCTGGAGGGTTCTGCCTTAGGACTGCAGACTATGGTCTCGGAAACAGGTCCTGTGCTCCTTGCATCTGTTCATATGAACAGCCCTTTCCTGCCGGAGACCCTGGCCAGCCGGAGTCTTCTAGGACCCAGCTATGGGGACCCTGGAAACAAATCCAGGTAAGACAAGATGAGGGCTGACACACAGCTTGCCTCCTGCCTAGGGCTGCCAAATGAGATACCAAACACCCAGTTAAATTTGAGCTTCTGTTAGCATAAGTATATCCCATACAATATTTGGGACATACTTATGCTAACAGAAGCTCAAATGTAACCAGGCATCTTGTTTTTATTTGCTGAATCTTGTAACCCTACATCCTGACACTTTTCTGGGTGCAGTGGACTCTGCAAAAGTCCCTGATTTATGTCTTCCCCCGTCACAACTGAGGGGAAACAAAGACATTCCAGAGTTTTGCTGCAAAGTAATCAGCCAATGCCAGGTTCGTGTATACTTGGAAACTGAGTCCAATTTTCATGGTTCTGATTCTGGCTGTAATGTGCAAGATGACAATCACCTCTAGGTTTCTTTCTTTTTTTTTTAATATTTTATTTATTTATTTGACAGACAGAGATCCCAAGTAGGCAGAGAGGCAGGCAGAGAGAGAGGAGAGAGGAGGAAGCAGTCTGCTTGCAGAGCAGAAAGCCTGATGCGGGGCTCGATCCCAGGACCCTGGGATCATGACCCGAGCTGAAGGCAGAGGCTTTAACCAACTGAGCCGCCCAGGTGCCCCCACCTCTAGGTTTCTATGGCTTGTAGGTCTTTTGAATTATTTTGACAGAAACTGCTTTATAGCCTTTCCCCTCATTCTTCCCTTGACGTTGTCAACCCTCATGAATGTGAGTCTAATTTGTGACTGCTGTGTTACCCCTTGGAGGTGATGTGGTGTCCCGATGGCTGAAGTGGGTCAGCATCATGTTTTGAGTCTTAGCCAACCCTGCAAGAGGGTGCGGAGAGTGAGCTGGTACCCAGGCATGCATTCTCTCCCCCTCTCTCTCTCTCTTTCTCTCAATATTATTATTACGATTTGGTTATTTATCTCCTCTCTCAAGAATAGGACATTTGGCATCACTGAAAAGAGCCTGCTTGTCCTTCTTCAGAATCTTGCTGTGTCCAGATCCATCTCAATCTGCGCCCTGTCCAGGCTACTCTGAGAAGCCCCCTGTGGTTCTCTGCCCCTCGCAGAGCACAGAGGAGACGTGAGCAACATGGAAACGCTGAGCTGGGCAGTAGCCGTCAGCGTCTCTGCACCACAACAGACTAGGGTGGCAGCTACTGTGTTACCACCCAAACAGTGTATGTGGGTAGTTTCCCCCTCATAACCCGGAGACAAAAAAACTTTATTACTATTTATACTTCGATACTGCTCCATTTAAATTTCAGCTTAGGAATCAGAGCTGCTGGTCTATGTTCCATTAAAAAATGTAGCCTTTCTTCTGTTCCCTAAGGAATTGTAGGAATAATGTTTTATTCTTCCTAATCGCTTTCATTTTTGGCAATTAAGGAGGGAGAGGGGGTATTAACTGCAGATGTTAACTCATGTGTTCTCGATGTGGTGATGAACGCGTTTTAAACAACACGATTTTCTTACAGAAATTAGGAACGACAGCGAACTCGAAGCCATTATTATTATTATTTTTTTCTGGTCGCATTTAACTTTTCTACCTCAGAGCCCAGATAGCTTTTTTTAATCAAAGCAGGTAATGGAAGAACAGTCTGTACCCTCAAATGCAATCATATTTAATATCCTTATTTCTCAGCTGATCAAACTTTAAAATTTTGAATGCTTTGGTTTGATTTAGAACTCTGCAGAAGTCAAACTAATAAGGGAGCGCATTCCTTTGTTGTTACTCGGAGAGAGAAGTGGACTGTCGAGAGCCTCAGATTGGGGGGTCTGGGCTCCCAGGACCGTGCAGGGCTCTGCTAGTGACCGGCTTTGTGCCTCTGTTTTCTTCTCATCCGTCAAAGCGGTGGGCTAGGGTGGGTGCTCACTTACACTTTGCAGCTGTGTGTGTCAGAAACTGGGGGAGCCCCTGGAGGGCCCCGAAGGTGATGGGTGAGGGCAGGACAGGCCACTGTGGGGGAAGACCTCGGGCTGCAGAAAGAACAGAATTTCATCAGGTGGGAAAGGACAGTAGGGCAGCGTAGGGACTGGAATGTGGAGAATCAGAAAGGAAGCAGGAAGGGATGAAGATGGCTTTTGTGAGGGGAAGGATGAGGGGTGAGATGGGAATTTCTAATTTTTTAATATGGTTTTAAGGTAGATTTGCAACTAGAAACGTCAGTAAAAAAAAAAAAAAAAAAGAAGAAGAAGAAGAAGAAGAAGTTTCCTAAGAAAATGCAGTGGCCTAGGGAGAGCGTGGAAAGTTCTGTCCTGGTAGCGGGGGGAAATTTCACGGGAAATTGAAGTCCCTGGGTGTGTTCCCACCATCCCACTGGCTGGCCCGTGCTCCTGACTGCCTGGCTCCTGCCCCTCCCAGCGTGGAGAATCTCCTGGCTTCTCCAGTGGTTTCTGGTTCCTCTCCTGCCACCTGCCTCCGCTCAGGGACCTCCACTAGAGGGGCCAGAAGAGAAAGATTCCTCCCAGCCTCTTTCAGGGACTTTAAAGCCCTTTGTAATTGCATTACATCAACCCTGACACCATCATAGCTTTGTAGAACTCGAGGGGCCCGGGTAAAGCGGTGGCGTTATAGGGGAAAGTGCACACTGGATCTGTTGCGGAGCCATTTGAGGTGCAGGGTCGGGGGGTGTCTTTCCCCCAAAGCTGCTTGTAGACATGGCCTCAGAGCAGGGGATGTCCTGGGAGCAGTGTGAGTCCTGTGAGCCCACACTGTCACTGGGGAGGACCACACCATGGGCCTTGAGCTTGGAGGCACAACTGGTCTCAAGGGACCTGGGTCCCAGATGGCACTGCCAGAGTTCCTACAGCAAGTCAGCGACAAGGACCCGATGCTGCTCTTTGGGGCACAGAAAGAGAGTCCCAGATCCTCTGGAAACCATACACTACAAAAAATTAGATTTTCTTTAATTAAAACCGTAATGTATGTGCATGATAGGAAACGTTGAGAGTACAGATTTGTATGTGTATAGATGTACAAATGCACACACACACACACACACACAAAGGTGTGTATAAGAAGTTTTGCATCTTGCTTTTCTCCTCTACTTTTACAGCATGGCCATTTTCTGAAGCTATTAAATTATTTTTGAAAACTACGATTAAAAAAAAAAACGGTTGTTGAAGATTCCGTTCTGTGGACGTGCGGTGATTCATCGAACCTTTCCCCACAGTCGGACATGAGGCAAGTTCTCTGCGGTTGCTGAGGCTGTTAACAGTGAACAGCGGGCATCTCTGTTAAGACCCCGAACTCCCACCACGCACCAGGTCCAGTCTGCCTTGAACCCAAGAGCTGAGCTTCCTTCTCGGCTTCTCTGGTCCAGCTCTTCCTGGCTGTGACTTACCGTGGTCCTGATGGGACTGAAATCGGAGTTGGGGCTCAGGCCGCCTTGAGTCCAGTCAGCATCCCTGTGTGAATGAGGAAAAGATGTTTCTTCCCACAAGACACTTGACTTCCATCTGTTAGAAAATCGTCTTGGTAGACATCGTCTACCAAGAACCTAGCGCTGCCCCCACCTTGTGCCGTGCACACCCTGAACAATCCTGGGTTCAGGATTGGTCCCTCCCAACTAGGTGCTGGCTGTATTTCTGCAATCCCTGTTGCTGTTCTGGAATCTGTTCCCTGGCCCAGCCAGCGGTGACCTGTCCCTTTCCTGATCAATTACAGCAATTTGTGTCCTGCCCGCAGCTTCACACCCATCCACTTACTATTATTGTTATTTGTTTTCTCTTTAAAATTGTTCTAACTCTTCCCTCGTGAGGAAGCCCAGTGGAATGGGATTTGGGGCCAGACAGTCCTTGAATCAAATGGAAGCCCGTCACTTACGAGTTTTACGACCTTGGACAACTGACTTTGTCTGTCTAATCCTTTTTTCTCATTGGCGAAACAGAATGAGATTACCCAACATGGGAAGCACTTGTGAGGATTAGCTAATAATAATAAAAGACGCAAGCTCACTCTCCATTAGTTCCTTTCCTTCTGCCTACCCTCCTTGAAGGCAGATAGTGTGATGCGCCCTTTATCCTCAGGGCCGGTACAATGCTGGGGTGGGTGAGGCACTCGTCAGGTTTGGTTGAATAAGTAAATGGAAGCTAAGAAGGAGAAAGAGGGGACGCACGCCCACACTGAGCCTTCCTGTAATCAAGTATTTACTGAGCACTGCTGTGCCCTAGTGACCAGAGGTGCCAGGGAAACACACAGAGCTCCTCTCTACAAAGACTTACTGCCATGTGTGTCCATCACACACTTCAGAGAAAGGCGGAACATCAAAGGCTTGACGACAAGGGCTATGCACATTCAACACCATAATCTCCTCTGTGCTGAAACCTGGGAACCCAGAAATGAGTCTGTCTTGGTTGTTCCTTTCAAGGCTTCCTGGAGCATGTGACTCCAAAGTTTTGAAGGATGCGTAGGAGTTCACCACCCAGTTAATCAGCAAATACCTTTGGAAGCACCTGCTGTTTGCTGAGCCCTACTTGCTGGGTGATGACATCCAAAGTCATGAGCTCTGGCTCCTGTCCTTCCTGGGGTAGATGACAGAAGCCCCTGGCAAAGGAACTGCTTGTACCAAATAACATCAGCAAGAGGCGCTAGAAGGCACAGGCAGCATGGATGGTGATGGCTGGAGTAGACTGGAAGGGCTTCCCAGAGGAGGCGATGGGAGCAAAGGAGTCCAGTACAAGGGTGTCTTCTGGCTTGCTTGGGTGGAGTGGCGCCCATGGGGGACTCAGCGTGTGTCACCATCCAAAGTTCCCTCATGTGTCTTCTCTCAACAGCTACAGAGGGCGACTGCCAATCCTGCTGTCCCATTCACTTGGGAGAACCTAGAGGCTGGTTTGCAGGTGTGGTCTCAGCTGGCATTCCTAGGACGATGTTAGGGATGTCAGAAGTGGGTGACGCGTAAACATGAGCCTGGAGTCGGCGTTGAGAGCCCAGCTGTGCAGCAACGTGCCCTCGGGCACGTCTTCAATCTCTTGGGCCCTCAGCTTCCCCATCCGTACAATGGGAACAATGTGACAGAGTTCGTAGTTTGTCCTGGTGTATTATTGTTGCACCACTGTAGGAATGAGCGGTATGCAGATAATGTCACTGGGAGCTACAATGAACCGCCTGCCTCCTCGAAGCCAGACTCTGAAAATACCCATCTTCTCATTTAATTTTCAAAATGTCCTCTGAAGCATGGGCTACTGTTGTTCCCTTTGCCTTCGTCGTGTCAGGCGCCCCAGGAAAGAGGGTGGTAGCTGTTATCTTACTGGTTTCCCAGGCACCTCCCCATTCCCCAGAACATGAGCATCTCCGGGGCTGATGGTTCTCTGTCTTGGTAGCTCCTGCGGCTGGTGCAGAGCCCGTGCTCTGAGTAGATGCACAGCAATGCCCGAATTGGGTGCTGGATGTACAGGCCGGCTCTCAAGGGCAGAGAGAAGGGTCTGCTTGGCCGAGAGGAATTGAGTTCTGCTATTTTCTCGCTGTGGAGAGGAAAGTGCCAGAAGGCATTGATCTTGGACTCTCCTGATCTGGGCAGCATCGGTTTGTCAGGGGAGACACTTGGAGTGTGTATGTCCACGGAGCCATCGTGCTGAGTTCTGACCATGCCACTCACCAGCCCTGTCCCTTTGGCAAGTCACAAATCTTACTGAACTTGGGTTTCCTTCCGGATGGACTATGGACAAGGGCTTGGGTGGTTGGGAGCACAAGGAGGGCACTAAGGAGCCCACACAAGGAAGGAGAGCTGTGTGGTTGTCCCCTGCTCCCCCATATACTGGAGCCTTGGGATGATCCCACCTCTGGGAGACCGGGGCGGGGTCCCAGTCCCTGATGGAGGCGCTCTGACCTGGGCGGGGCATCCCTGAGGATCAGCAGCCCCCATGCAGAGCGTGGCCAGGGGGGCTGTGGGAAGGCTGCCCTGAATCCTACCCAGAAACCAAAGGGCGGAGGGATGGGCGCTGCGGACAGACAGCCTCTGCCCATCACTGCGTCCGTCTGGTCTTGCTTCATCTTCTTCCAGATGGGCTGTGGGTCTGTCTGGCCACCTTCGCTCTGTGTGTGTGTGTTCTGCAAACTTCCTTGGAGTGCCCACTGAGGCCCTGGCAGGTTGCGGAATCGCAGCCGCCCGCAGGGAGAGCTAGAGGGGGTCGCACGTGCATACCGGCTGGAGATCTTTGGAGGGGCCGCAGGGAGAGGTGACGCAGGAGAACCAGGTGCGGGGCGTTTTGGAGAAGGGACCCACACCTGTGCTTTTCCTTACGGGGAGGGGGTGTTGATGGACGCTTTGGATCAACTGGGGGACCTGAGACAAGAGGGTGCTGGTGCCCCCTTTGCAGCTGGCGGACTGAGAGGTGGCCCCTGGTGGGTCTTGCGCTCGGAGCCCTGCCGTGAAGGCGGGCTTCCATCCTGCATCTCTTCAGCCGCACAGACGGCTTTTGTGGAGAGTGGTGTTTTTGTGAATTGCCCCCAGACAGCAGAAAAGCCTTCCTTGAGCCATTCTCTGGGTTCCCTGTGACCCAGGTGGTTCAGGAGGGAGTACTTCCTGGACCAGGGACAGGTGGTACGTGGCATCTCCCAGCTTTCCTCCCACGTAGGTAGGGTCGAGCGGCTGGCTGCATTGGGTTCTTGCAGTGGCTGTAGGAAATGCTACAGACTTAGTGGCTAAAAGCGATAACCATTTTATTTTCCTACAGTTCTGGAGGTCAGAGTTCTGATACAGGTTTCACTGGGCTGAAATAAAGATGGGAGTAGGTGATTTTTTTTTTCTGGAAGCCCCAGGGGAGAATCTGTTTTCTTGTCCCTTCCGGCTTCCAGAGGTCGCTCACATTCCCTTCTTCCACACTCGAAGTCAGCATCTCTGACCCTTTCTCTGCGGTCACATTTATCGGACAGCCACAAGAGCTTCTCCACTTTTAAAGATTCACACAATTAGTGTGAGCTCTCCAGGATAATCCAGAGCACTCCTCTGCTCAGTGTCCCTAACCTAACTCACATCCACAGCGTCCCTTTTGCCATGAGGGGTAGCATATCACAGGTTTTTGGGGAAAGACACAGACTTGCACGGAGGATCGTCCTCCTGCCCTTCGCCCGAGGACGATGGATCTGAGGTCAAGTGCAGTGCACTTCTCCTTCTCGTTCTTCAAATGCAGCTGCATGCCCTCTACGTTGCTGTCACCCTCCAAAATCTGCAGTGTCAGAACCAAGGCTGAGACTAGGTGGGGCACCTGACCTAGGTCCAGAGATGGACACCACACTTGGAGGGTGACCAGAACACCCCACCAGCATGGGCCCCCCATGTGGAGACCCAGAGCTTCCATCCCTGTTCCAGACTATCATGTGAGTGAGAAATTAATGTCCCTCTTATTTAGGACAGCATTTGGGGGGACTTTGTCTTAGCACTGAGCTTATGGTTACCTATCCTAATGTAGATCCAAGCTAGAGACTCAGATGAGTTCTGGGAATATAGAGAAGTGGACAATGTCCTACTTGCTTGAATATGTGCAGAGGAACAGTGCCTGCTCTCCAGACAGTGACTTCCCTAAAGCAAGTGCTCCAACAGGGAGACCCGGCTGGGCTTGGCCATGATGGCAGAGGAAAGGGGCTTCCCAGGGGACGACGTTTCCTGCAAAAGTTAGCCAGCCAGACAGGGATGGGAGAGCGGTGAGTGCCCAGGTCCTCTGTGCTGGAGTTGGCCCATGTCTCAAGCCAGAGCTGCAAAGACTCCAGCTCTCTTTCTCCTGGGTGCCTTTTACTTTGCCTTCAGGCTTATTTTCTTTGTGCCCACAGGCAGAGTTGATCTGGCACAGAGACTGGACTTGACTCAGGCCAGCAGGCACAGGTTAATTTCCAGGACTACAGTAAAGTGTATATCCAGGGGAGAAAGTTGGAAGGGGTCCCAGGCTAAGCACGGAGCCTCCTCAGGGGCTCTGGCTTCTGGCTCCAGGGTCTTGAGGCGGGATAAGCCTTCTAACGCATGGACGTGGGACTCCCTTGCATCACATATTTGGTTAGTGACCCTCTGGTATTTGCTTGCACACCGCCAGTGATGGGGAGCTCTCCCTTCTGCTCACAGATCCATTTCATGCAGCTCTAACGTTTTACCAAAGAGGAGGAGGTGGGGGCTGAGAAGCCACAAGAGGTCAAGACCCCAGATCAAGGTCAGCCCAATCAGGGCCCAGAGAGAGCGACCGGCATCCTTTGTCCGTGAGGCTAGGATCAGAGCAGCCTCTGGGGCCCCGAGTGTGTCAGACGGTGGGGCGGGGAGGGCTTACCACAGAAGAGCTGGTGTCCAGAGGGTCTGGGAGGCGCTGTCCGGCTTAGGCACTCAGGAGCTCAGGATTCACAGCACGGTTGCCAGCACTCAGCTGAGGTCAGTGAAAACTTGTCTGCAGAAGCCCAGCGCCTGAAGCTCCTGCTTCTCTCACCGTCCAGATCCTGCACAGGGTCTCCCGCTGCGAGGACCTGCTGCAGAACACAGCTGGGAAATGCAGCTTCCGGTCCTCAGCCTCTGCAGTGCAGCAGGTGGCACAGAAGGGAGGGGGGTGAGGGGTGGAGGTGTGGAGAATGGGGGGTGTTTGGAGACAGGGATGGGGTGGGGGATGGGGATGGGGACAGAGGGGTCAAGGGGTAGCTGGGGGGCAGGATTCTGTCTAGTACACGTTGCTTCCTCCAGACTCCGTGCTGACAACTTTCTAAGCACTCTCCTACAAGGAAGAGTCAAACACAAACATGCTGGCTTAGAAACGACCACACTGGTGAGTTTCTACGTAAGCTGCTCATGCCTAAAAGTGAGATGACCCCAGATATAAGGCCATCTCTCTCTTTTTTAAGATTTTATTTATTTGGCAGAGAAAGACAGAGCGAGAGAAGAACACAAGCAGGGGCAGTGGGAGAGGGAGAAGCAGGCTTCCCGCCGAGCAGGGAGCCCAATGCGGGGCTCGATCCCAGGACCCTGATGGGGGACTCGATCCCAGGACCCTGGGATCATGACCTGAGCCAAAGGCAGACGCTTAACGATTGAGATCGCCAGGCACCCCAGCTGTCTCTTATTTTCTCAATGAAAATATTCCCCCTAAAGTATTTCGACTGTTGGAATATGAACTCGGGATACTTGATTTATTAATCTACTAACATGTACTGAAGATCAAATAACAATTAAAAGTAGTAATTAGACACATTTCTTTATGCTGTCTTGCATTTCTCGGTAGTTTGCATGTTATCTACACACAATACTTGGTACTTGAAGCTTCCATCCCTCCTTCGACATCGGAAGGCACGGTCACTTATGGGGGTTGGGATGCAGCAGCCTTTCCATCTGAGCCCCCTGGAAGCTGTACTCCAAGCCACAACTGTTCCTTCACCTAATACTGTAGCCTCGTAAAAATGATCCTTTGTGATCTGTGCTGTGTTTTTGACACGGTCTCTAAAGGGCTTCTTTAGAATGACTTTCTGCACTTCCCCTTGTGAGCTCATGCTGGTAGAAAGGATGATAAAGTCCCTGTATCTTTCCTTTGCCTTGTTCACAGGTGACCTCTAAGTACCCAAACGAAGCCAGCCTTGCTTGAGATCATGCACTCTACCGCATCTGTCCCAGACACAACTTTCCCTTGTACTGGGGCTTGCGCAGAACAGAGGGGCCATGAACACAAGCTCTTTTGTGTGTTTGCACAATGCTTTAAAGAAGTTCTTTCACAGGTCTCGTTCATTCATTCACACTCATTCATTGACTCTTTCATGTCCTTTCTGCTCTAAAACCATCAAGCAGATTCCCACTGCCCTAGGAGTATAATCCAAGCCCTCTCCACGGCCCGAGTCACTCTGCGTCACCTGCGCCAGTCTCGGCTCTTTCTCTCCTTCCCTCTGTGTCCCAGAGCTCCACCCGCCCTCGCTCTCTGCCTCGCTCACCTGCCTTGCCTGCCTGGAGCACGGACACCTGCTCTTCCCTGCACCTGAAGTGCTGGTCCCCCAGACCTGAGCCTGGAGGATTCCTGTCTTCCTTCAGGTTTATGGTCAACGGGGCTGACCCTGTTCAACCAGCCCTCTCTGTTGAGTATTCCCATTTGTTTGTTTGTTTGTTTTTTTCATGGCATTTCATGCTTTCTGGCCACATCTGGTTCAGTTGCCCGCTGGCTGCCTTATGGCCAGGGTCATCCCAGTAACCTGAGCCCCTTGAGGACACGAGTGGGATGTCTTTGGGACACCAGGTCCCAGCAAAGCCCCTCATCTGGCATGTTGGGCTAAATTTATACCAGAGGAAAGGGAAGCTCAGAGAGGTCGAGCTACATACCCAAGACCACACAGAGGAAAGCAGTGGAGCTGAGAGGGAGCTGCCGTGTCTCCACAGCCTGCCCCTGAGAATGTGCGACGCTGTCATCCCCGCTCCCCAGGGCCCTGCATGCGTGGACGCGCTTTACATCAGAAAAAGTGACTTACGTTAGGAAAATTGAAGTTTTAATGACTTACGTTAGGAAAATTGAAGTTTTAAGAGTCTAATCTTTCCCATCCCCCACCAAAGACATTAGCTCTGGGAAATCTGCCCAGGGCCTTGAGTAACCTGATGGAGATGGGTAATGTGACAGCACTGTTTCCCTTGTCAAGGGAAGAGGCGTCACAGTCACGGGCGTACTGAGTGGCCCGGAGAATCCCTCTCAGCCCAGGAAGGGCGGGTGCTGGTACAGTCACAAGCCTGCTGCACCTTTTAAAATGAAATATTTAAACAAGGGGAACCTCATGTGGGTGATGTATTAAGCTCTCCTGGGACATAAATCACTCGATTTCCAAGCATCCTTTAACAAAGTCAATGATGTTATGTAAACTTAGCAGAGACGAGGATCCCCTCTCCTTGGAATTACCCGTTTCTTCCCCATACTTTGGCTAAGACAAAGACCTCTCTACAGAAGCACGTGATTCAAAACCCCTCAGTGGGGTTCTATAGATTGGATGGGAAAAAAAAAAAAGATCGCAAATGAAAACGCACACCTTATTGATGTTACTGGAGTAGCACTCTGGCCGGGCCGTTGCAGGAAGCGTCTTCTGTATTCCTGAAATCACCTCTATTAGATTATGTAGATATGATCTATGAAAATACTTTCAAACTTAATCTGCCGAGACTTCCGAGAGTGTATAGCAAATGCTTAGATTTGCATTAGATTCTTGACTTTGAAATCCATTAACGTAAGTTTCTTGCTGACTTTCAGGGGCAACCTTTACCACAGGGGGAGGCGGGAGGGGCCGTGTTCCTGTTTGGAGGCAGACGGGGCGGCAGGATGGTGTCTGCAGCCCATTTAAATCTCTCCTGAAGGTCAATCCCACCTCTCTCATTAGAGAATTAGTTCCGGCCCAGTGAAGTGAACCTGCATTCTAACCGACTCTAGCCCAGTGTCTGTCTGGGATCATTTCGGCAGTTTACAGAATTTTAAAAATTATTATTGTTTTTGTTTTGCTTTGTTTGCTAGAAAAAATTGAAATGTGTTAGCATTTGTTTTTTTTTTTTTTTTTAAACTACTCCCTCCCTCTGCAAACTCTGGCACATGTATATTTTTCAAAAGTCAAGTGTTGAGTAAATAGTCAAGAAAAGGGATGTCTGATGTCTGATGGATTTTTAAAGACATAGGACTGACTTCCTCCCTCCCTCCCTCCCTCCCTCCCTCCTTCCTTCCTCTCTTTCTTCCTTCCCCTCTCTAGCTCTTTCTCTCCCTCTCCCTTCCTCCTTCCTTCCTTCCTCCCTTCCTCCCTTTCCTTCTCCTTCCTTCCCTCTCTCCATCTCCCCCTCCATCCCTTTCTCCCTCTCCCCTTCCCTTCCCTCCTCCCTCTCTCCATTCCTCTCTTCCTCCCTCCTTTCTTCCTCCTTTCCTTCCTTCCCCTCTCTCTCTCTTTCTCTCCTTCTCCCTCCCTCCCTCCCTCTCTCCTTCTCCCTCCCTCCCTCCCTCCCTCCCTCCCTCCCTCCTTCCTACCTATCACCTATCTATTCATTGGGAGGTGGTGCACAAACTTACTGTTTATATTTTACTTTGCCTTATTCAATTATTATACACTTTCACCCAGATGGATTCTATATGAGGGGTCAGCAAACTCTTTGTGTGAAAGGCCAGATAATAAATATTTTAGGCTCTGTGGGCTGTTTGGTCTTTGTCGCAACTATTAAACTCTGCTGTTGTAGCACGAAAGCTATGGTACACAGGACGTGAAGGAAGGGGCGGGACTGTGTTCCAATTAATCTTTATTTATGACACGGAAATGTGAATTTCATCTCATTTTCAGATGTCATGAAATATTATTTCTTTGTTTGTTTTTTCAACCACTTGAACATATACGTGTCATTCTTAGCTCTCAGTCACACGGGCTGGGGCGCGGGTCGTGAGGCTGGCCCTTGCTCTGTGCAGCAGCTGAAGACAGTGCCTTTCTTTAAAAATGTGAGGTTCGTAGGGAGCTGTCCAGGAATTCTGTTTTAAAATGAAAATAGAGGAAAATGTTTGCAAGTGAAGACTGGAAGTTAGTGCACTGTTCTGACTCAGCTATGAGTCCATCAGTCCTTGCACACTTCTGAGCACCTTCTCCGTGGCTAGTGCTGTGCTTGGGGAGGATGGTGGTGCCACGGAATTACCTGGGATCCTAACAAGTATCAGAGGCAGGGATAGGGCCAGCAGACTGAGTTTTGTCATTCTGAATTCCTTTTGTAAGCAATGTTAAAATGATGTAAAGTGTCTTTTTTTTTTTTTTTTTTTGGTTAATTTAACCATCTGTCACTTCCCGTAGCCTGGCCACTAGAAGGAAAGTGGAAACTGCTCCTGAGAAGTGGATACATCTGTAAGTTTTAGTCTGGGGCATGGACTTGGCCATTCTCGATTCAGCCTGGTCAGTGGTGACCTTGAGGGTCTTTGGACTCAACTCCCTCCTGACCAATGACCTGGCTGACAGGGCAGCGTGAGTTCATTTAGGCGGACATTGGTCAGCAACTCGCTAAAAAGAAAGTGCTGGTCATCACACCAGTAACTGTCCTTACTCAAAAGAGGTTATGCCTGGAAATGAACCCTAGAATGAAACCCCAAGGAGACGCCCTGACATCAAATTTCAAAGACTTTATGTCCTGGGAACTCATTTGGGCTACTTCTCTGTGACTTTCGGACAACTCAGCACGCCAAGTCCTAGTTATATTTCCTACCTAGGGAAGTGTAGTCAAAACTTATATACAAATATTCTCAATGCAATAGTACTTCCAACGTGAAATTTGTGAAAGCTACATAAATTTCGAATAATGGCCAAATATGGCAAATTATGATATAATCACATTTTGTGGCCTACTAACATTCTTTTAAATAGAAAGACTTTTACAAAAAAATGCTTCTTATGAGACTAGGACTCCAAGAAAAACTATTGAGCTGTTCCAACAACAGAGATGTGCGAAACACAGGAGGGAGTCCCTGGGAGTGTGAGCAGTGACTCCCTCTGACAGAAGAAACCAGGGACTACGCATTGAGCTGTGACCCTTTGGAAAAATGAAATGTTTGAACAAAACCTTCCACTGTGCCCATGTTTTCCCCCAGAGAAGTGTTTCCTGTTGAGTCTTACATGATGCCTGACTGGAACACAGAAGGCACTCAGCATAAGCAAGTGAATAAATGAATGAATCCGCAAGCCAAGTCTAGTTCAATGGGCCTTGAAGAATGCCATCGTGACAGCCTAGTGGTTGGACTGTCCAACCCTGCAGCTGACATGCCATTACTTGGGTGTCTTTGGAAATTGAAGGAACTTCCTTAAGTTTCAACATTCAAGCACATGAATAAATGAGAGTAGTTCTTTTTTTTTTTTAAGATTTTATTTATTTATTTGACAGACAGAGATCACAAGTAGGCAGAGAGGCAGGCAGAGAGAGAGAGGGAGAAGCAGGTTCCCCGCTGAGCAGAGAGCCCGATGTGGGGCTTGATCCCAGTATCCTGGGATCATGACCTGAGCCGAAGGCAGAGGCTCTGAAGGGGAGCCACCCAGGCGCCCCTTAGTTTATGATTTTTAAATTTCACAGTGCCTCCATGGCTTCTGCTTACAATGAAAAACTCTATAATGTAAATTGATCTTTATTTGGTCTCTGTGTGAGCCTTAAATGATATGTGTGTGTGTGTGTGTGTGTGTGTGTGCGCACACACGTGTGTATTTTCGCGTGTGTGTGGCATTTTCTTTATGGTCTAAGACTTTCTTTTATGTCTAACCTGGGTCAGTTTGTGAGGCAGGAAAACGGTATTTGAAATCCTATTAGTGAAGGAGTTGGATGCTTTTGGAAACATCAGCCACGTACATAGCAATTGCTGCATCTATTACATATTTTATCATTAATTTCTGGCGACTCATCAACACTAATGCCCTCCTCAGACACCTTCCAGCAGAGTGGCCGAAGCAGATGTCATGGGCGCCACCAGATCCCGTCCATCCCCACCAACAAGCCTCATGGCCTTAAGCCACTTCAGGCCAATGCAACCAGAAGGCCATGTCAAGGACTTTTGAGAAACAAACTTCTTTATTTTTAAGAGAGAGCAAAGGAGAACTAGTTCCTCTTTTCCCTCTACCACGAATGAGCTGGCGTGCCATCCCCATGGTGACTGGCAGCTATCTGGCCTTGAGGAATGCTGAAACACATGAAGGAAGGCAGAGTCCGTGGGACAGATGAGAAAAAGAGTTGGGAGCCAGTGACCAACAGCATTGCTTCCTGGTTAAGGAAATACAGACCTGTTTCTGTTCCTTGCAGCCCAAAACACCCTCTTTGATCCACTCAACCTTGGCAAACCACCTGGAAACATGAGCCCAATGTGCCCACATCACAGGCTCTTTGGGTGCAAGTCCCAGTGTGGGCAAGAGAGCTTGGGTACCTTCTCCCGCCCAACAGTCCCTCAAGAGTGAACAGTGTGCTTGGTTTTCAACAGATGGAACAATTCCTTATAAAATGGTCTGCGGACGGGTGTCTGGGCTCACGGCAAACAGCCTGTGTCCTGGATGGCATGTTGCTATTTTTATTCATGCAGATGAAACATGATTGGTTGTCTCATTATACAATTATGATTATCATTTTATTTGGATTCCCTTGATTGCCACTAAACTAGACTTAAATTCAATGGCAGCCATACAAAATATTCAAATTGGATTAAGTTGTTTTAAAATATAGTGTTAAAATGTCACTGGTATTTACTGACCCTGGCCCTGAGTGTTTGCATATTGAAGAATCATTTTTTTCATGGAGAAAGAGAGACAGAGAGTCAGAGGAAGCAGGAGAGGTGGGGAGAGGGAGGACCAGTAGCCAAGGGTATCCCAGGAAAAGAGAGTCCTCCTCCAGCCTCTGACTACAAGTTTCTCAGGTTCAGATCAATTTGAACATCTCAATGATGTCCCATGTGATGACTCGGGAAGTTCTCTACAGAGGAGCAACCTTTGAAAGCATCAGAAGTTCACTTACCTTGAGTTCTCAAGTCTGGCTTCTAAGATTTCTGATGTCCTGTAGGTTGGAAGCAGACTTGTATCAGATGGTTTCTGTTTCAAGAGAGTCAGGACGAGAGGCCGAACTGCAGCAGAATGTGGCATGTCTGACATTCAACCTCGAATGTTTCCTTCAGCACGAGGAGCTGAGCCTGTCCTTTGTAGGCAGAGTCCTTGTGGGAATGTGCCTCTCATAGCCCTTGTCTTGGCAAACTCAAGGCTCTAATGTCCTGATCATGACCTGTCTTTCCAGTGAACCTTGCCCCCATCAGGATGGTCCTGCCCCATCTCTGTCCTGTCTCCTCAGCCGAGGTCAAGCTCATTTCTCCTGACTACCCAAACCTCACCTATTCAAAAAGGTGCTCACAAAGTGCCATGGAAGACGTACTGCCCGCTGTATGAAAGGGTCTCTCATGGGTTTATCTTTATTCCACTGGGATATTCTTCTTTTACTTCCCCTGGTATTAATACAAAACATGGTGGTCAGAGAGGGCAGACAGCATGTCCAAGACCGACAGCAAGGAACAGACTTGGGGTTGGATTCTAGCTTGACCATTTCTGTCTGGTATGACCCGGGTGGGTCACTGTCCTAGACTTCCGCCGGTACATCCTTAGTGAAACCATCCTCCTTCTCCTGGGCATTGTCCTCCCACCCCAGCAATATGGTTACCTACCTTTGCCCTGTGGGCAGCCCTAGGGCCCAAGTCCCACCCCCCCTTCCCTGCCCACAGACAGAATCTATTTCAATCTGAATCCACATGAAAAGAATCACAATTGAAGATATTAGCAATCTGAACAAATGAAGTAATGAAAATGACTCTAATCTTGAGCTTGCATCTCTTGGAAAACATGGGAAATGACCCAATTCCATCCCCTCAGTGGCTCTCATGGTCCATGTTCTCTCCTCCCCAAGTTTCTGCAGAGTCTGTGTTTTGTAAAGTCAGCTCCGTGAGAGAGGACATGGACATTCTGGTCCCAGCTCAGGAGCCTTGCTTTGGCTGCTCCCACTCTCTTCCCCTCTCCTCTCTCCATTCATCCTTTCTTCGAAGGGTTCTTCCTTGTAAAGCCCTCTCCTGAGGTATCCCCTGGGTTTCTCGGTGTCTCTGGGCCTTACTTTCTCCCTGATTCTTTGCCACCGAATCCAGAGCCCATCCTACAGAAGCAGACCTTGCCTTGTACTCCCTGCACTCCTGTGAATTGCGCTGTGGCTCTAAGTCTCATCTCACATGTGTCAAACATGGCAGACCAAGTCCTGAGCTACCGTAGGCTGTGGATGCTCAGGGGTCATTCGGGTCTGGGATGCGAAGAGGCCTCAGCAGGTATGAGGTGCAGAGCTGGTTGAACTTGCCTCCATGCCTGAAGGATGGGGCAACCATCTTCATGGGGGGAGTCCTGAGGCCACACGCAGACACCTTTTACCTGTGTGCAATCCCACACCACGATTGATCCTTACTTTTTCGTGTGTTAAGAGTGGCAAGGGAGGAAACCGATGGTTTCAGAAACATCACTTACTGTGCACGGACCTCACAGCTTTTCACACACCTGGTTCAGAGAACACACTTCCAAAATATCCCTTGAATACCTGAGCGGATGCTTAATTCAGCTCCTGAAAAACATACACCACCTTCATGGCCATAATCATAAGACATGATTCCTACATCTGATAAACCAAAAGGGAAAGCCAGGTTATCTGCCACCCTTCCCTCCATCTGGCGATTACCAAGCTGGTTCACTTTCCCCTCCCTTGGATATGACAGCAGTAATCCATTCCCTGTCGGACCAGATCACTAAGAAACGCCATTCATAATTGTCCCCTCTATTGATTCTGGTCAGTGGGTATTGGCAGCTTAAAAAGATTATGTTTTAATTGGGGACCAGATAGATGGCGTTTTAAGGTTTTGAGTTTCACTCTGTGCTGTGCGATGGATTATTTGAGAGGTCGCTCAACACCAGGAGGACAAAGATTAATGTGTTGTCCTTTTCTTTGGGTGACCCTGGGTGCAAATGTAGCTGAGGCTAAAGTGACTGAAAATCTTTTGCTATCACAGGGCTGAAAAGGTTGACTGTGAATTCATTAACGTTATCTTTGTTTAGGGTATAAAATCCACACATTAAACGATTTAAGTGGTGCACACATTTTTTTCCCCAGGCTATGCCAAGCCTCAAGCACTTTGAGAAAAATTGGGGGTCTCCAGGTTGGGCTGGGGTGCCCCTGCCTAGGAAGCATCAACCTGACCTCTCTGTCTATGGTGTGCAGCAGGAGGAAAGTGATAGTAGATGTAAGCTGGAGACAAGATGGTTGGAAGGGTTAGGGAGTGTCTCTGCCGAGGGTTTCATAAAGCAGGAGCTCAAGAATGCAAACATCCCAGCCACTGGCTGTGGAGTGTTGACAAGGGGCCCAGCCCCCAGCCCGGGCACTTGTGTACATTATTTCACATAATTGGTGTTGCAAGTGGCAACCTGTGTTGTCCCTGTGCTAGAAAGGAGAGAATTGAAGCCAGAGAGACTAAGCCTCTCGCTCAAGGTGATGCAGGCGGTGGTGGTGGAGTTCCCACCAAGGCTGGTCTTTCCCAGAAGCCTTGGGTCTGTCCTCATCTGCTTTGAAACCCTGTGAGTGCCACCATCACGGTTTACACTGGCGTGGGTGTTGGGGTAGGCATTGTCATTAGCCCCTGACTTAGTTTCCAGAACTGCCATGGCCAAGTGCTACCAACTGAGTGCCTTAACCAACAGACACTTACTGGCTCACAGTTGTGGAGACCACAAGTCTAAGATCAAAGGGGAGAGGGCTGGTTCCCTCCAGCGGCTATGTGGGAGAATGTGGGCCAGGTCTCTCCCCTGGTTTCTGGTGGTGTGCTGGTCATCATGGCAGTCCAGCCACCATGGCGGTCCTTGGCCTGTAGCTGTGTCATCCTAATCTCCACCTTCATCTTCTCATGGCATTCTCTTGGTGTGTGCGTATCTTTGTTCCAATTTTCCCTTTTTGTAAGGAAGTCAGCCACACTGGATTAGGGTCCACCCTAATGATTGCACAGAAACTTGATGATTCGCAAAGACCCTGTTTCTAAGTAAGGCCACACTCTGAGATACCAGGTGTTGGGACTTCAACATGACTTTTTGTGAGGTGCACATTTCAACCTCCAATAATCATTGTCATTGCTGTTCAGTTAATAAAAAGTAAATCTGGTAAATCATTGCATTTTTCTTCATCTACTCTGGCTGCTATAACAGAATACCACAGACTTGGGGGTTCAAGCAACAGGCATTTATTTCTCACACTTCTGGAGGCTAGAAGTCCACGATCAAGGCTCTGGTTGATTTAGTTCATGGTGAGGGCCCTTTCCTGGCTTATAGATGTCTGCCTTCTCACTGTACACTTATATGTGGAGCTCACTCTTCCTCTTCTTATAAGGACACTAATCCCATCATGAGGGTCTTATGCTCGGGACCTCATCTAAATATAATTACCTCTCAAAGGTCCCACTTTCAAATATCACATTAGGGATAAAGGCGTCAACCCATAAATTTTGGGGGTATACAAATTTTCTGTCCATAGCAATCTCCTCTAAAGATTTACCTTTACCTTCCTAGAGAACCAGTTATACCAGTGTGATAAGATCAGTTATTTTGGCATGGAGTGTCCAAAAAACCAGGTAACTTTCCACCTAAGTTGATCAGTTTTTAACCAATAGGCCTGACATAGAACCACAGTCGGGGATGGTCTCCTCTTTGGCTGGTGCTTGGCTTCTCCCAACCTCTGTGGACATCTCTGAAGAACGGAGTCATCAATTTCCCACAATGTCATATGATGCTGAATAAAGAGTAAGGGCTCTAGGACCCTCCCAAAAGTCCAACATCAAGGGTACACACTGAGAATTTGTGGGTGACCTCAGCTTACAAAGCCATCCCCCTGACCTGCAACTGTTGCCATTCTCTTTCTTTTCCCAAAGAGTTTTGCAAGACCTAGAGATGCACCAGCCTGGTTTAGCTTCCTTGGTTCCCTGGGCTTTCTTGATATCCGTTGAACCCTGCAAGATCTGGGAGGGTTTTCTCTGAGTTCTCTCTTCAGCCAGCACAGGCTGCTATGCCCTCATACAGCCTCTGACAGCTCCAACTTCCTGCTTACCATGGAACCTCACTGAACTCAAGTCTGTCCTTGTGGCATGCAAGGTCATCAGGACCTCTCTGATGGAAGCATCTGAGGAAGCCCATTTCAGTTATTTTTGGCAGATGGTCACTACCTTGTTTTGCTCCCCTGCCTCTCTCCACTGTACCCTCAGGATCCTCTAAGACCCCTCCTAGACCCCTCTCCATTCACCCCTTGGGACAATCCAAGTACAGCAGCATGCTACTTGAACACATTCATAGGAATATACTTTTGCATCTTCTGAAATATTCCATTGCAGTGATGGCTGCTTTGCTGCTGTTAGGTTTCTGTGGTGGATATAAGACCCACATAAAAATCAACACAGAAGAAGGGGTGATAGAAGTTATTTTCCATAATGCAAACCTTGTGCTTCAGAAAACAGCTAAGCATAACAAGTTTTTTATTCATGATTATCTGTAGTCATGGTTTGTTTCTACCCTCTCAGAGTTTATATGACATTTATATAATGTGCATAATATAATTATATATTTACATGAATTTCTCTTGTTTGTATTCATATATTTATGGTGAGCATTGCAATATGCATCCGATTAATTTAAAAATAACATTCATGGAAATCCTTTTGTGACAGGAGCTTTGTTAGACATTCAATGTTGGATTATTCCTGCCCTTTTTCCTGACTTCTAAGGGGCTGATAAGCCCCATCCATTTGGGGACTTGGAACCAAAAGGTTGCTTAGAGGCTCCTCAGTGCAGACTTTCATTCTGCAGACAGAGAAAGAACAAAAGTGGTTTGATCATGGTCTGTTGGGAATCAGTCTTCATGGTCTCTAGTTCAGCCTTGATACACACGTGTGCACCTCCATGCCCAGCATTCATGGGCAAATGCATGTGCTAACAGCAGTCCCAATCTTCATGTCTGTCAAGATGCCTCATTTCCCTTCGTGTTGCAGCATCAACTTTCTGCTATGGACATCTTTCCAATTTAACCCATTGTTGGAGTCCAACTAGATCAGCCTCATTGAAAGGAATTTATTAAGGGACCATTAACTGAGCTCTGAATCCTTCTACATTAGGAACCTTAGCACCTTCCCTACACCCACCCCCCACCAACTGCCAACTACAGCTCTTGTGTCAATCATTCAGATCTCTTGGTATTTTTGGAAGTTTCAGCTGCTAGGTATTCCTCTGGCATCGTTCCTTTTCCTTTTTTTTTTTAAATTATTGTTGTTTGTCAAGAATTTTGAAAAAGAAATGTGAAACTATTAAATACATTTAAAAGTGATGACACAGTTACAATCCCGCTACCACCATGTGGTGGTTTCCCTTTGGTTCATGCTTTTCCAGATGCATGTGTGTTTTCGTTGCCTACGCCATCTTGAATTCTGTTATTTGCATGTAACCATCTGCACTTTTCCATTTCTACATGTTTGTTTTTAATTATGGTAAAATACATACAACATAAAATTTATCATCTTCACCATTTTTATGTGTATGGTTCAGGGGCATTGAATACATTCATATGGTTGTGCAGTCACCAACACCATCCATCTCCAGAGCTCTTTTCATCATGTAAAACTGAAACTCTGTGCCCATTAAATGCTAGATCCCCATTCCCCTGACTCCCCACACTCCTCGGCAACCACCGTGCTATTTTCTGTGTCTGTGAATTTGACTACGCTTGGTGCCTCATATACATGAAATTGTACAATACTTGTCTCTTTGTGTCTGGCTGATTTCGCTTAGCATTAGGTTCTCAGGGTTCATGATGTTGGAACAGGTGTCAGAGTTTTCTTCATTTCTAAGGATGAATCATATTCCACCATATGAATGGATCATATTGTATCTACTCATCTGTCAATGAGTCCATCGTTATTTCTAGTGAGTATGTGATATTGCATCACGCTATTGTAGTGTAACATGCTAAGGTTGTGTCAGTTATTTTTTCCCACTTAAATCTATGTTATCTGCCTTGTTTTCATTCCTCCAAACTTGGAATCAAGCTAAGTTTGCCCCTTCATTCATTCTTTCAGCATCTACTATGTGCCAGTATCTATAAGGATTGGGAGAAGAGAATTGAATGAGATGTGGTTCTCACCCTTGAAGGGCCCACAGGCTAGAGGGGAAATGTATAAATTAACTGGGCAGTATAATTCAGTTCCTGGAACACAGCAGGTAGTGTCCACCTTCCCTCTTATTGTCATTTTAAAACTTTCTTTTAGACTTCCAGTGGTGTTTCCTTTAAGGGCATAAACATTAAGTTTGTCTATAGCCAAGGGCATCAGCCTGCCTGATGTGATGCTGCAACCCTAGAGCTGTTAGGGTATTGGGAGGCTGGTGTGGATGGTGCAAAGCTGTGACTCTTGGCACACATTTACAGGACAACACGACCAAATCTAGACATGAACTGAACTCGTCATTCGCACAAGATCGTTTCCTGTTGCTGTTATTGTCTATGGCAGAGCAGTGACATGAGCCAGCACAATGACCCCCGCTTGATTGCACTAATGAACCCCTTTCCACGGTCGAACCAAACCCACCCCAAGGTGCACACACTAAACCAGGCATTACTTTCCTTAGGGAATTGTGTTATGCTAGCTGGAATCTGCTGACTCTTGCAGGGGCTTGCTGTGTGATGGGCTTTCCTTGGAAGGAAGAGGGGATGGCATTCTGCTCAGAATCAGGGGTTATGCTCTTGTCTTCTTGAGCTGAGCTTTGGGCGTTTCAGTGGACTCCATGCCAGTTCCAGGTATGAAGACTCTATCTAGTAAATGTCCGCAGGAAGCTGGGTCAGATTAGGTTCTTTATTTCTTCTAGAGGGAGTAAAAGTTTTCTTCCTTCACTCTGACGTCAAAGGCAAAGCGAAGACCTTGAAAATGACCCACAAGGCCACTTGAGCAGCAGTAGAACTTTTGATGGAAGCAGAGCAAAGAGCACAGGTAGTGTCCATCTTTGGGTCAACGTGCATTTTTCTCTTGTGATCTTCCCTCCAGCTTGGCTGGAGAATGAAGGTCGAACAGGGCAAGGCCATGGGGAAGAATGGGTGAGTTGATTTGGTTCTTTCTCTTTCTTCTCTCCCAGTGGAGGTTACAAGGTCCAAAAGGCTTGCCAGGGAACTGCAGGATCCTGTACAGGATTTTCCTGGCTTCTTTCTAGCCATTTATGTTCAGTGGCTGAGAAAGTTCCTTTAAGAGTACATGGGGTCCAGGATGTTCTCCAGGTGAGCATTTGAAGCTTAGAGCCATTGCTAGCAACAGAGAGTGTCCTGCATTTTGTGCATCTCTATAAAAAGGATTGAAATTGCCACTGTATAGTGGGAACAAGCCTGATGAACGTAGGGCTATCTGCAGCCTTTAACACCCCAACCTGATCTGTAAGACTCACGTCCTCCTGCTTGGTCTTAAGCCTCCAACAGGCTGGGCAGAAGAATGAGTGATGGTCAGCAAAGCTGGAAGGGTCCTAATAGGCCAGGAAAGTCACTTTATTCAGAAATGGAGTAGGTTGCTGGAAGGAAGGAAGGAAAGAACCGGAAAGTCTGGGGAAGGCAGAAGAAGGATCATGTGCTCTGGGGTCTTGAGTAGAAATGGGAGGAGGAGAAAGCTTTGTAGGGCAGCTATGGGATAGGTTTAAGCCTGAGAGCAGGGTGAGGAGGAAATGATACTTTTAAGGTGATTTCCCACAGATCGTGACCTGAATTTCCTTCAGCATTCTTTAAGAGATTTTGGGAAAAAAATTTCCATACTGTTTTCCAGAGTGGCTGTGCCATTTTGCATTCCCACCAACAGTGTAAGAGGGTTCCCATTTCTTGGTATCCTTATCTGTTGTTTCCTAAATTGTTAATTTTAGCTATTTTGACCAGTGTGAGGTAGTATCTTATTGTGGTTTTGATTTGTATTTCCCTGATGCCGAATGATATTGAGAGCTACCCTACTACCCAGCAATTACACTCCTAGGTATTTATCCAAATGATACAAACATAGTGATTCAAAGGGACACCTGCACCCCAATGTTTATAGCAGCAATGTCCACAATAGCCAAACAATGGAAAGAGCCCAGATGTCCATCCAGAGATGAATGGATAAAGAAGCTGTGGTGTGCATATACATAATGGAATACTACTCAGTCATCAAAAAGAATGAAATCTCGCCATTTGCAATGATGTAGATGGAACTAGAGGGTATTATGCTAAGCCAAATAAATCAGTCAGAGAAAGACAAAAACCATATGATTTCACTCATAGGTAGAATTTAAGAAGCAAAACAGATAAACATAGGGTAAGGGAAGAAAAAAGAAAATAAGTGAAAATAGAGAGACAGGCAAATCATAAGAGATTATTAACTATAGGGAACAAATGGAGAGTTGCTAGAGGGGAGGTGGGTAGGGGGTTGTGGTAACTGGGTGATGGGCATTAAGGAGGGCACCAATGGGTGCTGTATGCAACTGATGAATCTCTAAGTTCTAACTCCGAAACAAATTTAAGTATATGTTAATTAAACTGAATTTATTTTTTCAATTTTATTTTATTTTATTTTTTTTCAGTGTTCCAGCATTCATTGTTAATGCACCACACCCAGTGCTCCATGTAATACGTGCCCTCCACAATACTCACCACCCGACTCACCCAACCTCCTACCCCCCTCTCCTCCAAAACTCTGTTTGTTTCTCAGAGTCCACAGTCTCTCATGATTCTTCTCCCCCTCCAATTTCCCCCAACTCACTTCTCTCCATCTCTCAATGTCCTCCTTGTTATTCCTTATGCTCCACAAGTAAGAGAAGCCATATAATAATTGACTTTCTCTGCTTGACTTATTTCACTCAGCATAATCTCTTCCAGTCCCGTCCATGTTGATACAAAAGTTGGGTATTCATCCTTTCTGATGGAGGCATAATACTCCATTGTATACATGGACCACATCTTCTTTATCCATTCATCCATTGAAGGGCATTTTGGTTCTTTCCACAGTTTGGTGACCATGGCCATTGCTGCTATGAACACTGGGGTACAGATGGTCCTTCTTTTCACTATATCAGTATCTTTGGGGTAAATACCCAGTAGTGCAATTGCAGGGTCATAGGGAAGATCTATTTTTTAATTAAACTGAATTTAAATAAGAAATTAAAAAAAAGATATTTTGGAAAAGAGATAAGTTTGTTTTATCTATTTTTGGCTGTCAATCTGTTGTTTATTCACAGGCCATTCTGTGCAGAGACTGGACCTCTGGCCCCATTATATTTGGGTTTCAAGTTCAAGAGGCCACCATAGCCTGAAATATAATGTTTTCAATAGCTTTCCTTTGTCATAGTGGACCAGAAGCTGATTTCTACTTTAATTCCCAAATGGCCGCTTTGAGGTAGGTAATATACCCATTTTGTAGATGAAAAAAAAAAAAAAACAGTCTCAGAGAGGCTAAGTGACTAATCCAGGGTCACACAGCTTGGTCTTGGTGTGAAAGCTGAACTCTTACTGAGCATCACCACGCTTGATAGTTGGATGGGGGGTAGTCTGCCAGGAAGAGATTTGGGGTCCTTCTTTAGGAAACAGAGCCCAGAAGAATGTGGTTGAGAGAGGGCATCAGTGGCATGAGAACCAGGGGTTAAGGATCCCAGGGTCTTGGTTTGACTGATTAGCACACATGGCTTAGACTCTACCATCATGGTCGGACCAGCCCACTAGGTCCCCTTCAGCTGGGCACTCCACCGCTCCACGCTGCAGGGCTTCGAGGTTGTGCGGAGGAGGAGTGAGAGGGACGGAGGCAGAGGTTGGCTCTCTGAAGATCCGCAGCTGGAATTTACAAATTAATCTTTCTAGCCTGTGAAGACTTTGAGACGTGGATGTCCCTGGGAAGGTTTACACATTCATACCCGTGACCGCTAGTCTAACAGCCCCTCTCAGGGGCCTTCCACTGCAGATTCACGGAGCCTTATTCACAAAGAATAGTAACCGCACCGATTAAAGGTCTTCCACGTGCTGCTCGAACCCTCTCCGTTCACAGGCGGGGGACATCTTGGGGGCAGGAACCGGGACCGACCCAGTCCTACATGATAAAGCCTCCCTTTGTGTCCTAACAAAGGGCGTGGCAAACTGTTCACCTCTGAGGAGAGCTTATAGATCAAGTTGCAGGTAAGAAGACTGAGGTTCAGAGAGGAGATGCATGTGACCAAGGCCACACTGCGTGTTACGGTGGAGGGGACAGTAGAGTCTGAACTACTGGCTGCCCACATAGACTGGGCCAGGGCAGCGCCATGTCTTTTAGGGGATAAGCCACATCCACTTTTACTTCTCTCTCTCTCTCTCTCGGTCTTTTTTCTTTTTTTTTTTTTTTTTTTTTTTTTGCATTTCAACTTAACTCTTATTTGGCTACTGAAAAATTGAAAAATTTTCTGGTGTCAGAACTAGGTTATAAACTCTCAGGGGACAGAGCCATGGTTTCCACTCTCATGTCTCAGCCCAGGAAGGTCAAGAATGCTCGTAGTAGGAACGCTATACCCACATATGGACTATCTTGACTCAGATCCTGGCTTCCCCGCACATGGGTCCTGGGAGCAAGCTTAGCCTCTTTAAATAAACCTCCACTTGGAAATCTGGAGAATAGCCTCTCCTTTGTATGGTTTTGTAGGGAATTCGTGAAATATCCAGGACATTGTCACCTAATAAACGTGCAATAAAAATTAGCTACTCTTCTTCTTGCTGGCAATCTTAATCTTATAATCTCCCCAGAAGATTTCCCATTTTAAAATGGGAAATTGAGAATTGTATTCTGTATGCTTTCTTTCTTTCTTTCATTTAAAGATAATTCGCTGTCCATATCCCCTCATCTTACTAAACTTGGATGTGGTCAATTATCAAAGATCTGTTATCAACGTCTTCTTAGTCCTGCCTTTAGGTTAGGCGTAGCCCCAGATGAGCTCGTTCACGTACCTTCTTTGGCTGCTCTCAGTGATTTCACAGGTAAGCTCCCACCTGTGCCAGGGGCTGGGCTGGGCGTCGGCTCTCAGAGATGGAGAAGAGCTGATCTGTCCACACCTGCTCCTGCGATGGCAGTGGTGAGGCTCACCGAGCTGGGCTGTCTAGCATGGGAGAGCCTCTCCTCTCGTAGTCCAAAGTCCTTTTTGTTTTTTATGATTATATAGTCCCTTTTTACTCAAGCCCCAAGTAACAGACCTAATGCTACAGAAACTGTTTCGGAACATGGGTAGAGGTGGATTTGCCACATCTTTCCTCCCCACCCCAGGAAGAACCGAGGCGAGTCACTGTGTGAGTGTAAGGCATACCATGTGACGGTTCGATTTGCATATATTATGAAATTGTTACCACATACTGTTTTTTATGAGGCCGAAGTCTGGTGTGTTTAAAAACATGATTTGCTATTGTGAAGCATTTTCTCTCTTACCTACGCTGTTCCTAGCCCCAGAGGGAAAGGAGCATGTCAAGATACAAGTAATAGAGTGGGAGGTGGTGGCTGTGGTCTGTGTGGGGGCCACCGTCTCCTCCCACAGGCCCTGTGACCCCTGTGACGGGCAGGCAACAACAGAGAGCCTGGGAGCACACAGGGAAAAGAGAGCCTCCCTAGGGCCCCGCAAAACTTTCTCGTTTTCCTCTAAGAGCTGGAGGAGGAGAGGGGATATGAGGTATGCTGATATTTTTCATAATATATGGAACAAAAATCAAAATAAGCAACAATGTTAAGCTTCCACTTTGAGCCACTGTATTCTGAGCCCTTTACACTTTTTCCCAGTTATTTCTTACAACAGACCGCTAAACGTGACCCTGTCATTGTGCCCATTTCACAGATGAGGAAATGAATCTCGGAGAGCCTGAAGTGATTTAAGCTTGGGAGAGGTAGACCTGGGATTTGAATCCTAGCATTCTGGCTCCAGAGCCGGCAGGCTACACCTCTCCCAGGACCCCCAGCTGGGTTTTTCTGGCTGGGGTGCAGGCCCATTGGACCTCAGTTGACTGTTGGGGCTCATGTCACAGAGCAGCCTGCGTAAGATGGGAGGGGTTCTCCAAGCCCATTTGCCCATTTGCTGAAATGGAAGAACACAGGTAACGGCTCCTCCTTCATCTTACGGGTGGACTACAAAAAATTCTTATTTCATTTCCTTTTGAGTGTTGCCTTTGCTGAGTGAAGGAATGAAAGCCCCTGGACACTGTCTGTGGTGGGAGAAGGGACGTATGGGGGAGAGTCTAGATCACTGGTCTGGAGACCTCCCTGCTCCCCAGGGAGTCTGGGAAGTCTCCACACAGGTGGCATTTGAATTCCCAACCCTCTTCCAAAACCACGGTGAACTGTAGAAGGCTCAGTCCCTGCCTTTGTGACAGCTGGTGACAGAGTTTTAGATGTGAATTTTCACACATGGCAGATAAAATACAGACTCAGGTTATAAATACAGGTCATAGGACAGAGGTTATAGACCAAGAGCTAAGTGATTGCATCAGCTCAGAAGCACTTAATTGTTTCTAGAGATGAAAAAGGGCAGTGTGGCCAGGTGATATTCCGAGAAGCAGGGCTTAGGGTTTGAAGGGATGAATAGGAGTTTGCCAAGCAGAGGATGGCACAGGAGGGATGCCGTCCAGGTTGGCAGAATGGCCTGAGCTGCTGCTGCATTGTGAATGCACTAAGATTGTCCTTCATTATAGCCGTCTTTCCTTTCTTTTTAATCACATACTTTAATAAAACATCCCATGGAAGTTAAGACGAGCTCACTGAAATCCAAAATATTTCTTTTCTTTAGTTCCCTACGTGGTCCTTGAAACAGAGACTCTTTTTAGAAACACAAAGAAGCCAATTCTAATCGAGCTAGAAACTTTCAGCTGCAGATGGGGAATGGAGATTGCAAAGCAGAAAGTGAAATTTAAACAAATCGGGCATCTTCAGCACCCGCCTTTTCCCCCAATTGAGGCCACATCACGTGTGACTCTTGAGAGCTTCATATAATGCCCAAGGCTGAGGTGCAAGGTTGCTGGGCAGGTGAGTGGACCCGAAGCCCTGTGGATTCAACGAGAGTTTCAGAGGATTTAGGTCCTTGGTCCTGCTTACTGGATTCCCTGGGGCGTGGTGAGAAGGGAGGGTTGTGAGGGACAATGGCCCGTGAGCTTAGTAACAGGTTTGATTACAGCACTTTCCAGACCATTCCCTAGGCTTGGGGGGAAGAAACCCCACTCTTACTATCGACATCTGTGAGTGGCATTTCCCTCACTACTGTTCAGCTTACAGAATCCAGTTTCTGGGCTAGATTCTACCAGCCAGTCCTGGCCTGCCCTGCATCTATGCCCTCTGTGTCTATCTATCCTTCCCCAGCACTGCGTGGAAGGTACCAGAAGGCCTATGGCAAGGGTTTTATAGGTGCCTGCCCAGGTCATGAGGGAAGGGGCTGTTGGTAGGAGGGAGGACAGTCCTGAGCCCCCCTACGTGGATTTCCAGTTTTGACTGGAACCCTGAATCTTCTGGAAAAACTGGAAACCTGAGGTTGAGGCTCTGGTTACCCCTGGTTACTTGGCAGGTGTCCAGGCCGGCCTAAAAGTTCGTTCACGCCAAATGATCTTGGCACCTCTCTGTGTTTGCACTAGGACTGCCAAATCCCTTCGGTGCTTGATTATCACGTCAACCCCTGGGCATCCGAGGGCCTCGGTCTCTCGAGGAGCCAGAGGATGAGCACGAGAGGCCTGGCTCAGCATCGCCCGCTCGCTGGACGTGCCGCCACGTCAACATCCCCCGGAACTAACAAAAGGGTCCTCATCTGACCTCCCAAAGCACAGCCAGATGAGTGTGGGTCCAAGCAGGCTTGGGAGTTCCGTGTGATGGCTCAGTATGGGGCTGCAGAAATCTCATTACTGCTGTTGCATCCCTCATGCAGGACCTTCCATCAGTTCAGTCACAGGTTGGATTGCCATCTGTCTCCTCGGCCAGGAGAGGTCCGCTGGAGCCCTGCCTGGGCTGTGGCTGGGCCTGGGGAGTGAAGAGCCCACCCACAACAAATAATGCCCCAAGCTCAAAGCCCTGGTCCCAAATGTGGGAGCGTGTTGGCTTTGGTATAGAAGGAGGTAGATGTTGAGAAGATCCAAGGTGCCTCCTACGCACCACAGGCTCCTGGTGCCTAGAAAGAGGGAATACTTGTGCCTCCCAGTGCCCCTCACCATGGGCTCCTCCTGGCTTTCCCCCACAGCTACACTGCTCACATGGCCTTTGTGGGCTTACCCCGGTCCCAATCCTCTCCCCCACCTCCATTATGCAACTGTGCATACCTTCACCTGCAAATCCTTTCTCACAGCACCTGGACTTCAGATGAGGCTCCCAGCTGAGGGGTCAGTCCATGTCATAACTCCGCTATGATTCTTTTTCTCATCAGTTAGCGGGTATCATAATGATGCCTGCACACTCTGCATCATTGTTATCTGGTTTAATGTGGTGGACATACATCAGGAGCCCAGAAGGTGGACTTCTGGTTAAAGATAGCAATGGAGCACACATAGTTAGCTCCCCTCTCTCTTCAAATCCACTCAAGAAACAGCAAGGGGACCCCCAAACAGACCCAACCCACAAGGACACGGAAGGTGGGGCAGAGGACACAGCAGCACATGCAGAGCTGGGGAACAGATGGGGACCAGTAACACTTGTAAACCCAAGGGAGGGTAATGCTCCGTGGTTGGGGCAGAGCCAAGAGCAGTCCTCGGGGTGCTCAGGAAGCAGGCGGGACACCACTTCTGTATGAGTCGGGGCCTGGAAAGTCTGTTGGAGGAGGGAAGGTTGATTTCTGAGTCTCCAAGAAAGACTGGAGCAGTGTGCCCAGAGATTGGGGACCAAGGGGACTGAATTGTGAAAAAGTGGAAATGAGATTTTAAGTAAGAAACACCAGAGCCCAAGACTTCTCCTCAGCAGCCCCAGGACTCTGACCCTCCTTCTTGGGGGAGTTTGAATGGCTCTTTTCTGGGCAATCTGAGCAGCCCAGAGAGACCAGAAGGTACTGATGCTGGGGATTCCAAGGAGGGAAGATTCTGCACCCTCTCCCCTACCCCCCTAGAGCTCAGATTCCAGCAGCTCTCCAGCCCAGATTTCAGGCTGACCACACAGCCGTGGAGCTCTGGACCTTAGAGGAGGAAGGAACTGACTAGGGAACCACCAGCTGAGAAAGTGCCTGATGTGGAAGACAAACATTGTCCCCCTGGGAGTTTATGCCCTCTGTCCCATCACCTTCATGCCTACAGGCTAGTGTACCTGGTTCCCAAAGCCAGAATACTTCTAACAGGGATGCAGGAAGGACTCCACTGGCCTTGCAGTCATGATGACCTTCATCCAGGAGACTTGCCTGGTGTGTTTTGCAAACAACAAAAGTGGCCCTTTTCTCCTAATTATGGAAAATGTATACAGAGAGTAAAAACCTCTCACTCCAACACTATTGACATTTTGGTGTGTTTCCTATTCATCGTCTCCCTGTGCCTATGTATACTTTTCTCTTAACCCAGAAAAAAGTCATTATGTGCTTACCACCATAGGAATGCTCCCTATGCCACCAATAATTTCCAGCATCATCTAATATTCTTCTATGGTTTGACTTTCTTTTTTTCATGGTAGCGTGCTATTTCGTGATGAGAATGTGCTCCAATCCACTTTCATAGTACTTTTTCAAAGTTGCATTAGGTCATGCAGGCTTTCTGCTAGGTATTTGGAAAACAGAGACAATCACAAAAAGAAAAATAGAATTATCTGGTGATCACAGCTAATATTTTGATATAAATAGATATGTGAAAGACACATGTAATTTTTCAAAGATTTATGCTATTGCATATGCTGTTTTATAGGCTTTAAATGAATATATCTCAGACATTTTCCCATGAAAATAATTTGTCATTGATAAAATGATGTTAATGTCTGCATAGGATTCTACACTGTAGGTGCCTGTAGCTTGTTATCCACTCTATGTCATGTACGATGGATCTGACTCCAAAGTTTCACCATTATGTTACTCCACCATAGATATCATCGAATAGACATCATTGTTACATTTCTGAATATTTCTAATATGATATATACCTTGAAGATAATTGTTTTCAGGGGAAGAGTATGACTGTATTAGTTTTCTATGGCTGCTATAACAAATTAGCATATATTTGGTTCCTTAACACAAATTTATTGTTATAGTTTGGGAGGCTGAGTTTCTCAAATGGGTCTTGTTGGGCTAAAACCAAGGTATGGCAGGGCTGTGCTCCTTTGGCTGTGCTCCTTCTTGAGGTGCTAGGACAGAATTCCTATTTTTCTTCCAGTTTCTAGAAGCTGCTTACATTCTTGGCTCATGGCCCCTCCTCTACCTTAAAACCCAGCAGAGGCTGGTCCAGTTATCACACCACAATACTCTGATGCTGACCCTCTGCCTCCTGCTTCCTGATCACATTGGGCCCACCAGATAGGCCGACCCAGGATAATCTCTTTTTTTTTTTTTTTAAAGATCTTATTTATTTATTTTAGAGAGAGAAAGAGAAGGAGGGAGGGGCAGAGGGAGAGAAAACAGCAGACTCTGTGCTGATCCCAGGACCCCGAGATCACAACCTGAAAGAAATCAAGAATTGGACACTTAATGGACTGAACCACCCAGGTGTCCCAGGATAATCCCACTATTTTTAAAGTCAGCTGGTCAGCAGGGTGCCTGGGTGGCTCAGTCGATTAAGTGTCTGCCTTCAGCTCAGGTCATGATCTCATGGTCCTGGGATGTAGCCCTGCAACGGGCTCCCTGCTCACTGGGGAGTCTGCTTTTCCCTCTCCCTCTACCCCTCCCCTTGCTTGTGCTCTCTTTCCCTCTGCTCTCTCTCTCTCTCTTTCAAATAAATAAATAAATAAATAAATAAATAAATAAATAATCTTGTCAGCAACCTTAATTCCATCTGCTGCCTTAGTTCCCTTTGGCCATATAACATATTCCCAGGTTCTGTCTGGTTTTGGATGTAAGCATCTTTGGGAGGTAATCATTCTGTTTCCCACAAACATGAATGCAAAAATCGAGGTTTTAGTAAAAATTGTCCTCCCAAAGTGGTGTGACTATTTACACTCTATTTACCATTTACATTTCAGCACTACACCAACCTGGGCGCTACCATAAAAAGCAAATTGTTGTGTGTTTGAAAAGCTCAAACCTGGTATCTCATTGTGTTACTATTATTCCTTTGATTACATAATATGTCGATTTTCCTCCCCCCAAGATTACTTGTTGCTTTGATTTCTCCTTTCATAAATTGCCTGTTCATGTCATTTGCTCATTTTCCTATGGGCTGTGGGGGTGGGGGGGACATCATCTTTATATTTATTTATAGAAGCTCTTTTTACATTGAAGGTACCAACTCTTTGTGTCTGTCAAGATTTCATCCTGGTTAGAGACTTACTCTTTTATCTCATTCTTGTACTTGATGTCCAGAATCTCAAAAATTTTCTGTGTAGATCATCTAGCTATCTTTTCTCGTGGCTTCTTCCTTAGTTTTACAGATATTAGTGGTAAATAAGACTTTTCTTGTCCCTGGTTACATCAATATTTACCAAGGTCTTTTTTTTAAGCTTCCATTTTTACGTTTAACTTTTCAACTATTCTAGAATTTATTTCAGTCATTGTGCAAAGTTAAGTACCATCCCACTTGCCCTTTTCCCAATTACTCTCCTTGTGAGCCTCTTGATGTTCTTCCTTCCGCAGCACATGATTTGGGTATATAGCCTTGTAATTTTTTTTGTAATCACAAAAATGAGGTTTCTCCTGCCAAGATCTCATTGTCACCTTAGCACAGGTGTAGACTTCCTCCTGGGTTCTGGGGCGAAGCAGTGTAACCCACACAATGGAAATCCAGCAAGGCTGGATCCAGCAAGGCCTAGAAGAGGAGAATGACGACCCCTTGTCTAGCACTGTGGGGCCGCAGGCCTCTGTGGAACCAGGCAGCCATTTTTGGAAGCTGCCCATTGCTTGTCTTCAGTCTCTACCCTCGTTGGGACAGTTAGGGGAGTGAGACTTCTCTTTGTGGGCATGTCCCTAGGTGATCTTGGAGGAGTCTTTCCACCTGGCAGGAACAATGCAGGCATAATAGTGGGACCCATTTCCCACGCTTACTGCTGCTGGTACTCACGGTGGCCACTCTGCTTTCATTCCGGGTGATACAGAATAAAGGAAGGAGGACAGGGACCACAGCAAGCCGCCGCCCAGAACCCCTGACCCTGCATGGACCTAGAGGTCCCCACCTCACCCCGGGGCTACTTCCCCCGGTGCTCCCACCCACAGCTGGACAAGAATCTTTGTCAAAGTCTCTGGCTTCTCTCCTTCACTCCTTCACTCATCTCTTCTGTGCATTTTTCAGAAGGATAGCTTGGAGGGAAAGATGAAAAAGATCTCTCTCTCTGGCTTCATGGAACTTTGAAGAATTTAGAGGTGGATATAGACCCTAAAAAAACAAAAACAAGCTGAAAAAAGCAACAGACCCTTGTGAGAAATGTGTGGGAGGATTCAAGTGGGATGATGGAGGTGATGGGATGGGATGTGAAGCTGGGGCTTGGTGTGAACCTTCTCCAGGTAGCGGGTCCAGAAGGCCTCTTTCCTTATTATTCTGCTCCTCCAGCTGGTGTCCAGTGGCGAGTGAAGGGCACAGAGTCTCTCAAACACAGTCAGCTCTCTCCTTTCTGGCCTCCGCCTGGAGAGTCTTCCCCAGGGTCCATGCGGAGTAGGGTTTGATGGTCCACTGTGCAGGAGACCCTCCCGTCTCCCTGCATCCACACGCACCCACTCTTCGGCTCAACACCTGCTTATTCTGGAGATCTTACATCACCAAGTTCTCTCTCCTGGCTCTTCTGTATGGGGTTATGACCTGTTTACCCACTAGGCATAGAAGATCCTGTGTGGGCTGGGGCTAGGCCTGTCTTGTTTACCACGGGAACCCTGGCAACTAGCACAATGCCCCCCTGTTGGAGATGTTCAGTACATGTTTGTTGAATGGAGGGAGAGACAGAGACACGGAGAGGGAGGGAGGTGTGACTGCCAGAGCTCACTCTTGTCTGTGAGGAGAGCATGGACCCTTTGGAATTCTGGCTCTGTCCTTTCAGCTGCATGACTCTGGAAAACTCCTTCCCTTGGCTGAGAGTCAGTTTTCTCATCTGTGAAAGGGGGATAAGTTTCCCACATGACCATTCCCAAGAGGACCCCCGTCAGCTCTCGGCTCTGGTCCTGCTTTGGCTTCAACAGGAGATGCCAGGGACATGGCCGGTGGGGTTTGTTGCCTGTGGAAGCCGTTCCTGAGAGCCCAGGACTCTGCTCAGAGACCATCTGCACACAGCCACGAAAGGGAGGCCATTTACAGAACATGGAGGAGGATCGGTCTCCTTCCAAGAGGCCTCCTGGCCCCTCTTCAGACCCATGTGCAGAGCTGTGAGCTTGACCATTAGGCACTTGGCCAAGTCCACTTCCCGGGTGGGTCCCGGTCTCCGAACAACTCACTAGGAATTGGCTAATAAGTGACCAGACATTCAGATGCCTGCTGCCTGAGGCTCTGGGGGAACCAGGTCACAGTCTAGCTGCAGGGCGACCCTGGGTCGGTCCATCTGCCCCCTGGAGACCCCCTTCCTCTGGAAACTTCTGCATAGCAGTTCTGGGTCCTCTCTCTGTCCAGTGAGGGATACAGCCTCATCCAGGCTCTCCCTTTTAAAAATTGAGAGGAGGACGAGGGGGGCAGTAAAGGTGGAGAGAGGGAGACAGGGAGCTGGGGGGACATGAGGCAGGAAGCCAGGGCTGAAACAGCTCATGTGTATTGCTGCATATTTTCCGACATCTTAGGTCATTTTGTCTGGCTCAATGCGGAGTGTTTACCGAGTCATGCAGGCCCAGGTTGACTCTAATTGGATCCAACAGCCTGGTCTCGAGGGTTCTACACTTTGTCCACTGGAGGTCCTCGGGCAGGTGGCTCTCGGCTTCTTGCAAAGACTCAGACAATGACCGAATCTCAGGGGTTCAAGTGACCTTGTAAGTCATCAGCAGGATTTTCCTCCATGGCACCTGGTACTTAAAGATGAGTCACAAGCACACCCCAACTGCTTTTGATCTCCTCTGGCAATGGGGCACTCACTACCCCTTAAAACAGCTCATTTGACAAAGACGGTTTATCAGTCTGCTTGGAAGATTCTTCTTTACTTAGAACCAGAATCTCTCCCCGAAACATCACCCGTTTGGGTCCTTTCTCTCCCAGGCTCCTGATTCCTTGCTCCCTCAGCTTGTTTTGCCAAGGTGCCAGGATCCCCACCTGGCTCCTTTTCTGTGGCATCCCAGGGGGCTGCCGCATCAGTTGGGATGGGCTTGTCTGGGCTGCAGCTAACCTGGAAACCTCAGTGTTGTGCAAGAACCAAGGCTGGCATCTCGCTCATGCTACACAGCCGTGGGAGTGGGGGGCTTTCCCCTCAGGGCTCAGCCTGACCCAGGCTTTGCCAGTTCTTATGACAAAGGGAAAAGAAGACACAGTGGAATGGTGTGACGCCTCTAGGATCTTCTGTTCAGAAGCAGCTGATGCCAATCCTACCTGCGTTTTATTGATCAAAGCAAGTCACCCTGCCATGCCAGAAATCATCAGGATAGGGAACATGGGATCTTCTGTCATCCTCTTTAACAGTAAGAGTCCCAGAGCTGAGAGCCTCCCTCCAGGTAAAGATCTTTGCAGCACAGGGTGGAGCTGAACTGTTTCCTTCCTCTTCCCAGTTCTGGTCCCCCCCGTGAGCATCTGGGAAGCCTCATCACCGTTGTCCCCACAGATACAACCGAAGGTCCCAATATATCACGTCCTTTGCTGGAACTCGTTTCCTCATCCTCCACCCTGCCATCCCTGATCTCCCATGTCAGGCCTTACCTTGAGTATGACTTCCTCTGAGAAGCCCTCCTAGCTTCTCTGACAGTTGAGTCCTGCTGTCACTTAGTGACAAGCCCCCTGCACGTCTTCCAGGACTTAGCATACGTCTAACTCAGCCCCTGCCCATCATTCCGGCCAGAGTGAACAGTCCTGATGAATGGCCATGGTACCCATCACCTCGGTGCTGTGCCCCAAGGTCTAGTATGAGCCTTAATGCTGTGAAAGCATCCAAGACATTTTGGTGGACTGATTGGATGACGAAAACAGAACTCTTCTTTATAGGTACACTTTTCCTATAATTTTTTTTTTTAAACCAAAGCAGGTAATTCAAATTTTTGTCCATAAACCCTGATACACTCTTAGGTTTGGTTTTCCTTCTGTGTATTTCAATCCCCTACACTAGAAATCACACAGGCTTTGCAAGATGGGAAGTACAGCGTGCACGTGCGGGCACACACACACACATCACATACGTGCACACTCCCCTGCCCGCCCGCAAAGTCTCTTCCTGGATTTTTCTTTTACTGTATGCAAAACTCCCCTGTGCATTTCTTTTATGAATTGGGCCCTTCTGTTTTATAGCCAGCACTATTTGCACTTACTGCAAAGCCATATTATGGCCACAGATTCTCTTTTTTATAGTCTTGGAACATGGGTCCCCGGAGGAAGTCGCTTCACAGAGGAATGGCCAGTAAACTGGGCTCAGGTGCTAGAGAAACACTCTTCTCAAAAGTGCATCAACTTCTGTTCTTACCTACTGTCATTCTTCACCTTAACAAGCACACCCAAAAAAAAGTCCTCTGGTTTCTACGGCTTGTTAGGTCTATCATCTTTTTAATTAATAGTGTTTTTACGAAGCCGTCTGAACTGTGTCATTTCCATTATCAGAAACGCATCGCCATTAATGAATAATTTTCATTTCTGATCCCTGGTATCATGCTAGTTGATCTCCTGTTTCCGTGCCTTCGAATGATAGCATCGTTTTCTGCCCACGATCAAATTTAATTTGGACTCTGATTATATTATGCTGTTGCGACTGAAGTGTCAATTTTTGTCAGGCAATTAGGAGCTATAACCTGTGAAGTTAAGTTTGATAGGCATTGTAATTGGATTGTTACAGTAATAGCCTGGAACGTTCCTTTTCCTCCTGCTTCTTTGATTCTTGATGCATACTCCCATCGCGAGAACAAAGACATTTGGTTATTATACAACCTTAGGATGCTTGAGACAACAAGATTGCAAGAGGAAGCTTTTGCACGGGCGTGTGCTTCCGTCTGAGTCAAAGTGTGGGACGTGGAAAGTTTGCTGGATAGAAAAATCAGAACAAAGAGAAAGTGTTACAGAGAGCCCAGTGGAAGGAAAAGTTACAGGTCTTAGAAGTTAGCTTCAGGATTCGTGGCAAGTTGCAAAGAAGCCCAGATAGCTTAGCATCATCCGTCTCTCTCTCCTTCCTACACCCTCCCTCCCCTCTCCCTCCTTCCCCTCCTCCTGTCCCTCCTTCCCCCTTCCCTTCTTTCTCCCTCCCTCCTTTTTTTCTTGCTCTCCCTGCCCTCTCTCTCCTCCACTCTCTCTCTCCTTCCTCTCTCCCTCTTTCCCTTTCCCTCCCCTCCCACTTTTCTTCTTCTCCTTTTTCTTCCCTCCCTGTTTCCCTTCCTCTTCTTTCTCTCTCTTCCTTCTTCCCCCCTTCTTCTCTCACTTCCTCTCTCTTCTCCCCTCCTTCCTGTATCCCTCTCCCTTCACTCCTGTCCCTCATTCCTACAATCTTTTCTCCCCGCAGAGCTAAGGCTAAATTCTTTATATGTCCCGGTAAAGAAGACAAGCCCTCTGTCCTCCTGGAGTTCATGGCTAATTATGGAAAAAATGAAGACAGATAAGGACAGAATGATGTGAGCAGGTTCTTAATGAGAATGCTGGGTGCATTAGAAAAGCCTAGATCTTACCAGAGAAGGGAGCTCTGCGGCCAGGGAGGAGAAGGGCCATCCAGCCAGTGAGAATGATACACAGGTGCTGGGGGTATGGGGGGATTTGCCGGGGGAAGTTCAGTCTACGATGCCCCACCAGGGCTGGCAGGAGCTGAAGCTGGAAGGGGGTGAGCCAGATGACAAGGGAGATGGGTCCGGGTTCCATCTGGAGCCCATGGGGGTGCAAAGGCTGGTGTAGTGATCATACCTACTTTGGAGAGTGGTCAGGATGGCTTCAATAGCATCTCTACTCATCCTGTACTATGGTCCCCTAAAACTCCTTTGCCTCCCAGCAATCAGACTGCTCTTTACAAATGTGAATCTGGACCGTGAATGCGCTCACTGCTTACAGCCCTTCCGTGGCACTCTTGCTCTTAGAATGAATACCTAACTCTTGCCCACACTCTGCAGAAGACTGACCAGACTGGTGGGCACTGTCCAAACCAGGAAACTTTGGCACGGGAGGGCTTATTACTAATTCCACTTCAGGTGGCATTGAGGACTGCCCCAGGCAAGGCAGGAGGTAGAGTCATATGCCATAAGACCCTCTGGGCATGGTCTGGCTCTGATGTCCTTCCCTAGGCTTTTCTCAAGTTCTGACCCCTCCTGGGCTCAGCATGCCAACTCCACTGACCTTTGTAATTCCTCCCCCTCCTCCAAGCTTGTTCTTACCACAAGGCCTTTGCACATGTTGTTTCCTCTGTCTGAACCATGGCTCTGTTGCCACCACTCATGCCCAAGCTCTCTTGCCACTAACTTCCAAAGGGGTCATATAGTGGAAGGCACCAGAAGGAGATAGGTGGGCAGGAGGGAGAAGTTAGATATTTCTTCCTCCTCCTTCCATTTCTGCACCAGGCAAGAACTCTCCTCCACAGCTTGGCTCACAACTGGTGTCTTCTCCTACACAGGCTACCTCCATTCTTCTGGCTTTGTCCTTTCCGTCCTAGGAGTGCTAATAGCCCCCTGCCCATTGCTTCTCTGTGAGTGCTCAGTGCCTTTCCTCCTTTGTTCTCTTTACACCCTTTCCTCTGTGAGGAATCTCTTCATTTGCATCATCAATGGTGAATTCTGTTTCCTGCAGGGACCCTGACTGCCCTACTACCTTGTTTGCTCACCTGTCCTCCTTGCTTGCTTGTTTGCTTCCTTCCTATCACCTTCCCTCCCTCACTTCCTCCCTCATTCCTTCCTTTTTTTCTTCACTCCCTCCCTCCTCCCCCTTCCTTTTTCCCTTCTCCTCTCCCCCCTCCCTCCCTTCCTTCCTTTCTTCCTTCCATCTTCTTCTCTTCTTCCCTCCCTCTTTCTTTCCTTCTTTCCATCCTTTCTTCTTTTGACACATCTTCATAAAGCATATTCAGAACTCTTACCCTGTGCCAGGCACTGTTCTGGTTACTGCAACAAAATCAGCGAACAAGCAGAGAAATTCCGGCCTCATGGACATTGTGTTGCAGTGGAAGAAGACAGGTAACTAACAAATAGATATGCTTATAATATGACAGGGGTCCTGAGACAGTGGGGAAAAATTAAGTAGGGCAAAGAGAATCATGAACGTGGAGTATGTTTTTGGAAGTGGTATTTATGAGGGGCTACTCTGATGCAGTGATGTGTGACTAGAGCTCAGAGGACACGAGGCGGCATGCCACATGGATATATGGAGGCTGGACATTCCATAGAGGTGCACAGGGAACACCAAGTGCAAAGGCTGAGGTAGATGTTGCCTCTATGTGTTCAAGAACAGCCGAGAAGCCAGAGTGTCTGGGGCAGAGAGGATAAAGGGCAGAGAGAGAGGTGGGTGGTGGTGAGGTTGAAGGACGAGATGGTGGCCGTCTTGAGACTGTGGTAATGATTTGGCATTAACTCTGAGACGGGAGGGTAGGTAGGAGATGAATGACATCGTCTGGTTGCTGAATGACGTCAGCGTGCTGGGTGAGCGTGGAGTGGGACCCTGAGGCGGTCATGGCTGCAGGGCCCAGGGGGACTGAGGATGATGGCAAGAAGTAAAGCCGCAGCAGAAGAGAAGGGGTGAGGGGTCAGATTCTGCATCTATTTGGAAAGCAGAGCGAAAGCCTTCGCTGAGCAGTGGGACATGGAACGTGGGGGAGAAGGTGAGACACTAGGAAGATGATACCATGGCTTTTGCCTTTAGAACTGCCACCTGCTAAGATTGAATGCCTGGACATGCCTCTGTATTGTTCTATTTGTTGGGGGGACAGAGACGACAGCATCCCAGGCTGCAGCACTGGATGAGGTCATGGGGTGAAAGAATGTTCAATAAGGAAAAAGCGGGTCCCAAGACCTTTCGATGTAGCTTAAGTGCAGTCGGGTTGGGAACAACATACAGTGATATTTCTGCCCTAAAGCCTCCAATTATTTTACTGGTTTCACCATCAACTGTGGCTCTTGTCAAAGTCTACATCATTTATTATTTATTTCCTGCTATCATCCTGCGTACCCAGGATCTAGCACAAACACTCAATTACTGAGTGTGTGAATGAATGAATGAATGAATGAACCAATAATTGAATGAGTGGATCAGTGAATGAATGAGGTACATCTTGACTTTCCAATGTCATTGTAAACACATTAAGGGCCATGAAGAAGTTACGTTCTAGGAGCTTGCCCCCAGGGACACATGACACAGTGAGAGGCGAGACCAAATACAAAATCCCATCTCTGCTACTTCCAAGCTCTGTCACCTTGAGCAAGGCCCGTCACCTCTCTGGGCTTCCGTCTCTCTATAGACGGCTAAGGGTCAAGTGAGACAGTGGGTCACCAAGCTGAGCGCCCACGTTTTCATCCTTCCTTCTGCCCCCGTCCCTGCCCTCCAGTGTCAGATGGGCCTGGGCACAGCCTAACAGCCCATTCATAATAAGGATACTAGAATAACAAGGTCTTAGGTTTTAATTAATAATTTATATTCCCCGAAGCTCTTTTGTCCATGTCGGTGGCTTGTGATGACCCAGTGATGGGGTCGTGTGGAGAACCTCTCTGACCCTCCATGGCAGTACATACCTTCCTGTGTGTCTCTGGTCACTCTCTCCCCAAATTAGACCTATGTGGAGACCCACATATCCCCTCCATGGCTGGCAAGTCCCATGAGGGTAGAGACAGTCCACTCTTGCATCCAGCTCCAGCCGGGCCTGGGAGGGAGTCTGCCCGCCCTGTGCAGCGGCTGAGTAATGCCCAGGAGGGGACAAGAGAGGCTGGGGCCATGTCCAGAACCCTGTGGGGCGCGGGCCAACAGGGGACTTAGGGGAGGGTGATAGCGGAGGTGAAGCAAGATGATCAAGATGGCTCTGGGTCTGAACACTGGCCCGAGAGAGGAGGACACTGGGGTCTGCGAGTGATGAGGTGACCTGCCTCAAATCACAGGGAGAGGCAAAGCCAGGACCGGAGTCTCCGTCTCCCGACCATGCTTGTTCTGCTCGCCGGAAAGTGCTTTAATGACAGAGTTGGGGGAGCAGCTCCTGAGGCTGAGGCTCCCACCCTGCAGCCCGAGGTGGTCCCGTGCAGCACACCCAGCTTCGCCCCTGGCTCAGCCCAGCTGGGACCCAGCTGGTTAAGCACGCCCACCCACCAGCAGCTAACTAGCCTCATTTCTGGAAGATGTTCTGATGGTGCCCTGTGCTTTGGTTTCCTGTGGGCCTGACTGTTCTAACCCAGGTCAGGTCTCCTGCAGATGGCCTGCCACAGGCTTGGTGCCCGGTAATGGTGATGGGTCTTCTGCCTGTTCCTACTGCTGCCGCTCCATTCTGGCTTCCATCACTGCAGATTGGGGTGGGGCCCACCTCTCTGGGCCTCGGTATCCCCATCCGGTTGCTGAGGCCGCCTCCGGACCGCCAGTCAGCGCCTGCCCCACAGTGGTACCTCTTCTGGCTGGCCCCGGCAAGGGGCGACCCGCAGCATCAGGACCACCTTCGGTCCCTGACACGAGCTTCTCGCAGGCTGGCTTCAAGCTCTTAATGGCGGTGGATTAAAAGGGCAGGGGCAGTGAGGCGGTGATCTCTGGGAAGCTGACCAGGCTGTAGGACCGGGACTGGATGCCAGATAAGGAGCTGCCCTTGAACCAGGAGTGGCCACGGTGGTTGAATGAATGAGCTTGGTTGGGTGGGAGGCGGCCAGAGGCTTGAATCGTGATTCCACTCTGCACTTGCCACGTGACCTGGCACTGTCTGACCTCAGTTTTTCTCATCTGTAAAATGGAGAGATAACAGTACGCTCCCCATTTATGTGCCAGCAGTAGAGGAGGTGATATAACCAGGTCCGTACCCAGCAGTGAGCACTGTAGCTCTTGTTATTGTTATTAATCACTATTGATCACTACTGCAGGGAGAGGCAAGATTCCCTCCCTGGCTTGGTCCGGACTTGGCTCCTTCCTCTCTCCCTTCTTTCCCCAGTGGCACATACCTCACTCTGCAGGTGCTGGGGACACACCCACTGGATACCCAGCCTTGCTGGCAGGGGATCCCTGCTGGTCCACCGCAGCAGGCTGGATTAAGAGCAGGGGCCACACTCATTCATTCCATCACCAACTTCGTGCAAGGTGGATCAGGGAAGGCTTCCCAGGGGAGGTGACCCAGGAGTAGGGTCTCGGTGGTGAGGGAAGGGAAAGCAATCCTTCTGATTCAGGAACATGAGGCATCAGAGAACCCGGGCAGAGCTGGGCACGAGAGAGGGGCTGGCCGTCAGAGTTGGCCTACTTGGTTTAAGCCAGGATGGGCAAACCACAGCTTGGGGTCGAATCCAGCCTGTGGCTTGCAAGCAAAGACTGGTTTTTACGATGAACATTGGCGATTGATTTGAGGATAAGAGAAACTCACTCTGAATGCCAGTGAAATAAGATGTTATCTGAAAAAAAGTAAATTCTTCTCAGGCGGAGAACTGTATTACCAAAAAAAAAAAAAAAGTCTCAATTATTATCCTTTTATTTCGCCAATAAAAATTTGAGGAAAATTTTTCCTTCTCTTATTCAATAAGTGCTTACATGATATCTTTGACTTTGCCTCTTGGCCTGCAAAGCCTCACAGTTTTACTCTCTGGCCTTTTGCAAAAGACACGTGCCGATCGATCCCGGTCTTAAATCCGGAGCCGAGCCTGAACGTTTATATTTGCCAAGTGCCTACTCTGTGCTAGGGGATGTGCCAGCACTTTCTGCACGCTGTTACCTTTTTAATCTTGACCCTTGTGGGAACAGGTGCTGTAGAATGCCCTCCGCCCCCGACCGTGAACTAGCTGAGGGAACAGAAGGGTCAAAGGTACAGCCTGTATAAACACAAACCCTGGCCCCCACCCCCGACCACACACATGGTCTTGGCCTTGCCCAAGGCCATCTGGGGCATCTGGCCCTGACTCCGCTGCTCCCCACTGGCCTGGGGGAGGAGGATCCCCAGCTTTGCTAGAATGGGGAGCTCTGGGCCGCACGATGGAGGCCTGTCATGCAGCTTGCACAGGATAGGACCAAGGTGGTATAAATTTTCATGAACTTAATGGAAAAGGCAAAAATGTGCACATTAAGAAAACAAATCCACGTTCTCGGCGTGCCTCCAGATGGATGCGGGCCTCGGCGTTGATAGCCATCTTTATTAACTTTCCGTCGTGCTTGATCTGCAGTGACAATTATCATAGCCAGGCGATCGATACCTCATTAATGGCAAGCTTTTGAGCAGGACCTGCAAACCTGCCTCTTTCCGAAAGGTGTTCTTCTTTTCCTGGGTTTCTATGCTTGTGCAAAGAGAAATACTGTGTGTTTGCTTCCAACAAACAAACAAATAAGCAAAACCCTCCAGAGTTGGGGAATCTCATTCCGGGGGTCAGCCGCTGATGTCTTGCCCACCCAATGCCTTGATCCTGCCCCCCCACACGGCCTGCTGAAGGGACATGCTTAGAAGAATCCCATTTTTCTCTGATGTCAAAGATGTTTTAGCCAGCTGGGGGCAGAATTACATTCTGGAAATTATAGGGGATGAGGGGAATAAAAAAAAAAGTGAAAATTACAAATACAGTAGTCTTCGGAGTCTGATCCTCACTATTAATGCATTATAAAACAACTTAAAAAATCCTATCAGGAGAAGTGATGTTTGAAGCCACATTATATTTTAAAAAGTGTCAGGACATAGGTGAGTTTATATTTGACAAGCAATTTAAATATTTCAATATATTTTATATCTTTAAAAAAATTGCCATGATCAAAAACCTAGATGAAACTCTTTCATTTGGTACCTGGGTAGGAAAACATTGAGTTACAAATCTTTTTGACAATGTGGATTCTGGGTGTTACATAACCATTTTTAATCTTCTGAAATATTTCATTGCCTGGGAAAGCAAATCAGGGACGGGGTATTGTGTGCTTTTAAATTCATTTGTCTTAACACCCTTTCACTTTCTTGTTCTGCTTTGATGGTCTGATTACTTCTCTACATAAATATAAGCCGGAATTCATTCTCAGTATAAGCCTTATCTCTTTCCTCAGTGGTGATATGGGATGCGGAGGGCCTTTTTTTTCCTCCCCCTGTGCTTCAAAGTGAATTTAGTAGTGGATGGTGTCTGCCGTTGCAGAAAAGCCCATTTATTTATCCCTATAATCAGGACGCCACAGACAACAGAGCCCGGGGCTTCCTCATTTCACGTTCAGATGGAGCCAAGATTTACTGAGCACCTACTACGAGTCAGGGACCCGGCTAGGTGTGGCCCTCCAGGAGGAACAGCTTGCCCACCTTCACTCATTTAATCTTGTAGGCTGCTTTCACTGGGAGTTCCAATGACCTTGCCCCTCTGCACTTAGGGAGGGAGAAGAAAGTGGATTCTGGGCTGTCTGAATCCAGTTCCTCCCTGCAGGGACCTCGTGGATGCCAAGAGTGGGAGTGGGGAGGGCAGCTCAGTCCAGCCTCCGGGCCGGGGGGAGCTGGGGGCCCTGGAGACAGGGAGGTGGGTCCATGACATTTCCTATGCCTCCTGTCATTTCTTGGGCTCATCTCCAGGTTGGTGATGGGGCAGGGTGAGCTCTAGCCTGTGCTGCCTTGGTTTCTGGGTCATTCTCCATGCTGTGGAAAACCTTTCCCTCCTGACATTATAGCTCTTCCCAGATTCCTTTTGTCAGTTCTTTCCCTTTATTTTTTCTCGGCACTGTCCATAAAACAGTCCTCCCAGCAAGGAGGCCCTCTTGCCCCGTGCTCCAGGATGGTAAAGGGACAAGAAAGCCCCCAAAAGGACCCAAGCTCCGTGGAAGGCTTACCTTGCGAATGGCTCTTCAGGGAGTGTCTTAGCCAGGAAATGTCCCAAGTTGGTCCCGAGTTGGTTATTGTTGAGCTGGAGATGGAAAGACACCCCGTGGGTAGAAAGCCAAGCCTTCTAGTCACAAGGTGGCATACTGGGAAGCAGAAACGTTCCATCTGGAGACAGCTCAAAAGGTAGTGTGGCCAGATTTGGCAAATAAAATAGAGGCCGCCAGTTAAATTTGAATTTCAGATACACATAGATAAGGCGGTATTGGGGACAGGTGCTAAAAAGAAAGTTATTTGTCCTGCCTCCGAACTTCAAACTTAACTGGGCCTCTTGCATTTTTCCCATTACCTTATCACAAAGATACGTCCTGCATCGCTGTTTTCCATCTGAGCTGGGCTCTATTCAGGGGTGAAGGAGCTAGGCCACCTTGCATATTGATTTATTATTTTTTATTTTAATTGGAAGGCAGGGCTTGGAGGCTTTCATGCCCTCCCCCAAGAAATCCATCAGCACTCCGTCCCCCAGCATGATTCAGCTTCAAAATCCCTTGAAACACCCCCACCCCCGTCCACAGAGGGCCACCGAGTTCCACCGTGTAGGAATTCAGGAGCCTCTCTGGCTTTAATCAAATATGTTTCAGGGAGTCTCCCTTGGACCAGTGAATACCCATTTGTATAAGGCAGCTGGCAAAGCCACGGGACTGTCCCCCACGCTGTAGTGGAGTTATCTTTGTAAAAGGCCACATCGATACGTCATCCTTGCACTTACCAACCCTCGCCAGGAGGTTACATTTCAGTCATTAGAAAGGACTCACCTAGCAAGCTCTTGCTTGTCCTTTAGGAATGCCCTTTCTTCTCATAAGGCTCTTCCTTTCCCAGTCCACCCCACTCCACCCTGTCCCCCTAGCCCAGGACTCGTGTGCTCCCTGTGTGCCTTCAGGGAGTTCTGGAAATTTCCCCTCTCAGCCGCTGTCGCCCCGTGGTTTAGGTTCACGTCTGGCACATCTGTTTCTCTTGTTGGACTCTCAGCTCTTTGAGCGCACGAGATCTGAGATCTGGCCCGTCCATCACTGTGTCCTGGTGCCTGGCAGAGGCTGGTCCAGAGCAGGTGCTCGGGACGGGTTGACCAGATCACTGGTGGAGTGAATAAGCAAAATAGTGGGTGCGTCACGCAAGAATGAGTTACAGCGAGTTTTCCATAATTCTGTAAAACCGTTATGATATAATATAGGTGCAAAATTCAGGAGAATGGCTTTTATGCAAAAATACATACACTAAAAATTCTTGAGTGAAAGGAACAAGCTCATATGCAAAAGCAAGGAGGACAAGCCACACTGTTCCATGCACGAGGCCAAAGACATGAAGGTGAGAGCGGGCAGCCGGTGTGGCCCCTTGCAAGATGTCTGAACCAGTCAGGTTCAACTGCTGAGGCTGTGCGGCTAAGCTCTAGGGTGGTCCTGCATGTTCTCAATGGTGCCCATGGCCTTTTTCCTGTAGGAGCTGCTCTAGCTCGGGTGGGTGCCAAGTGCACAAAATCAGAATAGCTGGTGGAGTGTCGGAGGGGTCGCGTCCGGGAGTCGTTTCAATTTCCAGCTGCTGCATCTCCCTACCCTCCGTACTTACATTTCCCTTCTTTGGGGGGAAATCCTGGATTCTGTGCTGACTCAGTTCTGCGTGACCACTTCCCTCTGGCACCTCCCCTCCAAGCTCAAAGCAAGGACTCCAGATACTTCTCTCACCAGCTGGGTGATACAGCCAGAGGAAGGCTCATGACCTTGGCTCAGTCCTTTTGGCCAACGCTAGAGGCAGCTTTTGCCTGGTTATGGCTACTGGGGGGCTGTGCATGGCTGCCGTTGCTGTGTCTGCCCCTGGGGTCTCCCCATGCTTTGTCCTCCACCTGCCATCAGATCTGCCTACTCTCAACATTGTGCCGGTAAGTTCTCTCTGCCTTTGGGCAGAAATCAGCCGGAGTAAGTTTTTTTAAACCAAGAACCCCGAGGAAGATATAGGTTAATTGGTTAAGCAGTCAGTCAATGTTTTATCTATCTGGGAAACTTATATGCACCCAATTATATGCCTGGGTCTAGGGAACCCCATCCTTCCTCTTCCAGAAGCCCAAGGTACTGCCCCCAACCCAGGGCTTACCCCCTGTTGTGGACTGATTGTTTGTGTCCTTCCAAATTCCTATGCAGAGGTCCTAATCCCCAGTGTGATGGCATTAGGAGATGGGGGTTTGGGAGGTGGTTAGGGATAGATAAGGCCATGAGGGTGGGGTCCCATGATGGGATTAGTGCCCTCAAGAGAAGAAGAAGAGACATCAGAGCTTCTCTCTGCCCCAGGAGGACACAGATAGCCATCTACAAACCAGAAGAAGGGTTCTCACCGGGAACTGAATCTGCAGTTTTTAAATCATGGAAGCATAAGAAGGGGGGGTCTGAAGACACACCTGAGCTGGTGTGTAACTGTCAGGTGGTGATAAGAGCAGTGAATCATTTACTGAGCACCTGCTCTGTGGCAGGAGTGCGCCCTACAGAGCACTCATTGAATTCCATCTTGGCTCTGTCCCAACCAACCTAACGGCACTTCGTCTTCATCTCCATGTCACCAAAACCATGGTGTCCCTGCCCAGAAAATGCACTGATGCCAACACAACGCCATGGAGTGTGAAATCACAGTGGGCTGGTGGAGTCCTTACTGAGTCAGGAGCTCAGGGAGCCCAGCTGTGTTCATTTGATTGCACTGCAGGTCACTTAGGCCCTAAATGGACAGCTGGCCAACTCCTAATTGGTAGCTGATGAAATTATCTTGTTAGGAAGATATATGGCTATCCTAGTGGTGGAAAAACAACCCCAGTGTTGAACAATGTAATTATATGTGGGTTAGAGTCAATATTAAGTCACCCTGTGAGCATGAAAAGTGTATATTTTGGCTCCTGAACTATTTCTCTCCAAGGACTTGGTTGTTTGATGCAGATATCTGATACAGGAAGGTGGTTACGCGTCTTGAGGAGGAGGGCTGGACTGAGCTCAGCACCTTGGGTCCTTTATAAACACTGAGGATTCATTTGTTGGTTTCTGGCACAAGGAGTCCTGCCCTGTGGCTGGAGGACACATACATAGAATCTGAATGTTCTTTGCAGGAAGAGACGGAGATGGATCTAGGGTCAGTCCTCTTTCTGTAGAGGAGTAAAGTTGGCAGAGAGAAGGCTGGGAGGCTCGTGCCAAAGGTCCAACGATGAGGTGGAATCAGACCACGCAGGCTTTTGGACATGTCCCGCAAGTGCATCCCTGTCCACGGTCACAGCCGGGCATCAGGACAGACCCATGTTGACCCTTGAGAGTGCGAAACCCTTTCACACTCCAGTGTCTGTGCTCACTTCTGCTCACCAAGTGTCAACTGGGCCATGCGATGCCCCTCTGAAGTTTCTTTTTCCTCCTGTGGTCTGTTCCCCACCTTCCCAGGGCCTGGAAGAAAAACCAACACTTAATAGCCCTTACCAACTATTAGTGGAGGGATGAATAAATGCAGGATGAAAACGGTCATCCCAAGAACTCCATACGTTGACCACCCTCCCTTCCTCCTGCACCTTGTTTTCAATGTCATGTCTCTTAGCTCTTGTGCAAGGTTATGAAGAGCCATTGGATGCTCTTTCTGCAAAACATCTAATTTGTGATGCTTCCTTCAGGATTTAGAACAAGGCAAGTGTCTGTCTCCCTCGGGGAGCTGGCATCATTCATTGCATTTGGATAATCCAAGCCATAAGATTGAGTTTCCTTCTTTGTTTTGGCCACTAGGAAACTCAGGGTCTGGTTCTAAATCAGTCCCAGCAACTGTACTGATCCATGCTTGTTAAAGCCACATTTTAAAATTTCTATTCCTATTTTATTAATTTTATTTCATGTTGGCTGTGTAAGCTGTCTCAAATTCTTTTTTTTTTTTTTTTAATGAAAGATGTGGGGTATAAATACATCTGATGAGAATGTTTTAAAAATAACTTTGTGGAAGAATAACAGTCTGTGCTATTTCAGGATTCATAATCTAGGTTATAGGTTATCTGAGCTTCTGGGGTTATCTGATTATCAACAATGGGGAGACTAAGTCTTTGTATCTGAGATGATTTTGCCCCATCCCTGCCCTCACTGTGCAGCCGGGCCTCTGTCCTTTCAGGTCTCCCCATCCAGCCTGCAGGCTCTTTGATGCAATTCCATGCCTTCTGCCTCCTCACCCCTGAGCTCCACAGCCTCTCCACTGAATGGACCTGCCACATCCCTGCAGTTTTCCAGAATTCTTGAATGCTTATAAGAGGTGGGTAGGGAAGGAAAGGAAATAAGGTAAAAATCCCAACACAGGTTGTTATAATTTCTTGTTAGTTTTGGTAGAATAACTGGTTTCTTGTCATTCTATACATTCTATACAAGGTCCTTCTCAGTTTGGCTACAGATTAACTCTCTAGCCCCTCTTTTTTTTTTTTTTTCTCCTTCCACCCCCCACATGTCTCTCTAGTCTTCAAACATGGAATCCCTTTTCCTTCATGGCTTGCCCAGACCAACTCCTATTCATCCTTCAAAAGCCCAACACAATGACTTGTGTTTATGAGAAATTTTTCTTGATCTCCCCACACCTACATATTTGATCTCTCTCTCTCTCTTTAGTACTCCTGCAGAATCCATGTTTATATACACCTTCCTGGAATAGTGAACCCATAATATTGTGATGGATGACAGTTTGACCCAGAGGAGTAGATAAGAGCCTGGCTTGTTGTGCTTGAATCCCAGAGCTGCCACTTGGTAGCCATGACTTTGGGCAAGGTACTTGGTGGCCCTGTGCTTTAGTTTTCTCTTCAGAGAAATGGGATAAGAGAAGTATTCCCCCACAGGAAAAGTAGATAAAGTCGTGCCAGGACAGTCCCTAGAATATAGCAAGCTCTGTCAAGATCGGCTCTGTTTATAAGCTTTTCTCTTTCCCTTGACTCTGTAGGCTAGGGTGTCCATTATACCAGATTCTTTCGCCTTTTCCCAAGGATGTGTAGTAAACTAGTAAATGGTCATGAGGTAAACAATTGAATGAGAGAGTTAGTTTAAGGAAAAGTATTATTTCTTCTCCCAGGGAAACTTGTTTATTTTAGGAAAAGGTCTTCATCCTTTCCTTCCAATGGCAAAACATAGCCCCCATCTTATGCCTGGCTTGGGAGAAGCCTCCTTGGAGAGGAAGGAGTTGTGTAGACCTTTGGATGGGTATCTTCATCCTCCCTATCCTCCCTCCTTACCTTTGGGGAAGGTGGTGGTGCAAGGCTCCAGCCTGGATTCAACTGGTCAGCTCATCCCAAGGGAATTGCCCTTCAAACTAGCAAATCAGAAACCTCCAGTGGAGCTGGGCCCTCATCAGGGCAGCTGACTCCCTCGGGGCCTGTGGGAGAATGAAAAGGACATAGAAATGACTTGCGGTTTAGTAACAAGGGATCTGGGTGGGCTCCAAAACCTTCCCTTCCCTGACCAGCTTGCCTGGAGTTCCACTGGACCTGGGACCCTCAAGAACTTCAAGAACCCTCAAGAACCATCTGAGGAGGAGCATCACCTATCCAGCACTTATTGAGCTGAATGTCAGACCCCCCAGGGAGGCCTGGTCCAGAGGTGGGAGAGAAAGATGGGTAGCTCAATGGATAGCTACGACCCACGGTGAAAAATAGACACTCTAGGATATTCCCAGAGAGAGTGTTATGGTTGGAAAGAATGCTAGGAACCCAGAGCAGATAGTTGTGTCCCAGTGGTATGGAAGGCTTCCTGGAGGAGGTGATATCTATGCCATTACCCAAAGGAGTGAATGGGAGTTGGCATGGTCAGATCAGAAAGGTTTCAGCAGGTGAATAAAGTAAGATTTAAAAATATCTTCCAAATGTTTGAGCTTCCGACTGTGTGATTCCATGGAGACAGGCATCTGAACTTGGGTGTGGGTCAAAACCCTCCGAGGGTTGGGAAAGCTTTTATCAATTGATAATCTGGCACAGGCCCATCTGTGGCTCTTATTTTGCAATCTACATTATGTTAATGATAACATTAGGCTCACTCAGTGATCTGTAGCCCCTGAGGTTGCCCCCATCCACAACCACAATCAAAACAGCATCAATTCCTCTTAAATATTTTGCAAAACACTGGGGAAAAAAGCATTTCTTCGAAATGGCATTTATTTACCACTCCCTGCAATCACATTGTAAACATAGAACTTCCTTGGGCTGAAGAGTTTTTTCTGTATAATTCCCGATTATAAATTGTGATTTAAAACTATTGTGATAAGAAGCCCCATAACCACCACTAAAATTACGGTGTTTAGAAATGTCCTAACTATGTATATTTCACAGCTGGAATAGATCTCTTTGGGGAGGGTCTCACCTCACTGATGTTGGCAACGTACAATTGAATTAGTCAAAGTATAATAAAGTGTGGGGGAAACGTGGAGATATAAGGACCGAAAATAAAATAAAGATAATTTAATCATTAAAATTGGCACTGGTTTTAAGGACATTCATTGCTATGGAGATGTTAAAGCAGATTCCAGCTTGCATTTTAATGGTGAACTTAAATAAATCTGAGTCCTGGAGAGAAACTGCTAAGTGTATGGAATCTGAGCTAATCAGAGAAATCGCTCCGACTTGGAGTTAAAGCCTGGGAGTCGTTTGCAGGGAAGCTGAATAATCCAAGCCCTGTCTGGTTGTCTTGAATTTATTTTCAAGTTCCTTGATTTTTGGAGTCAAGTCCAAACTCTGTAACCAGACATCTGGGGCCCTCCACATTCAGGAGCCCACTTCCTTTCCAAATTCCTGTGGCCTAGACCACGCTGGCCCTCAAGCTCATGTGGCCTGTCCCACCTCTCCCTTAGGGTTCATCTCAAAGACACCTCATCTCTTGGTAACCCCTGTGCTGTCCTTGGTGCCCTGTTTGGGGAGTGACACCATGCAGTGCCTCAGACATCGGGCTCTAGATTCTCACTGCTGGGGTTCAAATCCCTGTTCTGACAATTATGGAGACTCAGTTTCCTTATCTGTGTAATGGGGATAACCACAAAACCTGCCCTAGGGTAAATGCTTAGTAAGTGTCAGTGACTTCTCCGTGCCTAGAAGCTACCGAGTGGTTACTGTGAATTATTGTCATCATTGGAGTCCCCTCCTGTCTGATCTCACATGACCATGGATGGACATGGCTCTCTCTCCACTGGAATTTATGTGCCTTGTGGAAGGAAAAGATGACTTTCTCAAAAAAAAAAAAAGACTTTCTCATCTTTGCAAGTAGTAGATGTTCAATAAATGTGCTTAACTAATTAGTAGATTTCTGTCACCAGCAGCATATTTATATTTGAGAAAAGAGGATGGCTTCTGTCTGTATAATAATAAATGACTAATTATGCTTTCTCTGGTGACTTGCTGGTAATAGAGAGGACATTTGGTGTTCCCATGTGCCTGGCATGCAGCTAAGTGCTTTCCACAGAATTCTCTGAGATCAGGATTATCATCCTCAAAAGCCAGTTCATTAGTTAGAATAATAGTAGATGCTGGAATCATAAAAAATCCTCAAGAAGATATTTTCAAATCATGTCACAGTTCAAGGTGGGTGTTTCTGTCCAGGACAGCTTCCTCCATATTGTGTTTTGGAGACTCAGGTTTCTTCTCCCTTGTGGGCATACTGAGGCCAAATGGTCCACCTCCAGCGGGAGGAGAGGTGAGGTGAGTGAGAACGTGAACGTGAACGTGAACATGAACATGGAGGACGCAGCCTGGCCTCTTCCCAACACATCCCTTCCCAACTCCCCGTTTGGTGAGTGACATCATATCCGGGTTTGGAAATTGGCCAGAGTGGGAGTATTTACACCACAGCATTAGGCAAACGCTTCCATTTGTTTTTGGTGAGGTGGTTTACTGATGCAATGTCAATGATGGTGACACAGGGACAATGGTGCCTGATGGAAGGGGCATATGAAACTTGGAGGGCAGCCGGCCATCTCTGCTGGGTATAATAATAACCCTGTTGCAGGGGTGAGGAAACAGGGGTGCAGACATGCTACCTTGCTTCCCACTCCCACCCCCAGGACTGCAAAACCAGTGAGCAATGAGCCAAGAAGGGCTTCTGACTCTCGCTCTCACCACCCTGCCATCTGGCCTCGCAAACCCAGAACACTTACTTGCAGGATTATTAGCAATTCTATTTTTAATGTACACACGTGTTTGCCCTCCCCTGAAACTATTTCAGAGTGATAGGGGAAAAGAGAATGCTTTCTTTTTCTGCAACTAGGTTTAATTAGAATCGAAGCCACTTTATTTCCTCTTTTATCATTATTAAAAATAAATTTTTCTTCTTTGTCCGAGGATTGTCAAAGGAAACGTTATTGAATAGGCTCCCGCAGCTATGAGCGTTGTTCTATAACTATTAAGGCCCAAACAGCATTTTTTTTTCTCTTTCAGAAAATGTGGTGGCTGACTATTTTTTACTGAGTATTTTCCTAGTAAATCTCCCTGCTAAATTGGCCACTTTATTCATGATGATTTCTTCAAATATATCATTCTTGTGGCACAATATGAATAATGAAGAGGAATATTTTCAAACACATACAGGGCTCTGAATAAAACGAATGGGTGCACCATTAAGCAAAGTCAATAGGGGCATGAGCAGCCCTTGCTCGCCTCATGCAGGCCCCGGAGCAGGGACCCTCCATCCCTGTAGGATGCTCCCCGCCTTTGGCCTTGGTCCCAACACCCAGGGACGCCAGGATCATGCACATGAAGTTTGTTGGCTCCCTCAGCAATGCCTTGTGCAGCCCTGCTCCCCTGTGTGTAGCCTCTGTTTGACAGGTAGGAGGGCGTCCCACTGAGACACATGCCATGGGTGCCACCTGCCGGCTGTGAGACCCTGAGAAAACTAGCTCAGTCCTTGGAGCCTCTATTTCCCCATCTTGAAAATGGGGATGATTAGGTTAGAGAAGCACTTATCTCACTACTTGGAAAGTATTCAAAACACTGCAGGTGAGGGGTTGTGTTCCAGGTCATGCCCATCCCTGTTGTTACCACTGCAGTTGACCACATGTTGGTACCTGTGTGGCAAGCTTGAGAGTGTTATCACTTCAGATAGGGCAAATGGTTGTCCTGATTGATGATGTCTTACATTACTAACATCAGAAAATTCCGGGGAATTTTGGAAGTAAAACTATTGATTTCTTTTGGGGAAGAAATTTGTTTCCCTCATTCTCATCTCTCCAATGCCCTCTATACCTGATGTGCTTCATAGTTCCTGCCTGTGTAGTCTGGAGAGTGTGAGGCTCCCCCTTGGACAATGGAGGAAATGAACTTGGTCTGTGTTGGGAGTTAGGAACCTGGGACAGAGTGGTGGATGAGAGAGAGGCAGAGGCAGAAAGAAGAGTCTGGAGTCCATTGCTACAATGCTGGGCATGGTTATTACTGGTGGCTCCTTCCTTGTTGGTGCCAACCTCAAGTTAACTGTGGTTGGGGCTGAATTCTCAGGAGACCAACAATGCTGCTTCAGCGTCCACTTCTCAGGACAAGGGTCCCCTGGGGTGCCTCCCCTGCCCTGTCCCCAGCCCATCCAGCATGGCACTTGGGGACAGTGGATGTTTCTGGGTGAGGGAATTAATTTGGTGCCTTTATTGCCATACAGACATGGAACAAACATTTTTCAGACACCTACTATCTGCTGGGTACTATGCTCATTTCTCTAAACACTGTTTCATCTACTTGAAAATGTCCTTCTAAACCTTTACCTGATGTTATTTTATGTTGTACATTGATTTATTTGTATATGATGTCTTTTCTCCCATCTTTCAGGGCAGAGACTCAGTCTGTTCACCACTGCATTCCTGGTGCCTAGAATGGCTTCTGGACCCAAACTGATACTCAATAAAAGTTCTTGAAAGAATGAATGGGTGGATGAATGAGTGTGTTCTCCACACTCTCTGACACATGGGCATTGGTCTGCTTGTGACAGGGTTGAGGAACAGAGTTTCAAAGAGGATGAGCATAGCACAGAGGTTAACAGCCAAGACTTGGGGGTCTGACAGACCTGGCAGGTTTTATTTTCTTGGGCTTATTTTCTCTCTCTGAGCCTCAGTTCCCATATTTAAAAAATTGGGATCATAACAGACCTACCCCACGTGGTGGTTGTGAGGCTTACGCTAAGTCAGACAAAGGGCTTACCTTGGTGCCTGGCGTACACAGAGCATTCAATGAACTGCAGCCAGCATCATGAGCAAGAGGTAGTACTGAGTTGGGAGTTGTCTCTGTTCTTGGCTCCTTTTCCTGCCATGGGCCAGGTTGCTCAATGGAGAAGCTGGGGTGTGTCCTCAAGATGCAGGGCACATGCCATCAGGTGGGTGTGCAGGAGAAAGAGTGATGGGGAGATCAGGTATCAGGCTCAGCTCAGTTTTTGCTCCTCCTTGGTTCAGGACCAGCCATCTCTTCTCTGAGGGCTCCGTGTGATCTCAGACATGTGAACTGAATACCTACTACAGGTCAAGCCTGGTTCTAGGTCACAGGGATGGATGAGGAACAGCTCTTCCTGTTGACTGTGCTCTCGGCCTTAAGTAGGAGACTAATGGGAAAGAGAAATGGAGTGTATGAGCTTCTGGTGGCTGCTATAACAAATCAGCCCAAACCAAGTGGCTTAAAACCACAGGGATTTATTATTTCACTGTACTGGCAGTCCCAAGTCCAAAGTGGGTGGGCAGGGCTGTGTTCCCTTCTGGAGACCTCCTGGGGACAATCTGTTTCCTGGTCTTTATCTGCTTCTGGAGGCACCTGCATTCCTTGGCTTGTGGGCCACCATCATTGCAGCCTCTGCCTGCACTGTCACATCCTTTCTGCCACCCTCCTGCCCCACTCTTACAGGACCACTGTATACCATCAGGCCCACCTGGGTAGTCCAGGATCACCTCTCTATCTCAGGATCTTAACGTTGTCACATCTGCAGAGTCCCTTTGCCATATAAGGTGACATGGTCATGGGATTTGAGGATTAGGATGTGAATAACTTTGAGGGGCATTATTGTGTTGATCACGATGACACAAGACAAGTGGCCTGACAAGGGTTAAGGAGGGACCCCAGAGGTGGGGCACTTCATGGAGCTTGAGGGTCAGGCTTTCACCAACTGGAAAGGATGGGGTTGAACTAGCTTGTCCCCAGGTCCCAAACTTGACCACCCTGGGATCTACAAAAGCAACTGCAGTATCCCCTCCAGTATTCTGATTACACCAAAGCTGAGCTCTACTTGTAAAGTCAACATCTTTGGAAATTATAAGCAGCAGAGATGAAGGGTCAACACCGAAGAAGTTCAGGCTCCCTTCATGAACACACTCTCCTATCTTCTTCCCGCAGGCTCCCCAACATGCCCTGCCACTGTGGGCCATGGACATGTGAACCAGGAACATTTCCTCAAACAACTCAGAGGAACTTTGACACTGGCTGAGGGGTTTTGGAAAAGGAATAGTTGCGACGGGGCTGAAGAGCAACCCTTCAGCCCCGACACCCGCCACATGAATAATCTCCTTTTAAATCGTGCTTTTCTGAAGACCAAGCCTCCCGTGGTTGATTGTGTGATTCATCACAAGGAGAAACTAGTCACCCTGGATTACACACAGCTTCAGCTAAAACAGGAAGAACATTCTCTGAGTCATCCCCAGAGCGGGTGGCAGAGCTCTGAGCTATGTGTGGACCCCGGAACGAGGGGGACCCTTGGACTCCTTCATTGGGTGGACTGGAGCTTCCTAAGGAGAATCTGCCTGTTTTCCTCCAGCCCTCCAAAGGAAACACAAGGAAGACTCAAATATGGAAAAGTGTGTTCTGTGCTTGCCTCAAGGCCCTGTTGGGTGATTGGCACTGGGGGCGCACCCCATTTCCTCTGGCAGGTTCTGGTGGGTTACAGAACAACATCCCTGGGACTATCGGCCCCCGTGCATCTGCCCATTGCGTATTCACTTCTTATTTTTAGTTCCCAAACCTTGACATCTTAACTCCGTGTACTGTGGCTCGGGCGGCAGCCTGCCAAGCTTCCTGTGAAGTCCCCGCTGCTGAGCGTCCCCACCCTTTCTGCAGAGCGACTCAATCCAGAGCCGGATCATCCTGGAGGAAGACAGTGTGGGCGCTGAGGGGCGTGGGCCGTGATGGAGGTGGAAGCAGCCACCTGGAAAGCTAATTCAGCTACCCAGACAAGCCGTTTCCTCTCCTTTGGGAAATCATAGTTTCTCCATCTCTCCCAGTTGTAACACATGCACGTGCACACATGTGCACCCCCCCAAACCCCTCAACAGAGCTTCTGCATCTGTGCAAAAGATAGTAGAGATGGTCCTCTGTTGTGGTTTAGGGTGTCCAGAACAATTTTCTTTCTTCTTTCCAATCTTGAAAAATGTTAAAAATTCTCCATAGCCTAAGGAAAACAAGGGCTCTAGAAAAGTAGCAAAAAGTCTCAAGGGAAAATGGAAGCTGGCTGACAAGATGGCAGAGATGCAAAAATAGAGAGTTAAAGCAAGCAAACAATGTAAGGGGAGACACATGGGGTTTGATAATAAAGTCTACACCAATTTTAGGGTAGAAAATGGAAACCTGGCATAAAGAAATTTGAATTAGTGATGTGGAAGACAAAACCAGACTCCTAGAAAGAAGGCACAAAGAGAAAAGAGAAACCAAAGTGAAGTTCAAGGTAAGTACCAATAATAAGAAAAAAAATACAGCACCTTCTAAGGAAGAAACCAGAACAGTAGAAATAAAAGTTATAATACAGATGTCTGGAGTAAACTTTCTCAACTTGAAAAACGAGCTAAAAATTCAGGTTTCAGGGAGATACAGTGACCTTCTTGTAAAGACTTTGACATTGAGCGTTAAGGCCAAGAGAGGACAAGTGACTTCATCAGATTTCAAGAGAGATCAAGTGGTATCCTCTTGCATTTTCTTATCTGCCCAAGAGTCTGTGGACACACACGTGTGTGTGCATGTGGGTGCGGAAAGAGAAGGAGAGGATAGAAACAGTCAACGAGGGGAAAATTGGAGAACATATTTTCAAGAGTGGCAGCAGGCCCCATGGTTAAGAATTAGACTTTAGACCTGGCTCGGTTCCACCAGGCTCTACCATCAACCAACCAGGTAATTGTGAGCCGGTCAGCTCACGTCTCTGAGACCTAAATTATAGATGAGTAGTACCAGGAGCTTGGTTCTAACTTTCTTGAGGGAATTCACTGAGATAAGGCACACACAGCTCCCAGGAGAGTGGCAGACACAGAGTAAGATCTCCTAAGGGGTTAGCTGCTATTACTAATATTTTAAAACAGAGAGTGAGTGAGATATGGAGACCGATGGGAATGGTCCTGGCTGTCTTGGGGAAGAAGACAAAGGCAAGCAAGGCATCAAGAGTTTTAGGAAAGTCATACACTGAGTTCTATTTTGCAGGAAGAAGTCTATGGGACAAGAGGATTAGTTGAGCGTTTCTAGGGGTGGGCACAAATTCAGTATCTGGGCATCATGAGCCCTCAGTCAAGGGCCATCATCTCTTTAGCCTGACATGGGCAACCACAAGGTGAAAGGCCCATTAGAACAGGTGGGTCTGTTGCTTCGCTGCCTGCATGTCCCATAGAAATTTCAGGTGGGGCAGAGGTGCAGTGGGTGAGGGGAATACCAGTCTGAGAAAGATGACATGATCTAGCCAGGTGGCCCCATGTCCTGCATCACATCTGTTGAAATACACAGTGGAAAGTCACTTTACATATTCACAAGCATTTTGAGCTGGAAAGAATATTTGTGATATTCCAAACCCACCTCCACAACGAGGAGGAGGGAAAAGGGATGCGGACAGTGGAAATGACTTTTAAGCTCACACGTCTCCTTAACAGCAGGAGGCTAGGACAGAGACAATAGTTTCATGTACCTGGGAGTTTGTGTTAGAAAGCAAAGGACTTTTCCTTTCCTTTCCCTAATGCCCTCCATGTTATTCCTTATGCCCCACAACTAAGTGAAGCCATATAATAACTGACTCTCTCTGCTTGACTTATTTCACTGAGCGTAGTCTCCGCCAGTCCTGTTCAAGTTGATGCAAAAGTTGGGTATTCATCCTTTCTGATGGCTGAGTAATACTCCATTGTATATTTGGACCACATCTTCTTTATCCATTCGTCTGGAGAAGGAAAGGAAAAGTGAATTGGGGAAAATTGGAGGGGGAGGTGAAGCATGAGAGACTGTGGACTCTGAGAAACAAGCTGAGGGTTTTGGAAGGGAGGGGGATGTGGGGATGGGTGGACCTGGTGGTGTGTATTAAGGAGGGCACGTATTACATGGAACACTGGGTGTTGTACATAAACAATAAATCTTGGAACACTGCATCAAAAACTAATGATGTATTTTATGGTGACTAACATAACACAATAATAAAAAAAAAAAGCAAAGAACTGGAGGACCTATGAATTCCTCCATCTTTCTGAAAGCCTTCTGGTGCAGACAGAGCAGAGATTACATATTCTTTTTTAAAGAAGGGAGGGGCATAGGGACTAGTTCTCATAGCTAGTGAGTTGCAGCATTGGGACCTGAATCCAGATCTCAGGACGCCCAGACCTGTGTATCTTCTCTTAGAATATCACCTTTTTGGAATTTCAGAGAGAACATTTGAGTGTGCTTTTCATTATGTTTCTATAACATTACTCCCCTATGATGAATCTTTAAAAAGGATAACCAAGAATGAATGAGTTGATTGATAAATGAGCAAATGGATGCATGGATGAATGAATGGATGAATTCTCAGAGAGATAAAATAAGTATTTCTCATTAAAATTTCAATTCAACTATTAAGCACAGGATCCCCTGGGTCCTCTCCTTCTAGCTGACCTAAAAGCAAGAGGAAACGTTATTGCAGAGATCCTAAATTCTTCACATATGCTTGCCATTTATTCCATTCTCTGTAAGAGGGAGAATATCAAGGGTGAGCCACCCAGGAATCTCCGCTCACCCCCTATCATTATTACAGAAGAATTTGGGGAATTATAGAATTTCTTTTTGTGAAGAATCAAAAAGAGGCTTCGTGCTGAAAAGAGAGCAAGGGAGGCAGCTGGCAGAGTCCCAGGAGCTGGGACTTGGGAGCCTCTAGTTGTGTGATGCTCTGCAGAGTTGGGAGGATGGAAGGAAAGAATATGTATTTTATAGAAGCCTCGTACAAAGAGTGTATTCAGTAGACATTGACTGGTGGATTTGTATCCCTCTGAACATTACAGTTGGAGCCCTTAGACTCGCGACTTTGGTCTTTATTTTGCAAAAGGGGCTCGAAGTCCATCGCTTATACTCCTGTTCTTCTTCTAATGATCTTTTGAGCACCTCCTCCTCCATGAAGCTTTCTCTGATAGCTTCCTACCACGTCCAGGCCACTGATTCTCTGTGCTCACTTTGAATTCTGTACATTCTCAATCATCACAATGTTTTCCAGAGAGATCCATAAGAGTAATTTCAAGGCAAACAACTGAAAGTGACTCTCGATGATTTTTGTGGAAAGGGATTGATTTTAAGGGCATGGCACAGTCTAAAGTCAGAGAGCAAAGGCTGAACTCCTGGGGTTTGAAAAGACAGGGCATGGGAGCACCGCAAGGGCACAGGAGCTGGAACCAGCACTGTTGGGATACATCAGTAGTGAGCATTGTCTTTTTTGCCCTCACTCTCCTCCATAGATTATCTGAGCTTGCTTGGGTCACTTGCCCTTTCCTTGGCCAGAAGATGGCAGAGCTTCTCAATGGACTTTCCCATCCAGAGCCTGCAAAGGAAACAGATTTGCTGCTTCTGGAACACGGGACAGGCTACCTGGGAGAGGTCCACCACAGCCCTCCACAGTGTCATTGTTGATGTACATGTCTTCCCTCGGTCCCTCTGCCCCGTGCAAGACTACCACCATCTTGAAAGGAGAAACTGTATCTTATGCAGACCTTCAATAAATGTAACTCCATGTCTGAATGGAATCATGGCAATGTAGAAGCTGTGGATAAGGAGACAGTTGGTTGCTTCAACCAGAAGCAAATGCCCTTGCCAGTCGCCTTGGAGAGATGCTTTATTAACACAGTCTGACACCCCCAAAAAGAATAAAAAAGAACAGCACCCAGCCAATATATCTTGTCTCCCTTAAAGTCTTACCAGTGGAGATGCTGCATTGTGATAATCTAATGGAACACCTTTGTTTCCAGAACTCTGACGAGCAATGAGTACATGTTAGGCTTTCCTGAGCTACCTGGGTTTGTTTTCCTTTCTTTTCTTTTCTTTTCTTTTTTTTCTTCCTGCTGCTGAAAATTTATTTCTGGTCGTCATTAAAATTCTGCTCCTACCATTTGTAACAAATGAGAGAGAACATTGGTTACAGTATGTGGAGTATATGTTTGTGAAAACAAGGGACGGATACCTTCCAACACTTTGGGATTTTATGAATGATTTACATCTGGTGCTAAAGTTCACAAATGAAACGTGGGGGAAGCAGATGCTTCATTTCTTGACTACATCATGCCTGCCCATACTGATGGGGAATTGAAAACAGCCAGGTCTCATAAATCAACAAAATCTATTTTTGTGCCTCTTGATCTCCATTCTGAACATCCATATAACACCCAAACAAATGTGGTGAAATTAGTTCCTCAAGAAGTCCTTTATGTTTAGTAACAGTGTGGACATGTTAATAAAAAGAAGAGAGAAATAAAAGTGGACTGATGTGGGGGGGGGGGAATTGCGGCAGGGGGGGGGTGTGAGTGAGAGGAACCAGACCTCGGAGCAGGAATCGGCGATTTATGGAGAGTGGGGAAGGAAGTGTGGGACTGGGCAGGACAGACAGAGGAAGACCCGGGCTGGCAATGATTTGGAGAGAGGGTCTATTCCAGGAAAGGGAGGGATGCTGCATGGCAGCTTAAAAAGAATCAGCATCTGGAAATGGCCTGGAGTTGGTAATTGGAAAATCATGGAAAGATACGTGTAAAGAAGGCAAGAGTCTGAGAGTCTGATACTTTTGTATTTTTCCCCTTTCTCCCTCCCCACTCCCTCCCTTCTTTCCTTCCTGTCTTCCTTCCCGCTTTCCTTCCTCTCTTCCTCTCTCCTTCCCTCCCTCCCTTCATCCTACCTTCCACGTGATATACGGTTTTATGTAAAACATGGTGACCGTCTGAATGTCATATGAGATAGTGCAACCTTCTTCAGAAATATATGCTGGGCCAGGCGCTATGGAATAATATTCTCATCTTGGAACACTGGCCCCCATACTCCCGCCCTGAGTCGAATCCCTTCAGCTTCTCCTCTGAAGATTATTAAAAAAGTCTAGTCTGTCGCCCCAAATTTGCACTTTATCACCTTTTATCTAATTATTCTATGACTTATTTAATCAATAGAGTTTCAACTCTCTCAAAGCCAGAGGTAGTATGTTAATTGCTTTGGGTGGGGTTACAAAACCCAGCCTTGCACCAAGCAGGGGCCCATGGCGTTGGCATCGTTCAGCTGCACGCTACCAGCATTGTTTTTAAGTATCCAGCGTGAGAGAGGAAGTAGGACGAGGGGTTAGGATTGAAACCTATTCAGACAAGATCCATCCTCGGAAAGGACTTCCCACTTAGTGGAAGGGCAGGGCAGCTGTAATGGATCTCTAGCTAGCCTGTCTCGAGATTCAAAGTACAGTGAGAGCCAAAATAGGGAGTGAGCAAATGTTTCAAGGAAGCCCAAGGGGCTTCACAGAGGAAGTAATGTGTGCTGGTCCTGGAGGAAGATTTACTGGGGGGAGCATAGTAACTGGAAAGGCAGGAACAGACACAGGCCAAGAACAAATGCCTATTGCTTTCACATTTTTTTTTCCCTCCCAGCCTGAAGAACTGCGTTCATTATAATGAAGCAATGATTTTCTAAATTAATTGCCTTGGGAATGGTAAGAATGAAGGTACAGCCTACACCGTTTCTAACTTCTATCCTGCAAGGAGCTTATGAATTCACAGTTTCTAGCTGGTTGACTTTTATAAATGAAGCAATAAACACAACAATATTAAATATGCATCTATAATATTTCTTCACATTTATTTCTATTTCCATCTCTCTCAAGTACCCACTGAATCCTTTGTTGAGTTTCTTCCCCTTTGTATTTGAGCTTCTATGTGCAAGAGACTTTTTGATTTACAGATTCCTCTACACTTGGTTTAAAAAAAAAAGGGGGGGGAGAGGTGGAAAAAATAAACAAAACCCATTTTCAGCTCTCTAGTGAAGCCCTTGCTACATTTCTTTGAATGTGAGTGATTGGTTCATTTTGCAACCTCTATGTTGGAGAGATCACAGTCTTTTAAAAGGAGCCAGAGTGGGACACAATTTGTGTAATTTGCTACACATAATATTAACTATTGGATTAAAAAAATAAATGTAGCTACTATATTAACAGGTGAAATTCGATATTGCAATTTAACACCCAATTTTCCAACAATTCTCTAATATGTAGACCACATCCAATTTTTCTAAAAGAAAACCCCAGTTTAAAATAAATATATATATATACATATATATACACACATATATATATGTACATATATATATAATTTGCATTTTACTATAATTAGGTGACTCTTTTGTGGGGGTGTATTTCTAGATACACTGAATGCCCCAAACCCCTCTTCACTGAGGAATTTACTAAAAGCAGAAAAAAGAGGTTCTGTAGTCTCCCTTAGTTACCATTCTGTTCAAAATATGTCCCCACCTAATATAACTTGCTATGTGTCATAAAATACAAAGGAAAGTACTTTTCATGCCAAATATCAGAGAAGTGCTCTCTTTTCTATACGGCCCAAGTAGCAGAAATGATGTGTTCATTTTAAATTCCATTCATGTAGGTTCTAATAAAAGCTATTATAAAATACAATTGTGTAGAGACAAAAAGAGAGATAATATCACTATAGCTCAATATAAAATTTAAGTAATTAAGACATGAAAACTATTACACAATTTACCACAAATGCAGTAAGAATAATAAAATGTTTAACCCTCTCCCACCCGATTTCTCTCTGTTGGTCTCTCTCTTTCTCTTTAACACCTAACTGAATCACATGGGGAACCTGGGAGGGTGCACAGAAACATTACGATATAGCATGTTTGGGGAAGGGATAGGGATGATAATGAAAGCAAAATGGCTTTTTTGTGTGTGTGTTAATTTCAGGAAGAGGGGTTCCATGTTTCCAGGGTGATGTGATGTCTACTGTGTGGCAAGTTGATTTCATCGGAGAAAACACAAAAGCGTCTGTCTAGCTAATGGGCCTAAATGACATGACTACCCCAGTAAGAGGCCATGATGATAAACCGAAAGCCCCGTGGGTCCGTGGACCTGGGGCCAGGCAGATCTGAGTTCAAATCCTGACCTGAACACGCTGTGGCTGAGTGTCTTGAAGGATCTGTGTTCAGACTCCCATGTCTCACCTGTGGCATGGACATGACCCTCTATGCTCTACCCTATAGGGTCATGCCATAATCAGGCAATGGGAGTATTAAGGTTCTATCTATACTTAATAAATGGATGTTAAGCCTTCGTGTTGAAAATTCAAACAGTAAAAAAGACTCTGAGCCCCCATTTTAGTTTTCCCTGAAGCGTGTCTGTCTGAGATCAGAATGCCATAATTAGGGTGGAGGCGCACCAGTTCTTTGCCAACCGCTCCCCACCTTGCTGAGTTTATGAAGGAGAAAAGACCTGGAGGTGCCAGTCAGCACCGGCATTCCTCCAGCACTTGCTAAACCCCATCTCCTAACAAAGAGGGAGGTCTGGGCTCTAACAGGGACAGTCCCAAGTGCCTACTCCATAAATGACCTGCTTCTCTCCTGCTGGCAACTCATTGGCCAGAACTAGCCACGTGGTTCCTCCCAGCCCCTGGACCCCCTGCCCCCTCCCACCCCCAGGAACAGGAAACGCCTGGTGAACAGGACCCTTACCTACCTGTGAGTCATTATTAGTGGGAGGGGGAGGGGATGCCCTGAGTCCAGGATTCTGTCCCAATTCCAAGGTACAATATTTGTGAACCTAGAAGAGCACAAAAGAAGTAAATGTCACTTCTAAACCCACCATTCACTTGCCACTCCTTCAGGTGGTTAGGGGTTTATCTATTATTTCTGTACTTCCATATAAATGAAGCTATTTTCTAAAAAAAATTTTTTTATTAACATGTAATGTATTATTAGCCCCAGGGGTACAGGGCTGTGAATTGCCAGGTTTACATACTTCACCACACTCACCATAGCACATACCTTCCCCAATGTCCAAAGCCCAGCCACCCTCTCCCTACACACTTCCCCACCTCACAACCCTCAGTTTGTTTTGTGAGATTAAGAGTCTCTTATGGTTTGTAAAATGAAGCTATTTTAAAAAATATTTGGCCCAGATTGTATGTCCTGTTCTATAACCCACAATTTCTCCTTCATGTAGCATAAACAGTCTTCTGGTGTATTAAATATTCTTTTCTTTAAAGATTTTGTTTATTTTAGAGAGAGAGAGTGAGTGGGGGTGGGAGGGGGGAAAAGAGGGAGAGAGAGAGAATCTCAACCAGATTTTCTGCTGAGCAGGGACCCAGAGGGACTCGATCCCAGGACCCCCAAGTCAGGACCTGAACCGAAATCAAGAGTCAATGCTCAACCCACTGAGCCACCCTAGTGTCCCTGGAGTGTTAAATATTCTTGTATACCACATGCAGTGTTTTATCTTATGTCTGTACCATAATTATTTTAACCATGTCTTAATTATTTTATAATTAAGTGCCTAAATTTTTTTCTTATGTTTTGTGATTATTTATACATGTTTATGTATGTACATATACACACATAAATTTATGTTTGTCCATGTCATTATAAACACTCTCTCCATGAAATTTGTAATGGATAATCTTATATTTCATTGTGCAAAGTTATCATAGTATGCTTAAACTTTTGCCATTTTGATTGTTTTCAGTTTTCAACCACCATAAATAATACTTCAGTGGACTTCATTCAGGTATTTTTGTACTTGGAAACGTTCAGTGTGCTTGAGTCCAAGGAGTGATATTACCAAACCAAATGCTATAAACGTTTTTAGACACTTGATTAACATCCTTAAAGGAAAACATGCTTGTTTTGAAGGATGAATAAATGAATGAATTAAATTACAAATAACTTGTCAGATCTTGAAAATTGGCAATAAATACCTCTAAGTGTTTCCTTCAGTAACAAGTCCCTTCAGTTGGAATTGATATTTTATCCTCATAAGCATCCAGGGAGAGGGGTCCAAAAAAAATGGAACTTCCAAATGCTGGCTCCATATCAGGTATAGTGTTAGCGACTTTCTATTTTCTAATTTAATGACCAAAACAATCCATACATAAACTTTAAAAATCTCCATTTTACGGACTAAACATTGTGAAAGCTCTTGGTTGTAAAGTTGGGAGATAGAGTTGGAATTCCAATATGGCAGACTCGAGTTTATATACTTCCTTTATGGAATGACAATAGACCCAGTATTAATTTGCACAAGAAGGGACAGCCCACAGTTAAGAAATGCTGTGTGTATCGTCACGCAGTTACACTTCAGGGATGGGAGCATTGTGTGCTGGGATAATCAGGAGGGGGTGGGCTGATTTGGGCCTGTGCTGGCTGCACAGAAAGGAGAAAGCCTTATCCCCATAGTTTTATTGCCAGTATAGGAACATTTTGACCTCTCTTCCATTTTCTTAGAGCTGCCCACAGGACATTTTAGTCCAAACAATAAGCCAATAACCCTGAATTCAAACCTTGCCTCCCTTCCAGTTCTTCCCCCCAGATGACCTTATACATCCATGCCATTCTGTCCTTTGTCCCATACCAGAGCTTGTCGCACTTTGAGAACATCTGTCCTCTCTTTGATGTTGGCATGTGTCAAGCCACTATCTGAGGAAATCCTCTGTACTGGCCATGTTCAGTGATGAGTTAGGAGACCCAGGATTACATCTCCCCTGGCTCCCTTACTAGCTGGGAGACCTGGAGCAAATCATTTAGGGTCTCTGACAGTCACTTGTGTGTCATTTGCAAGATGGAAGCAATATTGTTATCCTGTCTCAGTGAGAGCTTATAAAACACTTTGTAAATGTAATGCACCATGCACAGACTAGGAGTTCACAGGGAAATATTTCTTTGTGTAAAAGTTTGAATTAAGTGATAAGCTTGGAGTTACTGATATAAAGGGTGTTGTGAGTTTCTGCTTTTGGATTTTCAGTACAGACAAGTTCATTGTCTCCTTTTGATAAGCCAACACGTTCCCAGTGTTCTTCCCTCAGCCTTCCCCTCCCCTTGCCCTTCCAACAGCCAGCCTCCTGGCTACGTCTGGGCCATCACTCTCCATCTTCCCTTGTGCCTTCCAACTTCAACTCCATGCCTCATGTCAGACCACGATGTCAATTCCAAGCTGTAGAGCCCAGCCATTCGTTCCTCACCCAAGGTCAAGCTTTGGCGCTCCTCATAACCTACAGCCATAACTGTACAACAGCCTGCATTCCATACCCCCTTTACATGAGCTCTTCTGTAGTCCCCTCTGTGGTTCCTTGAAACACTGAAAGAGGAAAAGGTTATGGTTGATGGCCATGGTGAAGTTTATGACTCATAACATAGTAAGCCATTCAACACTGTTGAGCTAAAAATGCCCCAGATGGTCATATTTCTTCTTTTTCTTTATTGGTTTGGGGGGGGGGAATGGAGGTGAAACTGCATGATGAGAAATTCACTGCCCTGAGGACAAAAAACTGGTCTTGACACCCATCCTCTCACCAGCAAGCTTTCCAGTGGTGGGTCCTGGGGCAGGTCCCTCCACTTTTCTGCATCTTACCTGCTTCATTTGTGAAATGGAGATGTAAGTAAGTGGAGCAGATGATTACCTGAGATTTTCTCTTGAGGTTTTTTGAGGCTCTTTGAGTACAGACTTTATGCATATATTAACACCCAAGGAACAACAATAATTATACCTCAGATTTATGAAGTATGTAGTCCAGGTACTAAAAAGAAAAAAAAAAGCAGCACGTTATTTTACATTATCTCAATAAATCTATAAGTTATTATACCAGTTAGGAACTGTGACAGCTGTGTTAATAACCTAAAATAAGAGTGTTTCAAAAACTTTTAGATGCAATTTTTGTTTCATATTACATGGGGTCCACAGAGCTGCTAAGGTGACTCAACATTGAATATTTCCAATTTCCAGCAATAGTGACCAAAATCTTTCCAACCTTCTGCTCCACCATCCTTAGCTCTTACCTCCATCTTCAAAGTTATCTCATGGTTGCAAGACAGCTGCTCTATCTCCAGCTATCATGCCCGCATTCCAGGCAGCAGAAGAGATACTAGGACAAAGGCAAGAGGGTGAACCTCATAGACTGTTGGCTCCATTTAAAAATTTCCCCTGGGAGCTCCATCTGATGATGTCCACCTAAATCTCTTTGGCCATCCCTGTCTGCAAGAAGGTGGGCACATTGCTCTCTCTGGTAATCCCAGGGTTGATTTAGTAAGGATGAAGAGTAGGGTGGGTATTAGGTACGTAACCGTAGTCTCTGCTACAGGAAGGTACTTTTGTTATACTTACTTTATAGATGAATAAATGAAAGGAAGCATCTTGCCATTTCATTCAGTGAAAAACTTTAGGAGTTGGAATTCAAAATCAGCTCTTCATGTATGAACACTTATTAAGTCTGAGATGATGAGTGGTCAAACAATTTACCTTCAGGTCCTCCTCCTCCCATCTGTAGGATAGGATCAGGGCACCCTACTCCAGGGCAATGGTCAGGTTAAATGAGAATGAAGAGCAAGTGCCTGAGACCTTGAACTTCCTATTAGTAGAGTAAATGCTCAATAAATGAGAGATGAAAACTTTGACACCCTGGTATACTGTTGTCCGAGTGTCCCATGTGCTAGCACACCTCCCAAGAGATGTGTCAACTGCTGAAACTCAGGGAACATTCTGTCCAGTAGGCCCTCTGAGTCTGGACTCCCTTGCTAGATTTGAACTTCCTAAAAGAGGGAGGGCTTCCATGGCACATGGTAGAACCTGGGTCATGGCTTGCTGATTGACAGACATATACTTTGCTTCCTTTTGGACACTAAAATTATGTGACTCTCACCTGCACCAAGATGGAGGCAAATAAAGGCATCGTGACCAGGCCCACCTGTTGGAATACTTAGGCATGTAAATGGGGGTCTTGGTGTGTGCCTGTGTGATGTTTGTGCACGGGTGTGTGTATGTGTTTGAGCATGGTGCTGGGGGGAGGCAATCTAACAGGAAGGAGAGATTCCAAATCGAATTTAGTTTCTCTGTGAAATTCTCAAAATAACATCATTCAAGTTAAATAATATTCAAATTCTAATGAAATGAATGAGGGAAAAAGTGTGAACATGTATGCTATGGGTGCTGATTAGAAAGACACACTTATTTCATTTTGAGGAGGAAAAAAAAACTTCCATAAAGCATTGTTAAAAGCACAAAGAAAAAGAAAATCACATAATTTTGCGATGTACACAGGACTCCAGTGAGAGCTGCTTCTAGGGTATCCTCAACCGGGCTACTGTACGTGGGACTGTATTGGTCTAAAGTCCCCGGCCAGTGCTCCCAGGTTTATTTATGCCATCATTTACAATTACAGTTCTAGAGTAGATGCAGACGAAAAAGCAAGATTCTTTCTCTGATCTGATTTCTTCCCTTCCTGGAGACTGCTTAACCAGCACACCAGACAAGGAGCACAAATCCTTAACTTGCAGCTCAGCCACACTGACCAAGGAGACAGAGAACCGTGGGGAGGAAGGCTGCCTGCTATCAGAAGTCAAATGCTCTTCTCACCTTTGAATTTTCACACAGAACTAGGTGGAGGAGCCCTGCTATTTCCGGTTTAGTCTTTGCACTGGCTGTTCCCTGCCTGGAACACTCCCCCAAGCAAGTCACAGCTTCATTCTCCGGCTTTGTGACTTCTCTCCCAAATGTCCCCTCCTCTGTCCCTCCACTTCTCTGTTCTTACCCTATTTGACAGCTAATGTCAATACTTGGTACTATCTGTGCATTTGTTCATTTATTTTCTGCCTTTCTCCCTAGAATATGAACTCCACGGGGTCGGGATTTTGTCACAGTTGCTACCATATCACTCGTGTGAGAACAGTGCTTGTCACGTGATAATTGCTCCATATGTATTTGTTGATGAATGAATGAATGCTTTAATAAGCGCAGTTCTCAGAAAGAATGGAGCTGATGATGGCCAGCTAATTATGAGAGCACTTTCAGGACTGAAAATCCATATCCTCCCGGGGCGCTTGGGTGGCTCAGCTGGTTGATTATCTGACTCTAGGTTTCTGCTCTGGTCATGATCTCAAGGTCATGAGATCGAGCCCCACATCTGGCTCTGTGCTGGAATTGGAGTTTGCTTGAGATTCTCTCTCTCCCTCTCCCTCTGCCCTCCCTGCCGCTCTCTCTCTAAAATAAATAAATAGATCTTTAGAAGAAAATCCGTATCCTTACCAATCATCCGAGACTAGTTTGAAGCTCATCTCTTTCTCAGTCGGGAAAACCCCATCCTTCCAGAGGACTCCCTATAACTGTGCTAGATGTGAACCTGCCTCCCATGTCTTTCCCTGTAACCGGCTTACAGTTAGCCTCTTGGGGGGGGCCGGAGTTCTCATGATTATTGGTTTCTTTCAGACGGTGCCCTCCCTGAGGACATGGAATTGTAGGCAGCTCACATTTATCCGACCTGTGCTATGGGCCAGGGACCCTACAAAGGACACCACGTACATCGACTTAGTGGCTTTCTTCTTCTTCTTCTTCTTCTTCTTCTTCTTCTTCTTCTTCTTCTTCTTCTTTCTTCTTCTCCCTCCTCCTCCTCCTCCTCCTCCTCCTCCTCCTCCTCCTCCTTCTTCTTCTTCTTCTTCTTCTCCTTCTTCTCCTTCTCCTTCTTCTTTTAATTATCAACTACAGAAACAAATACATCTCACATTTCAACCCGGTAAATGATGTATATGCTGGTAGCCATTGCTGTATCTACCTCTATACCATGGCTGAAATCAAAATTTCAAAAACACCGTCCTCATCTTTCCTATGTGCAAGGCACACTGATGTTTCTATTCTACTTAATTTTTTTTTATGCTAGTTGTAATCCACTGAGCCAGGGGTTGGCAAACTGTTGCCCTTGGGCCAGATCCAACCTGCCACCTGTTTTTGTTAATAAGATTTTTTTGGAACACAGCCGCCCTCATTTACACATTACCTATGGCGGCTTCTGCACTGCAGAAGTAGAGCTGTGATCTCTGGGAAGCCCAAACAAAATATCGCCTGGTCCTTCCCAGGTAAAGTGTGTGCTGAGCCTTGCACTAAACTGACTTCAAGTTCACAGACGGGTCAGTGACCTCCGGTTTGAAAAACACCCTCGGCTCACACCATTCTGACAATTGCCCCTTAAGGGAGCTGTGGTGTTAACCTCATTTGTCACAGCCCCACTCGCCCACAGGCAGGTGACCAGTGGGCATACAGAGCAGGGTCGCCCTGGGCCAGAACCAATGGCACTTAAGTGACTCGGAATTCTGCTCTGCTTATCGGTTTAATAAACATTTGTTGGTCAAATAAATGATACACGGATTATATGTGTAACTTTCAAAGATTTTCTTCCCGGTGGACTTTATTGACTTTATTCTTCCATCTATCACTAAATAAATGAGTAAGAGAGTGATACCAATGAGCTTTAGTGGGGGTACCGCTGTTCTGTCATCTGAGTGGTTGGTCCTTTCGTTTTAATTTCTTGTCTTGAATGGAGGCTCAGCTGTGTTGTTGGATTCGTTCTTTACACCTGACCTGTAGCGTTGCCATATACACACACATATGGTAGACCGGCAGCCTCCGGCCGCACACCCGGGGACTCGTGTTCTTGTGTGATTCCCTGCCCGGAGTGTGGGCTGGATTCTTTCTTACCAGTGAGGAAAGCAAAGGGGTGAGATGACATTAGGTTGCACGTGACTGTGACTTTCATTTGCATGCACTGTCCCTTGTCTCTTGCTTGTCCCTTGTCTTTTGCTTGTTCCGGTGAAGTCGGTGGCCGTATTGTGAACTGCCCTACGGAAAGGCCCACCGAGCGAGGAAAGGAGGGCGACCCTACGTGTAACAGTCTGCGAAGACTCAGGAGCTTGGAAGCAGATCCTGCCCAGGTTGAGCCTGGAGATGACAGACGCCGTGAGGGAGCTGGCAGATGCCTCCACTGCTTTTGTTTTTTTTCCCTTTGTTGTTGTTGTTATAAGATTTTATTTATTTATTTGAGAGAGCAAGAGAGAGGGAGAACTTGAGCAGGGGGAGGGGCCGAGGGAGCAGCAGACTCCCGGCTCAGCAGGGAGCCCAGTGTGGGACTTGATCCCAGGACCCTGGAACCATGACCTGAGCCGAAGGCAGACGCTTCACCGACGGAGCCACTCAGGCACGGCCCATCCTGACTCCTTGTGTAGAGACTGTGCATGGGGAATGCAGCCAAGCTACGACTGGATTCCTGGTCCCGCAGGAGCTCTGGGATAATAAATGCGTGTTGTTGCAATCACTAAGCTTTGGTACTCCAAAGCTTTGTTATGCAGCAGTGGATAACTAATAGACCACACTACTTTATTGTAATTTGGGGTGCTGGGATCCCCTCAATCCACAAATACATCTTCAGCACCTGTCGGGACACAGGCCTTGGAAAGGTGGAGCAGAGGATGTTTTGAGAGCACAAGACTCCTGCCCTCAGGGAGCTTGTGATCTGGCGAGAACAGAATGTAGGAGCTACATTTTAAGTTCTCAGCCATGCTGGTAAGTGTTAGTCATTTGCTCTCCATCCGAGATGGTACCCGGTGGACGCTGCTTACTTTTATTCTTCAGGTGACTGGGGCTTGCCCCGTCCGCCACAGTTTCATGCCAGAGCTCTCATCTGAGTGGTCCAGCCTGGAAGCCCTTTACGGAGAGGCTGTCCCTCTCAAAATGGCCTTGGGCTTCCTTGGTCCAACACCCTGAAGCCACGAGTTGGTTCAAAGGGAGCAATGAGCAAGGCCCAATGTTACTGCAAATAATTTGGTTTCTGAACGTTGAAAATGAACCAGATGGCTTTTAAGGAAAACAGGACACACATCAGATTCCAATTATATTAAAATGATGACCCAATTTAGGAAAACACAAAGTGTAATAAAAAAATGTTTAAATAAACAAAATCTGCATATTTATGAAACTATAATATTCTCCGGGCTCCTCACTTTGGATAATGAATTTCTAAACTAGGCTGATTGCATTGCAGACTTGCCACGGAATCCGGGCTTGGAGAAGCCTGCGGTACTGTTTGGAATTGCAGACTATCTGAAGAAGGAAAAAAAAAATTAGCATGTGTGTCGGCAGCCAATTTAGGAAAAGGAAAGGTCAGCCCTATACAAATGTGATAGATCCTATTCTAATGCAACCAGGGATCTTCGTCGCTCCCCGCGTCTTTGGCTGAGCTCCGTGACACCTCTCGCTGGCTACAGTCCCTGTCACCCGCAAACCGCCGGCGCCACTGGCAGAGCTGGGGCTGGGCCGGGTTGGCAGGAAGCGCCTTGGATTTATCTATTTATTTTTCCAGATAAATTAAAAACTCAGGGGGCACTTAAAATAAATTAGCAACTGCTCCTGACGGTGTCTTTCTTGCAGTGTCACACATTCGAGATTTTGGCAAGGACGGAGCTGCCTGCCTAGCCATCTTTTCCCACCAAGTGCAAACTGCTAACGGAACAGTGCGCTCGCGTGAACAGGCGCGTCTCGGAGCAGTTACTAACCCAGGAAAGGGTGAGCCGGGGAGTGTCCGGGTTCACCAAAGTGCTTTCGGGCTTACACTGTCCCCGGGGCATCCATGGGAGGTCTCAGGAGGACAGGGAAAAAGGCCAGGTGGTTCTTACTTGTCCCGAATGCCGCAGTGGTTTTCCCAGGGATCTGTCCTTGACCTAGCTCAGGGAGTGCACTGCTTTTCATTGTATGCACAGCATTTTGGAGGAATTATTTTTCCAGATAAGATGCTATCCATGTCATTTGTCTCTCTGCCGTGTGTGTATTTATGTACTGAGCCTCCCGTGTGTCCAGCAACGTAGGACAGAGCAATGAGGAAGGAGAGCCCAGTCCCAGTCTTCATGGGGTGACATTCCCACAGCCCACCAGCATCGGCAGAGCCCCACGACTTCAACAGCCACTGGGCAATATCAACGGTAGGGAAAATCAGCACCTAGGAGCCCAAGTGGCAAAGGGAAAGAGCCCATCTGAACCTGGGACGGCGGGGTTGACAAAGGGGTTTGGTCTGGAGGACCAGTCTGAGGGCCCAAAGGCTAACTTCTTCCAAAGGCAGCTCTTTCTCCAGGGTTCGACCCAGCGCCCCCACCCAACCAGTCCATCAGACACAACTAATGTGTCCCCAGGAGCCACAGAAGACCCTTTTCCAGTCTCGCAAGCAAACAGCTGCTCTGAGCCCCTGGGTTCTCTTGCCTCTTGAGTAAAAGAAAATTTTTCTTTCTTTTTTATTTTTGGTCTTACGAAAAAAAAAATAGGTTACTAAATCTGGATAATATTAAATGAGAAAAGATTTCTGCTCTCCCTTCATGATGTGATATTCATTTACATCCGGTCTCCTCCTCCCAGAACATTTTTCACGCCGATCAGCCACGTGAACAAAGAGTGAGAAAGATACAAATTTAACCTCCTCACTCGTATTTTAACTGCATTGTATTCTAGAACACTCATTCTATTATATTCCAGAATCATTCCTTTTGGCGAGTAGCTTTTATTGAAAAAAAGCCTATTTAAAAAAAATTAATAAATTTACTGTCAGAAAAGTCCTTCATTACGGGAACTGGTCTCATTTCCGACCTGAGCATTCATACACAGCATAAATCAGGACCTCCTTAGTTGTAGGTAATTTTGTGGGAAGTAGCTAATTTTATCACAACATAGCATCCTCCAGAAAATTATCTTGAAAGTGTTTATTTCTCATAGGTTTTTTTCTTTTTCTCCTTAACTTTTAAATTCTGGGGATTTTTTTCCTTTCTTTCTTTTCTTTTCTTTCCTTTTTTTTTTTTTTTTTTTTTGTTTTTTGGCAGGGTTGGGGGAAGTACTAATTGTCTCTTTGCCAGAGTTTAAGTGCAACATTTTTCATTAGAATTTAACAAATGTTCATCTTAAAATAGACTGACAATGGGTCAGAGCGCTTCAGCTTCTCCCCTGTGAACCTAAATGCATTAGAGTTGAGGCTTTTTTTTTCTCAGATCAATGTTGCTTCTTATTCTTGGACTTAATTTAATGTAAGACTAATACGACTGTCCCTTCATTTGGTTTTCTCTTTTTGGCTTTAATAAAATTAGAATTAATTGAATGTAATGCAGTCTTTAGATTTTTTTGTCAAGCGTAGAAATGCCAAATACAACAATATACTTAAAAAAAATTTTTTTTTGCCAGTGGTAAACTATTGTGCAAAATAATTATATAAATACACAAGAACATCTGGTCTTTTGAACTGTAGTCACTGCTGAATTTAAACATTGTACGCATTTGACAAAATTAAAGGATTTTATTCTTTGTTTTTCCTGGGCTTTAAATAGTAAGCCGCAAATAGTACTTAGAGTTACCGTTTGTAGTTCATTTCGAAAATTATGTGGAGAAACTTATTCTGCGTTCTCCAGGACTGTCGTATACTTGGGGTCTATGACACTTGGGCTCAAGGAACAATGTGTCACGGTACTTTATTAAAACAATGACCCAAGTATAATTAACGGGGGAAAACCCTACTAAATGCTTTTTCTCCCATTTTACCTACAATAATTCCTAAATGCCACTAGACAATTAGGGCAATTTTGATATCTTTTGTGCAGTAAAGTAATTAAAATTATTACTGCCACTTTTGTAATAAACTCGTGTGACTTTAAAAGTCTGTCCCTGCTCTCTTTCATGATGGAGACATCACAGAATCTGTAATTGTGCTATTAAGGAAAAGAGAGCTAATCTTTTTGCATTTGAAGTAAGCCTTCATCATCAGCCCAACAAAGCCAGACAGATCAAAAAAGAACCAGAGAGAGCATTTAAGGAAATTAGTACAAGTGTCAGTTAAAAGGTAAAAATTAATGCACTTATTATTGAAATATGGTTGAAACCTACGTTCTTTTCATTTCTTTGATATTGCGAAGGCATAAAACATTCAATTAACTTTCCATTGTGTTTGGGGGAGAAAAGGCAGAGGATTGTCAGCGCAGTGTTCGGGCGTAGGTGGTACTCAGGGAGAAATAGAATAGGACGAACCAGACCACATGACCCAGGCCACAAGGACTGAGGGCCTCCAGCCCTCCACGCTCACCTGCGTTAGGATTTCAAATGGGCTTAAACTCTGCTTCCCAGTGTGGTCTTGGAGAGTTACTTAAACTTTTTTTTTTTTTTTTTTTTACTTAACAATATAAACAATGAATTATAGATCACTGAAAAAAAATTAAATTTAATTTTAAAATATGGACTTTTAAAAAATTATAGACAATGCACACTTATCATTGTCTTGAGGCTTTGTGAGTAGGCTCATTCCTCATTCTGCAAGGCAGCGCTCTCATGAGGATCATAATACATAGAAAAAAGACTGGAAAGAGATGTCAGTATTTATGGATATTTGTTTAATGGGTGAAATTTTCCTTTTGACTCTTTTTTCCGCAGTATTTTAAGGGGCCTGTGCATTTAGTGTGTTCCCAGAAAAATAAAATAAAGTTGATTTGTGATAAGAAGCACCGTGGGTGAAGGAGGGAGGATAAATATGGGCTTTGGGGTCAGAGGGATTAGCATATGATAGCCACTTAATGCTGTGTGACCTCAAACAAGTAGCTTGACATCTCTGAGTTAATACTTCCTTTCTCGGTATCGTTACACAGGGATGGGATTATCTGCTTGTTACGTGGTTCAGAAATATGAAAATACTTCACCCACTTTCTGGCACACAGAAGATATTCAACAAATGTTCATCTTTTCTCCCCGACACTCACTCTTCACAACCTATTCACGCCGAAAAGACAAATCGATTTGTACTATTTGGTACTAATGGCTGGTAGGATCAGTAGCTGAGGTAACCCTTTCAGGCTGAGTTGGTGCTAACTCCCTATGATTAACATCGCATTTCAGGGCCAAATGTTTTATTTGGCTTTGAAATTTTTGCAAGCATCTGCAGTCAGCTGCATTTATAAGGCTACCCTCGAAACACCAAAACCCCTCTGCTGAACAATCCCTATTTGACAATTGCAATCCTGGAATTTAAAAAATTGTATAATGGATCAATCTCCCTAAATTGTATGCATGTCAAATTGCGATCAGCTTGCTGTAAGAATGTTAGGCAAGAGAAGGCCTGATGTTTAAAGCGAAAATTGCCAGGATCACACACACTAATTTGTCTCCATCATTAATGAAACATTGTTTTACTGCCCTGAAAAAAGACTCCTGCACATATTATAAAACAAATGTTAATCAAGAAATACTCTGGAGATGATTTCATACCATGACACGTCAGATGCATCAGGTTCGAGTCCCTAAATCCTAGCCCAGTGTTGGGTGCATTGTGGGCACCTTATAAATATTTTAAATAAAAGGAAATAGGTCTATTTGCTAAAATCTGACTCCTAATCAGGGTGTGGCTGGTTACTTTCAGAGAAGGATTGGTTCCAACCTCAGCAGATCGTCCCAGGCTTCATAGAGGCTCCCAGAAAAGGGAGATGTGGTACTGTTTTATCAGTAGGGGTGATTTTGAGTGTAGAAAAGGCAAGTTCTGCAAGGCACGCTCCCGCTTTACTCCAAAACAATGTAAAGTTCTGAAATGCATTTCCAAGCAACGATCCTTTGCAATATTTGTATTGCTTTCTAGCCAACTCTGCCCTGGCACTTAAGGAAAATAACTCAGTTATAAAATCCCAAATCACTGATGTTGTGATTATTATTCTTATTAATATGCACATGATAGAAGTTAGTGGCAAAATGACAGATTTACGCTTTTGCAAAGGTAATGAATCAAAGTAAGAAGGTAAAAGCCCCTATTACCCTAAAACCTAAAAGTGATAGACTACTCAGGTTGGGCTTTTTTTTTTTTTTCCTTTCCCCTGTGCAGATGGCTGATAATGCTGTTTTCCACCGCAACACAATGGGAGTGTCATCAGGAACACACAACAAGCCACCCAAAGAAAGCCTGCGCTCCTCTTTCTGAACTTCCCAGTTCCAGATCTGCTTTGAAAGGTCAGGGTCCTGGGGTCCAGGATCCAGGATCGGGGACAGCAGACATGGAAGGTGCCTGCTGAGCTCAGTTCTAAGAACCACGGTCATCAACAGAGAGGGCGAAGAGCCTGAAATCTGCCCACCGTCTAGATAAACACCTGCCTTTTTAGCATATGGCCCCAAGGAAAACCAGGAGAACCAACCAGGGGAGAGCGCTGGAGGTGTGGAGAAAACCCAAGAACAGGCTCAGAACAGCACTGAACACGGGAAGCGCATGTTTCCAGAGCTGTCTACTCCTCTCCCTTCTGCCGCTTCCCTGCATCCGGAATCCAAACCGGTCAAGCTGGTGTGATGTGCAGTTTTAGATCCCCTGGTTTAGAGGTGAAAGGCCTGGGGCTAAGAGGAGAGGCACGGTGACCTTCTCCAAGGTCATCGTGGGTGCTGTGAGGGGCCGTGATGTATCAGAAGTTGGCATCTGGCCTTCCCTCAGACCTTTATCCTACCCTCCTCTCTGGGTGGGACCAATACATAGCAGCATTGTATTTTGCAAAAACTTAGAATTTCAGCGGTAGAAGGGATCTTGGAGATTTCTAGCTCACAAGACCCAGGTTAGTAACTTGAGACAATACTACAATCAGCTCTCTGGACCCCACTAAAACACTATGTTTTAACACAACAAAAAAGAAGTTTAATGTGTTTTATAACTTCTAGTCCTTGAATGCATGTTTTCCCCCAACCTTGCAAAAGCATTTTCAGATGCACTTGCAAATTCGACCCATAAAGGCTCAGGGTGAAACTGACCTAGAATCAAATCCAAGGCTTTCCCTTTACCAGCTCTGTGGCTTGGAGAAGTGACTTGACCTCTCTGTGCCTCAGTTTCTCCTTCTGTGAGCTGGGGGATCACGGTTAAGTTCTACTACACAGGGTAATGGTGAGAATTGGATGTAAATGTATCAAGACGGAGTTAGCACAAAATAGGCATGGGGTGGAGGCTAGCTATGGCCCTCTTCTTCGTCATCATCCTCGCTGCTGGACATCCAGGCAGGGCGGATTTTTATATCCCTACTTCGTAGATGAAGAAAGTGAAGATCGCCATGCCTCGGAGGCTGAGTTAGACCTACATTTCTTAGCCAAGTCCAAAGCCTGTTCCTCTTATTTTGCTGAAGAAGCATTGACACTCAATGTGTCTGGGTGGATCCCAACGGTCCTGTGGAAGGAAAGAATGTCATGGGCAAACCCATAAGGACTACAATGATAGATGCTGGGGTGTTTTGTTTTCCTTCATCCCCTTCTTGTAAATGGAGAATTTGGGATATTTCTTATTTAAGGCTCTGCAGGTGTCGAAGGTCAAAAAGCATCCAGTCGCAAGGTCATGTACATTTTTGTAGCCAGTGTGGGAGACGAAGCAGGACTGCGTGGAGTTGGTCTGTAATCATTTGTGCGGCTGGGCAGCACCGGGAACACGGGAGAACTACAGGGAACATACAATCACCACAGGACAGGAAGAGCCGGGAACCACCACGCCCAGGCAGCCAACAGAGCCCGCACTGCACGGACACACGTAGGTGGGTGTTGCTGGGTGTCCCAGGACAGAGAGGTGCATCTTTCAGCTCACAAGCAAGGAAATCCGAGTACAGGTGCCTGTTCCCATTCTCGAGAGAGGACGCCTGTGAAATCAAGGGGCCAAGAAACCCTGGGCTGTCGGATTTCTTCCGGCTCGGTGATTGCTGATTCTAATCCAAGCAAAACTACCCCACCCCCACCCTTCCAACGTTGGCCTGTGCTCAAAAAAATGTGCCAGCGTTGACTTCCAACCCGAGGCCAGGGCTCACGCGTCCACTTCTGAGCTTCTCCATCTGCCTGCTGCGTGACCCTGGCAACTCAATGTGTTTGCGTCTCAATTTCTTCTTCTGTCAAATGGAAGGGCAGGGCAGATGATGCAGCCACACTGCCTGGCACGATAAATGAGTCTGCTACGCACAGATGCTTCGAGGTGAGATGGGGTGCGCACGGTCATTTCCCCCCTTGACTGTGGTCATGGGTGTTCGTAATGACAATAATGCAGCGGCTACAATATCCCTGTCCTGAAGACTGTCCCCCTTTGCTTCTGCCAGGGAAACCTCCTTTGCAGGTGTAGGAATTGTTAGGTGGGTATTTATGCCTGCCTGGAGGCATGCTTGCCTGTACACCAATCAAGCACCAGATAAAAGTCCGCATGAGGATTGAGCCTGTCTCCACACTCCCCCGCCGACCAGCTGTGGGTCTCTGCCTGCTCTCTGTGCCCGTTTCCTTATCAGCCACACGGGGCCATACCATGTAGTGTCCTGGTGTTGGGATGACAAGCACTCGGTGGCCGCTTGTGATCTAGAGTGTCTGGCTGAGGGAAGGTGCTTAAGGAAGGCTGGTCATTAGAAATTATACTTAAAAGCAAGTTGAGAAAAACAAAGTCCCTTCCCTACCTACAAAGCACTCAGCAAGTGGCTGTGGAGTAAATAAATGCACAGAAGAGTGAATGCAGGGGTGAACTCCAGTTATGATACTTTCTCCCCAGCCCTCTTACTGATGAAGCATTCAAATCGCTAAATTCATTGAAAAAGCTCTAGATACCGTCCAAGTGACAGTGCTGTTTATATTCCTCACTCTTTAAATTTGCAAAGTACAATAGCGTGTGGTCTTTCCTCTGGTCAACACTGAGCCTTCGAGGCAGGCAAGGGAAATACCACACTATCTACGTACATGTGTCCATGTCTCTCTTTTTGTATCTATATTGTCTTTTTTCTGTATTTGCATCTATGTCTGTATTTCTACACCCATGTTTTTCCATTGTCTGTATTCATACCTGCACCTGTCTCTCAATGTATATCTGTCTATACTTCTAACACATCCATGTCCACATCCACGTCCATATTCCCACCCGTGTCCACATTCACATCCATAGTCACGTCCATATCCATGTCCACATCCATAGTCACGTCCACACACATGTCCACATCCATAGTCATGTCCACACACATGCCCACATCCATAGTCACGTCCACACACATGTCCACATCCATAGTCACATCCACACACATGTCCACATCCATAGTCACGTCCACACACATGTCCATATCCATAGTCACGTCCACATCCATATTCATGTCCACATACATGTCCATATCCATAGTCACATCCACACACATGTCCACATCTATATCTATTTTCACGTCCATGGCCACATCCATGTCCACATCCACATCCATGTCCACATCCACACTCACAGCCAGTCCATGTCCACATCTACATCTATATTCATATCCACACCCACATTCACATGAGGAAACCAAGTCTTCAGTGACATTTGGCGTCTAGACCACAGTCACCCAGCTAGGAACCAAGAGTTGGTGTAAGGCTTCAAAACTCTTGGCTCCAAACACCAATCTTTTCAACTTCCATCACACCATCTCTTAAATAAATGGAAATTTTTAAAAAGAAAAAAAAGAGGAAGGAAAAGAAGTTAAAAAAAAAAAAAGGAAGAAATTTAAGAAGGGAGGAAGAAAGAAAAAGAAAGAAAGAGCAAGAGTTGTAATTTCTTTATTTGCTTCTCAGAAAGCCTCACATGGGCTCTGGCCTCTCTCCATCTCTGTTATGTTCCTGGTTTTGGTGGGGGAGTGGGCGGGGCAAGGATCTGGAAAGTGCCAAGTCCTTGCGTGCTCAGTCTCTTCTAAGGCTCGTCATTATATACATCGTATTGCTTAGAATTCTCAGAAAGGTTTTGAAATGCCAGGTTTTTAAAATTAGGAAATACAATAGGATTATTTTTTGAGGGGCAGAATTAGGTAATTTATATTGTTTAACAACCATTTATAGGAGGATATTCTAGGAAATGTACTCTATTAATGCAGATTTAAACCAGATACATTTTAGGAGACACTCCTTCAACTTTTTTTTAGTCTTTCTTTTCTTCTCTATTTTTAGATTCACTCTCAGCTTTTATAACAGGACACGGAGAAGTAATATATACTTGGACTGCGAGGATGGATTAAAATGTGTATCATTTTTGCATCTGTTCTGAGAAGGCAGACGTCAAATCCCTAATTTTAAAACGAATTATCAAATATTTCAAGAAGTTGGATTGAAGATTGCTCTTTAATCTCTTAAAATTTTAAGAATTGAATTGCTATGAATGATTTGGCAGGATTTTTTAAAAAATGAGTTTATCTGATTTAAACGCAAGCTTTCCTTCTTCTGTTCCTAAAAGCTTACATATCTGCTCCATTTTACAACAATAATCTTCAGGGAGAGGTTTCAAGTCCTCCTAAACCCTTTTTTTTTCTCCCCCAAAATGAAATTTACAGGAGGAAGAAAGCATACATATTTCATTTTAAAAACCGAGTAATAATGCTCCAAAGAACGTATTTTAAGAGTGATTTCTAGGCTAGAAGTTTGCAAAACATCAGCTGCTTATCCTTGTGTGGGGTTTTGTTTATGTCTTTCTTTTAAATCTATTTTTGGCCTCCTGAATTTAGTACAGGTTGCTTAAAAAAATCAAATGCAAATATAAAATTTACCTGGAATCTGCTTTAGAACTTGTGTTAAGCCATATCATAATTTTGTTTTCTGTTGTTACTTTTAAAGGAATGAATGATTTATACCATCTTGTGCTTTTAGTTTCCTATATGGTGAAGGAATGCTTTTCTCGTTCATTCTCTCCTTTCTTCTTCACTCTCTAGTCTGTGCAGAATTACCCAACCCAGGCTGCCATGCAAGGGGGAAACTCAAACCCTTTGGTATTTCCTTTTATTTTTCAAAAGTAAAGTGGAGTTTTTCAAAAGTCCATTTTCTCCCTTAGAACAAATAGCAGAGTGAGTGTATTAGCTAAGAAGAGACTCTTCCTTAATTTTTATCCCATTTATTGAAAACTCCAGTTTCTTCGCCGTGGGTTCTAATTTATTTTGCATTTCACACAGTGCACCGTAAACATAATGTAAAGTTTCAAAGCTTAATTAACAGCTACAGGATAACGGCAGGCCAAGTTTTTAGAGGCATTTAAGCTTGGCTCCAAGAAAATGAAGAGGCTTCCATGCGGGAAGCTGTGAACTTCTACCTCTTAAAATAATAAAACTCAGCAGATCCAGGAATCGCGGCTTTGCGCTCGATGCCAGGACCCACATACCTGCCTGCTGAACTTCTTTCGATCCAGCTTGCCTCTCACGGGAGCCGTGCTCTGGAGCTGTTTTCACTTACGGAGATGAATGAGGTAGCCACAAGAAAAAAAAAAAAAAATTCCATGGCATTTCATCAAAGTTTGAGAAAATCCACCTTTAAATTTCACAGTGATGGAGGTCTGGGCAGAGTCACAGCCACCTTGAACCCACCCTGGTCTCAAGATGGGAAGGACAGAGGGAATTTCTCAGACCTGCAGCTGGGACAGAAGAGATGCGGCCGCACCGTAGTGTAGGGTGCTTGATACGGTCCCTTACCCTCCCTGCTCCTCAGTTTTCTCATCTATAGAATGGGATTGAGAAGAGAACTACCCACAGGTACTGTGTTCTCCAAGCTGCACCCATGAGCGTAACCAGAAAACAGTTAGGTCTGGCTTACGCCCCACTTCAACCGACCTTAGACCTCTCCGGGCCTCGGTTTACCCATTTTGTAAATGAAGGAGTTGAACTTTGGCCTCTGACATTTTCCTCAGGGCTGGTGGAGGAGACTTGGGGCATCAGGAGGGCCAGATGTTCCAGGCCTCACATTCACTGACGGTCTCAAAGTACACTGGAGCATCTAGCCCAGCGGGGGATCCACGGTCAATACGCTGTCATTTGCCTGAAATACACCATGTATAATTACCTATTATAAACGTCTTAATTATTTTGGCGGCTGCACAGTTTCATCCCCATTGCCCTGTTTGAGTAGAAGGCTACTTTAGTATTTGAGGCACCTGTCCGGCATTCTCAAATTTTAAAAAAAGAAATACTACGACCCTCCAAAAACCCCCTCAAACTCTTCCAGGTTTAGGAATCTATTTGCAAAGCAAAATGGTTTTCTGTTTTGTCTTGTTTTAAGCAAACTCGTCACCCAATGAGGGGCTTGAACTCGGGACCATGAGATCAGGAGTGGCGTGCTCCCCCTGCTGAGCCAGCCAGGCGCCCCATCAAGGCGGTGTTTTTATTTCCTTTCTGCAACCCAGCTTATGCCCCTTCTAAACCAAACGCTGGATGCCGCAGCGCTGGGCTGCGGGAGCCCGCACCCCGCGCAACGCGGTGCACACCCAGCCGCGCTCAGCCACCGCCAAGCAGGACGTCCCCCTCCCTTGGGGCCCGGAGGGTACGGACCGTGGTGTGGCGCGGGAAAAGGGATAAGGTGGCGACCCGCTTTAAGAGCCCCTGCCTCCAGTCCCCTGGTGCTGTGGGACGTCTGAGGCTGAGGGGAGAAAGGAAGACTGGGCGAAAGCAGAGGGGCAAAGAGGCTGCAACAGTTTCCTGGGCTCCTGGGGAGCGGGCGGAGGGCTGGCGTGGAGAGGGGCCCCCGGTGGGCAACCCCCCTGCATCGGAACGTTCATCTCATTTCATGGCCGTGCAGAACTTAACCACAACGAGAACAATACATTAAGAAAGAAAAAACAAAAACAAAAACAAACTTAGGAGGCCAGGCCGGACGGGACCATGGGGACGACCGCGCCCACCGGGGTCAACCCTGAAGGGAGGGCCGGCCGGGCGGGCTGGGCCGGGGTGGCGCGCCCTCCCCAGAGCAGAAGAAGGCGGGATTCCCGAGTCTTCCCGCCTCTGCTCTAGGGGTTGTGCCGCGTGGCTAGCGCGAGCAGCCACCCCCAGAGGGGCCTGGTCCCTTGGACACGGGGTTTGCAAACGCGAACAAGCGCCAGGGCGCCTTGCAGGTTGGGAGGTCACGTCCCAGGGGTCGCGCGGGGTCCTGCGCTGACAGCGGGATGGAGGGAACCCGCCCGCTCAGGCCGGCTGCGGGGGAAGCGCCCCCGCGCGCGCTCAGGAATCCGCCCAGATTGGAGAACTTCCCAACCAGGAATGTCTCTCCCTCTCTAAAGAGCAGCCTATTGTAACCAGATCCTTTCTCCTCTCCTCGACAATCCCGGTCTCCAGACCCGGAGTTGCCAGAGCTGGGGGTGGGGCAGGAGGAGGTCCGCGCTGGGGACCCTGCCACGGGGGACAAGCTGTCCCGGAACTACAGGCCTGTGCGCCTGGCTGGGGCGCAGCCTTGGCCAGAGGCTCAGGAGTTCTTGTTTTGTTTTGTTTTGTTTTGCTCCGTTTCTGAGCGAGGTGAGTTTTTTATTCTACCGCGTGTTGAGCTGAATTCAATGCCATTTTTCACCTTTCTTGCGTTTCCTTTCGGAATCCGCCCTTCCGCCTTGCGCGCCCCTAATCTGTCCCCATCTCGGGCGCCTGCCCAGGCGCAGGTGAGAGCTCGCGGTTGCAGGTGCGGTTGGCGTCCTGAGCGCCACAGGGACGCCTGGGTCACAGGGGAGAGGACATGGGGGAAACATCTGAGATTGAGATCTGCCAGCGCCACTACGTTTACTTTATCTCAGGGCAATCACAGCTTCCTGCCTTTCCACCCGCTCTCTGCACCCGGGGTGGGTTTCATTTCAGGGTAAAGTGAATTAAATTCTCCCTCGTTTATCTATATCTGGGAGGTGTGGGTGAGGAGGGGAGTTGTTGGCTAGGACTTAATTCACCGTGGCCAACATCATTTGGAGAGAAAGGTCAGTGTCCTGGGTCCTGAGTAGTCCTTCCTCGATGCCTACACCTATCTTGGTTTCGGTTGTCTTTAGTATATGTATATATATTTGTAGCCCGATGACCCCCCAGGGCGCCCCAAAGCTTTCCTCCCTGTACCGAGCTCTTTGGTTGCAGAAAGCATCCTGTGATGCCAGCAAGGAGCCTGGCCCTCGATCCTGCACTACCTCCCGCTTGTCCACAAGGTCAGGCTTCTTAGCCAAATAGACAGTGGGTCCTTGGGATCCCTAGAGACTGTAGGATAGAGTTGTAAGGCTGTCTCCTCTAGGTCGAACCCCTCCATAGGATCTTCCCAAATTCCCTGCCCGGCTGTCAAGCGGAATTTAGAGGCTCAGCCTCCCCCAGGTCAAAAATCCTGAACTGATAATCTCCCCCTGCAGTGTGACTTTTTAGGCAAATTCCTTAACTTTTCTAGTTTCTGTTTTCTTTTCTGTGAACTTGAGACACACTCACACAGACACACCAACAACACTACACACTTACCTTGGCTGCTGGGTGGTTGTGTTGGGTTGTACGTTTGTAAGCACTTTGAAAATTGGAAATCACTCAATTTTATGTGATGTAGATGAGGACCAGCTATTATGCATAGACGTGTGTAATACCCATGCAAGAATGAAGGGATCCCACTAAACATAAAATTAGATTAAAAACAAAAAGCTGAAACCCCACCATGCCTGGCAGAGGGATGTTCCAAGTTACCTATTCTCGCCTGAGTTTTAACTCTGTTCTGTTCTTTTCAGAACCTGCTTCTACAAGAAAGTCCGAGGCCTCAGAAGCTTTGCCGCGGCCGGTGGTGGAACGGGGTGCACGTCCCCATATAGACCTCAGGTCCCCAAGAGCTTGCAAAACCTCATGCTGAAAGGCATGGTGCGCAGCTGGGGGGCGTAGCAGACCCAGCTGCAGCTGTCGGCCCGTTGAACTGCTTTGGGCACGTTACTGTGCTTTTTCTCGTCTCTACAGTGGGGCCGAGGGTGCCTGGATCACGTGTTGGAGGCACCAGACACGTCCCACAGGGACTCAGGTTGCTGAGCTCTCTGCTGCTCTGACAAGCACAGGGCCAAGGGTGTGGCTACGTGGATGGTTGCATTTGAGGTACATCCTGTGAAGGGCAGTTGAGAGGAGAAACTGAGCCACGGTGTGTTGGTGTAGCTCGGTCGCCTGAGTTAAGCGGTGGAGCCTGGATTCCAAGCCAGGCTCTCTGAGCCCCAAGCCTGGACTTGGAGCCTCTTGGGCCCGGTACCTGGCACCTGGCCAGGGCCCGATGGATAAAAGGAAGCACTTTTTGCTGTTTGAAGGAAGACCGGGCATGTCTCAGCCCTACCCCCTGCTAGCCTCCTGTATGAGTTGACTTTAATTTTGAGGGTGGTGGGGGAAACCTGCAGCGTCCGTCACTGGAAGCACGTTTATTAGAGCTGAAATCTTCCAAGCTTGCATTTGCTACTTTAAAACTCTTTGGACGGTAATGAATATGGATGGGGGGTAGTTGTCCATGAATATGGAGGAGCGGGTGCGTGGCGGATGGATTACTATTTAACATTAACCGCGGGTAACCTTTCCTCTTGTCTGACTTCCCCGCAATATTATCCCAAGAAGGGTCAGCCCCCCCATGCTTTTTTGCAAAATATGATTAGTCACTTCTTGCCACATGTGCCTGGCCCTGGACCTTATTTGCCATTCTATATAATTATTAGAAGAATCTTCTAATTTTATTTGAAATTCTAAGTTGACACATATGTCAAAGTGTCATGACACAGCATTGTGTGTAATTTCTCTTTTGTTAGCCTCATTTGGGCTCCTGAAGAATTACACTCAAAGGAAACATCGGCTTCATTCACTTCCTCATTGCCACAGTTCCCTGCTGGACCTCTTAATTGTCGCCTGGAGGAATGGCTCCCCGAAGCAATGCGATGGCCTGTGTAGGCGGCTTTGCCAGAGCATGAAACCACAGGCCACGGTTTTTTTTAGAGTTTTCTCTCTGCACTTGCTGTTCCCTCTGTCTGGAATGCTTTTCCTTCCTGTTCATCTGCTTGGTGAACTTGCGTTGATTCTCTAACACTCAGCTCAGGCCTTCCATTTTGCAGGCCTCCCTTACCCCCCGGAGTCGCCATCAACCACCCCCCACGCCCACATCCCCGTACCCTCTCTGTCACAGCCCTGTTGTCCTTGGTTGCATCTAGATTTTTTTTTTTTTAAGATTTTATTTATTTACCTGACAGAGGGAGAGCACAGGTAGGAGGAGGCGCAGAGGGAGAGGGAGAAGCAGGCTTCCCGCTGAGCTGGGAGCCCCATGGGGGGCTCCATCCTGGGATCATGACCTGAGCCAAAGCAGATGCTTAACCTTCCGAGGCATCCAGGCGCCCCTGCATCCAGATTTCTATGTTGCTGTTCAATATTGGGTGTCTGGGGTGTGTGTGTGTGGTTACAAGTAGGGGCTCTGCAGTCAGACTTCATGTTTTGACCCTCCCCTCACTTCCTAACCCTGTGTCCTCATTTGTGTCGGCGCGGGGAGGGTGTGATAATATTGCCTGACTCCTGAATCGAGGGGATTAAATGAGTTACGTTGCTCGAGCGGCTTTGCCTTACAACAGGACTTCGATAGATACTCAGTGTCATTACCCCATTGTCTGTCTCATGAGCTGTGAGCTTCCAGGGGCAGGGAGAGAGGCCTCTGTATTTACTCCCAATCCCTTGACGTAGTTTGTGCTGTATTCCCAGCACTTGGTCTGTAAGATGTGCTCAGTTCCTGTTTCCAGAAAGAACGAGACAGGCAGATTGGGGCTGGAGCGATCAGATGTCCGCTGTCATCTTTCCTCCCTGGCCTGGTGTTAGTAGAGCACCTCCTTCGTGCAGGCCTTGTGCGGAGCTTGGTAGTGGCTAAAAAGGGCAGAAACCTTTCCCCCTAATTCACGATGGAGTCGGGGTGACAGTAAGCATGTGGGCCGCATGACATACTGGGACAAGAGAGAAATAAGTCTGTGCTCTGAGACACAGTCGGTCCCCTTTCAAAATGCGTCCTCCCCGCATCTGACTCTTCTCACTGAGGGATGGGGTTGGCCGTTCCTGGAGACTAGAAGCTCAGGAACTTGAAGCCAAAGGCCTGGGGTGGGGTGGGGTGGGGTGCGGTGGGAGGGGTCGGAGGGTGGGTGGGGGTGGGGAGAGGCATTCACTGGCACAGGCTCCTTCCACATCTTCACGGGGTCTTATTTATTTATTTATTTTTAAAGATTTTATTTATTTATTTGACAGACAGAGATCACAAGCAGGCAGAGAGGCAGGCAGAGAGAGAGGAAGGAAACCAGGCTCCCCGCTGAGCAGAGAGCCGGGATGCGGGGAGCCTGGGATCATGACCTGAGCCCAAGGCAGAGGCTTTAACCCACTGAGTCACCCAGGCGCCCCAGGGGTCCTTTGTTTTTAAATTCATTTTCCTGGGGCACCAGGGTGACTCAGCGGCTAAAGCGTCTGACTCTGATTTTGTCTCAGGTCATGATTTCAGGGTTGTGAGATCGAGCCCTGCGTTGGGCTCCATATGCCCTGGGCAAGGAACCTGCTTAATAAGATTCTCTCTCTCCCCCTTCTTCTCTGCCTTTCCCTCCCTCCTCCTGCTTACATGATCTTTCTTTCTCTCTCTCTCTCTCTCTCAAAAAATTAATAAATACATAAATAAAATAAAACAAATCATTTTGCTAAAGACCTCTACCCCAGCTGCCTTAAGCTTCAGACCCCATCTGGGCTGGATCTGCTTCACGGGTGCACTGTGGGACTTAAATATATTTCCTGACGCGCCCGTGGCTTGAACAGCGAGCACCTACTATGAGCCACACAGTGTATAAGTTTGTACAGAGTAATAGCCAGACTTAGCGTGGGATGTAACCCACTTCATAACCTGACCAGGTCCCACCTTTGGCCCCCTTGCTCCCTGGAGTCGAGCTGGGCTCTTACTCTTTCCCGAAAGCACAGTGCACTGATGGTCTCCATGCCGTCAACTGGGCTTTCCTCTCCAGCGCCAAAGGCTTCCCCTACCCCTCTGCCTGCCACCGCCTTCAAATGCCCCTTCTCCCCGAGTTCCCCCACAAACCGATGCCACTCCCACACCCTGTTCCCTGGCACGCCGCTCAGCCCGCTTTGGCCGTCCTCGCCTGGGATTAGACTTTGCCCCTGATGTTCTGTCTTCCCCATGCAACGGTGAGCACTTTGCTGGGAGGACTCAGTCTTATCCCCATTCATACTGCGGAATGTTGAGGCTGGTATGTGCTAACCCAGCTGGTCTCCTCTTCTTTCTCTGGGGAAAGGAGGGACAACGGTGGGAGATGTGAGGAGGAGGAGAGGAGGGAGGGAAAGGGGGGTGGAGAGGAAGAGTGGAGTTCTTGTATTTTGACAAATGAGCACGAGAAAGAAGACATGGTATAGTTTTGGGGGAGAAAGATTATTTGGGCTGGACTGAGAAGGGTCCTCACCTTGACTCTGAAGGCTAACGAGGCAGCTTGAGTTGGAGTCACCAGAGAATTGGAGGGACACGATCTTGTGTGTTCCTCAGTTTTATGCCCACCCTGGTTTATGTGGGGAGTGTTAAAAAAAATAAAATGGAAATGATTACAGTTCGCAAGCAATATCCAAGTATTTACATTTTAAGCAACCGCTCCTAGAAACAATGGCTCTTTGTGTTCAGAAATCATGTATTGCTAATATCAATCGCATGTTGAAAGGGGTCTCCACTAAAAGCCTTGCTGTAGATCAGAAGCTGGCGAATCATTCTTCTCTGTTTTTGAGGAGCCATATTCTGCCGTCACCATTTGAGCGGATAGCATAGAAGTTAAATTTTCTTTGATACCGGCATGTGACATTGTAAAAATCAAACACATTGTTTTTTGACAAGGCTTGAGGACTAGAGTTTAGAAAAGCATTTGGTATGGGAAATGACTGAATTAATACCATTGAAATCGTGGTTATAAAGATTGATAAGGAAGGTTCATTCACTAAAAAATATAAAGGCAGATTTAATAACGATGGCATTCATCATCCGTCAAACGCACTTATTAAGCACCCGCAGGTACTTGGCAGTCTGTGACGCGTTGCACAAAGTTAGACAGACGCCGTCCCTATTCATCGGAGAGCTTGCCATTGTATGCCTCCTTCGCTGGGAGCACAACTTCCCCACTTGTCACGGGTGCCTGAAAGACACTCCTTGTCATTATTTATGCTGTCTGGTTTTCTGATTTTCAGGGGTGGGGGCAGGGACTTTTTTGTCATTTCTTTTAATTATACGACACGAGGTGGCATTCCAGCCTCCGGAGATGTCAGCTGTCAGTGGGCGAGCTTGCAGGTGGGGATGACCCTTGTATGTGTTCATAGCACCTGCAGGAAGATGGGCGGTCCTTGCGGGACATCGTGTTACCCCTCGGAGGCCCCCGCAGGGCTTTGTCTGCACCTCTGTTGAGCAATCTTCCCTGTACGTTCTGCCCATCTTGGTCTAGATGGTGAGCGAGCTGAGGGCAGGGGTCCCCCAGCCGTGAGCACTCGCACCCCAGCTCCCTGCACCACCTCGCCAGAGATCAGCACTGTGGTTGCCTGTCGAGGCCACAGAAGAGTCCACAATAGAAGGATAGTGGTAGATCTTATCCAGTGTCTGTTATACTCAGCGCCTGACATGTTTTGTCCAGGAGGCACGGACACACCGGGATATATGGGGTTGCCCAGGGAGGCACTGCTCACTCTAGTAACTGAAAGTGGGCTCCCAGGCACACTGAAAATGAAGGGTGGAGAAAGTTCTCCTCCAGCTTCCTCCCAGGAAGGATGTTGTGAGCTGGCATTCCGTGGGGCTATGACCTGTGCCCACGAACTCCAGATCACAGGCAGCAGCAAGGAAAATGCATCCAGTTCAAGATTTTTTTAAAAAACCATGCTTGGGGAGGGGGTGGGGTGGGGTAGTTGGCCGATGCTGCGTTTCCATTTCATGTGATACTCTTGAGTTGTAGAGATGTTGACATAAAAAAGAAATCAAATTTCAGACCATTTTTGTAGATTTTGAAACTCTTGGTCAAGTTGCTTGCCCTCCTGCTCAAATATGCCTCATGCCCCGAGCTGAGTCATATGCGTCCCAGACATTTTCAAGATAACTTTTGTTCTTCTGGATTAATCTGTAGCCTTACTCATGGAGCAATGGAATTAGTAACACAGTGGGTTTCCTTTATCACCTTGGCCAGTGGGAAGCTCAGATATTCATGTTGTCACTGAAGGAGGGAGTTTCCTGGCACATTACTTTTTCCTAAAAGCAGAACATTTATACTCTCTTTTAATTTGTTTTGTCCCATTCCATGTGTATATTTTTATTACCAACAGCTTCAAATCCTTTTGAAAGTGAAATATGTATTTTTGCATTTATATGTATATAAATGTCAACTATAGATAGTACATGGTTGTGTGTGTTTTTATACATATGTATTATATACACATGCATACATGAATATATGTGCACACAGATACACGAGTCCTTCCCGCATCCCCTCAACAGCATTTACGACATCTGCTGGTTGCCAGGCTCTGTTTGGTGCACGGAGGAACCTGGCCCCACACGGGGTAGCCTCCTTCTTTTATGTGGTTCACCTGCCAAAGGAGCCAGACTAGGTTGAAAATGACATAGTACGCTGATGTGCTTTGGAACAGAGGGGAGGGAAAGAATCTTGGCTTTGCTGTTGGTCCGAACTCTGCTCTTCCCCTCAGCTTCAACATCGGATCTGTCCCCCATCTCTGTCCTAGCTCTGCGTACCTCCGTCCACCCCCCATGGTCATGGCTCACATCTCCAACCATTTCTTATCTGGCAGTTCTTCCTCCATTCTTCTTTACATTTGTCTGGTTATTTTCCCTAAAATATAGTTTTTATCTCTTAAGCTTCCTACCGAGGATCCCACCCCCCACCCCCACCTCGTGATGGTCCTAGGAATGCTGGTCATAGGTGGCGCTCACTCTGAGTTTCTGGCTTTGTGTGTATCATCTCATTTAACCCTAGGGGGTGATCACAGTGAAAATTCCCACGTGACAGGGAGGGAGCTGATGCTCACGGGCTGAAGCCACCTGCCTAGCCCCCGCTGCTGCATCAGTGCCCTTGGACTCCAAGTTCATGGCCTCAACTCTCCTGAAGTTCAGGATCCTGCTGCTTTGTGGTCTTCCGGCCTCCGGTCCTTGGCCCTGGCTCTGAGCTGATTCCTGTGTGTCTGCTGCATTTTCCTCGAAGGAATTCCCTGGTCTGTTCAGTGAATCCTTTCGGGGTTCTGGGCAGATCTTCCCAGCACTGGTGAAATGTGTAGGCACCTGCCGGCAGGCCACATGCCGCAGTGATGAGGTATCTCTTGCAGGTGATGGCCAGACTCTGCCTGCAATTCTGGCCACCAGATGTCTCAAGGGGCAGAGCTATCCGGGAGCGGGTTCCCAGGAGCAGGTCACGTGAGTTGATCAAGTGCTGGGTGGTGAAGTGGCCGTGGGGATCCAGGCATTCAACAGGAGGCTGGTGCTCTCCCAGACCGCTTCACAGAATGCATGGTTTCTCCACGAAGACTTGGCTCCAACCCACCCTCATATTCACCCTCTCCCCAGATTCCCGTAGTAGTCCTTGAGAACCAGCAATGATAGTGCGGTCTTATTGCTCAGATGCCTTTGGTTCCAAGTAACAGAAACCAGCTCAAGCTGGTCTAAGCAACTCCTAGTCCCCTGTGCTTCCCGGATCCTTGCCTTCGCCCACTTGGCTTGTCATTTCCTTGCACACAGCAGCGGGCGCCAGTGCTGTGTCCTTCCTACGGTGGTGAGTATCGCACTGAGCCCAGAGAAGATGCTCAGTAAATTCCTTGACCCCTTTCTAGCAGCTTGGGATCCACCAGTGACTAAAACAAGTCCTGCCTTCCTAGAACTTGCATTCTTCAGAGGAAGAGACAATAAATGACATGCATGACACATCTGATTGTGTAGTGTGTTAGGAAAAAGAAAAGTCAGAACGGGGTAAGGAGGGGAGAGTGCTGGTGGGGGAAGGGGTCAGGGAGGGAGTAGGTCACAGTATCAACGAGTAGAGTAAGGGCAGTCCTCATAGACAAGGGAAGGAGACATAAGGGGCTTTGCATGGGAGCCATGTGGTTATCTGGGTTGGGGGGGCCGGCATTCTAGAATGACCAGCAGTGATCCTTCGGTCTAGACTCAGGCCATGAGTCCAGAGTGTGCTGGGAATGTCTGAGGACCAGTAAGAAGGCTGGGGTGGCTGGGGCCCGACATTTAATTTTTCCTGGAGTGTGGATGGAAGATTCCTTTTTGGGTGCACACTTCTGTTCAACATTGGCTTGTCTTGCACTTTGGAGAGGTCAGCCTGAGAGTGAAGGCGTCATCTTTCACTTGAACTGTTCTGTCTTTCAAAGAGGGATGCCCATCAGGGTTCTGGTCATGTGTGTTGTGTTCCAAGGAATTTTTTTTTTTTTTTTTTTTTTTTTTAAAAAAAAAGCCCGGCTCAGGGAGCTGCTTCTGTTTGTAGATAAATTTCAAAAACATCGTCTTCCAGCTGCTGTGTCTCCACAGCACATTTTGGATGCCTGACATTTAAAATCCTGGAAACTAAGCCTCCAGTGTCTCATATCTCTTTGGAAATGATGAATTTCAAATGAACGCAAGTTAATGTAGTGCTTGTGAAGGGCGCCAGACAAACCGTGTTCAAAACTGTAGACTCTCGACAAAACAGGTCCAGCAGGGCCGCTCTCAGCAGATGGCTCTGCCCTCCCAGCCTTGCACACGCCCAGACGTCGCCTCTCAGTGTGAGAAGGTAGTTCCTGTTTACTTCCCTTCGCTATCTCGCCTGTGGGTGACCACGCGATTCCCAGCAAATTGTCTAGCCTTGTGCAAATTAGTAATTGGATAAGTAATCAAGTTTTGATTTTAGTTGAGATTTTTGGTGTTAGGCAGAGGCAGTCAGGGTGCTTGGAGGGTCTGAGTGGAGCTTTGTAGCTTCTGTCTATCTCTTTCTTTGGTTGGCCACATGGTCCAGGACCCTTGAACAAGTGTTAGCTGTAGGTGACTGCCTCTCAGCAGTGATACTGACCAATAGTGATCTCAACCCTTGACATTGGGGGATGGATAGTTCTTTGCTTGGGGAGTGGTTTTGTCATTGGAACGTGTTAATCCACATCCCTGGCTTCCCCCACCAACATTCTAGTAGCCCCTCTTCATGGCAACCAAAACATCTTCAGACATTGCCTGATGGCCTCTGAGTGACAGCGTCTCTGTTGACCATTCTATTCCAATACCTGGGTGACACTTAGCAGCCCCTATTTTTAAGAAATGGTCTTGCAAACATCATGCTGTCACCATAACAATCCATGAGTGGGACAGGGATTAGACCTCACAATAGTGAAGGTGGGAACACCCACTTTTTCTTTTCTTATTCTAAGAGTAATTCGTGTTTATTGTAAAACTTGGGAGCAGAGCACACTACATGAACCAACTAGAATTCATCTATGTTCTCACCAGCCGTCAACAAACTGCCATGTAAGAGATCTAGTCTTTTCTATGCATGCATCTAGGTGAGTAGCAATGGATACATTTTTGTTACAAAAATAAGATCATGTTTTTGTACTGTGTCCTACTCTATTCTCTTCTGGGCATGCCTCCTAGATGTGTCTCATGCTATTAAATATTCTTCCCTGTGATTCTAACCGCAGCATGGTATCGCATCTCGGAGAAGGGCTGTCATGTACTCACCAGGCCCCTATTATTGGCAATTAGGTCATTCCCAGTTTTCCTCTATAAACACGAGCTTTGGCTATTCCCTTTTCAGATTTAGAAACACTGGGACAGACTGGGAAATCGAATACTGGGCTTTGGTTGAGAGGGAGAGGGTGAGGTGAACTCCAGTGAGTTGAGGGTGACATTGGGTCTTCACGCTTTGGTCACCTGGAAGGGAGAAGGTGGCTCCACTGATGTGAGGTGGGATGGAGGAAAGATGACGAGTTTGGTGGCGAGTCTGCTCACTCTGACGCCAAGATCTTCGATGAATGAGGTGCATGACGGTCGAGTAGAAACAAGGGTCCAGGCTTGAGAGAGCCAGCAGGAGTGCGCTTCCTAGAGGTGGGGTTAAAACTTCTAGCACAATGCTGCCCGACAGGTGTCTAACACAAACTCCAAGTGTCATCTTCACATCTCTTGCGGCCGTAGTTAAGACGTAAGTTAGAAGAAACAGGTGAGACTATTTTAATAATATATTTTATTTAACCCAATATATCCGGATTATGATTTCACTGTGTGACACTAGCTACATTTCAAGTGCTCAACAGACTTATGTGGTTAGTGACTTCCATAGTGGACTGGACGGCAGGCGCTGGGGCATCCTATCACAGCGGCACTCCCTTTGTCCCCCAAGGGGTATTTGATAATGCCTGGAGACCTTTTGGCTATCACCACTGGAGGAGATGCTATGGTACCTAGTGAGTCAAGGCCAGGGATGGAGCAAAATGTCCCACATTTGCATAGGAAAGTCCTCCAAGCAAAGAATTATCCAGCCCAGATTGTCTTTGGTGCTAAGGTTGAGAAATAGTTGTGTGCAACTAACCTTTGTTCAAGGGGCCATGGAGTTCACCACGTGTCAGGCACAGGTGAGAAGCTTCATGGCATCCTCAGGGCCACTCTAGGAGATAACCATTGTTGGCGTCCAGGGGTTACTGGTGAATGAACTGAGGTCTAGAGAAGTCAGGTGCATCTGTCCAAGGTCCTGGAGCTGGGCCTCAAACTCAGGCTGTCTGAGTCAAGAATAGAGAGAGTGTCTACATGGACGTAACATGGGCATCACCTTCAGCTCAAGGTCTCATCTGCAGCTGTTGCCGAGTAAGCTTAGCACTCTTATATTCCCCTTTTGTCTTTGATTTTTATTATTTTTTTTTATTAAGCGTGTTTACTTCCTCACATCAGTATGGTCAGGTGGAACACTGTCTAGTCTCCTGTGGCTACTGATGGGCTCTGTAGTCTTGGGCAGAGCAGTTAAACACTGAATTTGAGGCATTTTCATCTGTAAAATGGGTACAAATAACACCTCAAGGATTAACCTGGGGGCTGAATGCATTAACAGGCTTGGAAGCCTTCAATGCCTATCCACCCAGTGGTTGGTATATCTGAGGCAGGACGGTATCGCCACATCCTTGGTCTAAACAGTCTGTCACCAGTAAAAGAAAGGATCCGATGCCTGATTTTTGAAGAGCCAGAAGGACGTGCACACCTCATCGTCTTGAAGCACACAATTGGGCGTATGAGATGCTGGTCAGCAGAATGATGTTTCTTGAGCATTTCAAAGAACAGCCCTTGCCAGAATGCTTCCCTGTGCCTGGTGCCTTGAAACATTTTAGGAGCCGTCTGATTTCTGAGGCAGAATAAAGCTGAAGAGAGGTAGCATCCAAAATAGCACATTAAAAAAAAAAAAAAAGTCTGAGCAAGGGCATTTGCAGTATGGAAGCAGAATGTTAATTGAAATCTGACTTTGCCAACAGGAGCTTTGGAAAGAGCCCAATCAGGATTAGACTAATTAAGACATCTTTAAAATTGAACAGGTTGGACTGTCTTAAAGAAGAATTGAACCAAATGAAAACTATATGCTAAGGAATGTGACTCCAGAGGCTTGAAAAAGGAAAACAAACAAACCTGAAAATACGTATGGGAAAGTCAAAGGAGGGCAACAGCAACCTTGGCTTTGTGGATGGGCGGGAGTCAAACATGCCAAACAGGAAACTACATTTTCTAACAGGTCTCTGACACTAGCCGGCTGGTTTCCTTGTTGGGCCGGGACGCCGTTCACACCACCTTGCAGATAAGCTGGTTTTCTCCTCCTCCTCCTCCTCCTCCTCCTCCTCTTCCTCCTCCTCCTCCTCCTCCTCCTCCTCCTCCTTCTTCTTCTTCTTCTTCTTCTTCTTTTTTTTAGGGACCAGTTCCCTCATCCTTGCACCAAACGTGAAAATCCCAAATATCCAAACAGAATGCATTTTTATTGTGCCGCATTGTGTAATTTTTAAGATGTGTTCACGCGGCTTATCTCTCGGCTTCACCTCCTTTGTTTCCCACCGAGCCAATCAAGAAGTCTTTATTTTAATGCGTTGCTAAATAAAGTAGTCATTCTACAAAAAGCACAGATAAGACGCCTAATTTTTAAGGTTGTGCTAAGTACTGAGCTAGCCTGACAGCCTATATTTAGGATAATGATTTATTTGCTCTTTGGGAAAGCTAACAATTTACTGTAAAATTTTGGATACAAAAGGTGAGGTTTTACCAACCACACAATATAATCAATAGTGTTACTCGGTACATCGGAAGATTCCAGTCTTACAGAAAAATATTTTGACAAGACTTCAAACAGTTAAAACTTCAACGTATTTGCTCATTATTGGAAACAGTAGTGTGTGTGTGTGCTGACTGCATCACAATAAATATTTCTGTGATCGGGAAACTTGTTATAGTCCAACAGCAAGTTTGCTCAAGCCTTAAATTATTTTTCATAATCTGTAAATAATGTTGACATTACTTTGGCATTATAATAAATATTAAGGCTATTTGGAAGTGAATATGCTAGTTAGATGCCTGCCTAACAAAACAAACTTATTTATATTATTGGCACATACGATAAGAAACATCACAGGCTTCTGCATTTGGCTAAGCAGGCTGACATATTTCGTATTATCATTACATTTGTTTGGGGGTTCAAAAGTCATATAATTAATGCACTAATAAACTATTTTGTAGAGCTGCTTTTCAGAAGCACATTACCAAATGCTTTTTCAATAACATAATAACCCAAGTCTTGTTCACAATAAATAGCAATTGATAATAAAACAGTTAACTGAATGGTTTAACCATTTTTATTAACAACAAGGAATGTGACTTTAGAACATGGGGAGGAATAAACAAGGGAGAAAATTGAAGTTTTCAGAGTAATTTTTGCAGGCAAATGGATTGTGATTTGTGGGAAAGATATGGAAAATGAAATCTAGATGCTGGGGGTTACAGAGAGAGATTTTTCTGTTGGCTTTCTTCTGGTGCCTTTCTTCTGTACGAAATCAGAAGGGGAAGGAAAGAGGTCCTAGCAGAAGGAATAAAATGTTCCCATAGAAATGTGGTTTTTAATATCGGAAAAACTGCCCCTGTTCCCGTTGTACCGCTTTTTCTTAAACTGATCACATCATCCTCATCTGCCCTTCTGGTATCATCCATCCATCCACTGGCCAAACCTCTGGGATAGGGCAGTCACATGCCCCGTACATGAAAGTTGGAGGGTGGGCTCTGGCGTGGTCCCTGAGTTCTGGGTTTCCATGGCTTTTCTAGAATATGCAGGCAGGCTTCCTAGGCTCTGCAGATGTCAATGGGCATCAATTGTCCCACATTTTTCTCCTCTAATAAACTGAGTGGAGGTCTATGTGCATATCTGAAGCCAAATCAAATTAGAGGAATTAGCAATACGGTGTTTTTTTTTTTTTTTTTTTTTTTTTAATAATAGATGAAAACAAGAGAAGCAAATCCTTATTTTTGGGTGAAACTGTTGAGGGTTGAGTGTCCCACCAGCGACCTGCCACCTGAAGGAAGCTCATGGGAGATCACATCATCACCGTCATCGTCATGGCTGTGGCTGAGCCTCACTTGTCTCCTCATGGGTGGGACACCTGGGAACTCTGGGAGCATGGCTGATCATTTGGCGAAACTCCATTGAACATTCACTGTGCAGCAGGCCCTTTGCATGGCGCTGTTTCGCACGTCCTGGTTTGTAAATTGCTTTCTCATTCCTGGTCTGGTTGTGTCCACACCAAATATCTGGATTCCTCTCTTTCTCTTATATATGGTCCAGTTCATCAAGAGATCTTATCTGTCCTGCCTTGAAAGGATCCGTGCTTCCCACCTCACGGAAGTCTTTGTCAGCGTCGCCTTCCCAGGAAGATCTTCCCTGATGCCCTCAGGGGGTGCCCGCCCTCCCTGGTCTCTCCATCTCTCCCCTGCTTTGCTTTACTTCCTGGCGCCTGCCACCTCCTGAGATCACAGGCCACGCCCATGTGTTTCTGTATCCGCTGTCACTTTCCTCCTGCTAAGGTGTCAGCTCCATGGGACCTCATCTCTTCTGTCCACTGCTGTATGTTTTGCACCTGGTATACAGCAGGTGCTCAATACTTGTTACCTGAGTACACCATAGGGAAGACTGGTGAGACACTATTCCTATGTTATGCATAAAGAAACTGAGGTCCAGAGAACCCTGTCATCAGGACACCACAGCGAAGCAGTGACAGAGCCTGTCCTCTGTCCCCAGGTCCAGGCTCCAGCCTCTCAGTCTGGCTTCCAGTTACCCGGAGCACGTGGGGTGCACCTATTCGCTCACCTCAATGTGCTGCCCCCTCTGTAGTTATCATTTACAGGAATATGTTTATGACATGGGTAAGTCTGCATTCCTGGGGCCGGTGAGGTCATTTTTAATTTCTTCATCCTCGCATTTAGAAGTGGTCTTACAGGAGTGACTGGGGGCTCAGTCGGGTAAGCATCCACCTCTTGGTTTTGGCTCAGGTCGCGATCTCAGGGTCGTGGAATCAGGCCCCACATCGGGCTCTCTGCTCAGCGGTAGTCTGCTGGAGATTCTCCCTCTCCCTCTGCACCCCACCCCTATCACACTCTCTCCCAATCTGTCTTTCAAATAAATAAGGACGTCTTTTTTTTTTTTTTTTTTTTAAAGAAGTGACCTTGCAGTCAGACCTAATAATGCAGATGTTGTCTGTGGTTGGTGGATATGTTTGAATCCTTAATGACTGGCAGAGGGGACCCCTCCCCACCCCCCACCCCCCTGCATGCTCTCTCTGCAGCAGGCTTTGCCAACCACTGGACTCTGGCCTCTCTGGCAAGATGGGATTAGGAGCCAAGAATGAAGGGTGGACAGAAAGGAAAAGACTGGAATCTGGGGAAACAGTGCTGGAGGGGAGGACTGGGTTGGGTAGAAGAGGATGGAACAGAAGGGGAACTGCTCCCAATGGGCCTCGAGTGGGAAGAGTCCACGGATCCTTGTGATTCTAGAAAAAGAATGGATCCTGGGGAAATTTCGAGACTGGCTCAGCTCTCTGCTTTTGACTATAGGATGACTCTTCTAATGCTTATATTTCTGAACAATATCTAGTTTTGTTCGTGGAACAAAACTAGAAAACATTTATTGCAGAATAAAAAAAAATACAGAAAAGTCTAAAACAATTAAAATTATCTGTAAACTCACCACCCAGAGAAAATTATCAACATTCAGATGTGTTCCTTCTAAGTAGTTTTCTTGCTGTGTTCATATATAATTTTTACAAATGCGTGTTTGGTTTTTTGCATTTAATATTAAGTCATGAGCATTTCCCCTCTCTCAGTAGATATTCATTAAAATATAATTTTAATGACAGTTTGAAGTCCCTGGGTTGGGCATGTCATAATTTAATAAACCATCTCTCAATATTCAGATGGCTTCCCATTTTTCATGATTATAAAAATGCTGAGGGAAACATTCTTGTTTGATACATGAATGGGAGACCACATCTGGGACTGTCTTTTGGGTGTAGATTCCCGGGAGTGGAGCTCCCGCGTCGAGAGGCATGAGTTTAAAACCCTTGGTGCTGCCGTCAGAGTTGTGAACCTCAGTTTCCCTCTTGTTCTTCTGACAAGGCTGTCTTGAGAATGGAATGAAATGCCATCCACATGAATTCTCCGCTGTTCTCATGCTGCTGTGATAGGCAGCTTTGTCATTATTCCCATGCACCTCAAATAAGACCCTCCAGCTACGGAAAACCTGGCCAAGTTTTCTCCCCCTTTCTTAAGAACACTTACGCTACGTAGGAAACTGTGGCACAAGACACAATTTAAAAAAGATTCTCTTCTGCTTTGGGAAATTAAATCTAAACACGTATTTTAGAAACTGCTGTAAATTTCGCTAAGCTACAGTGTTTTCCTTCGAAGTCTAGGACATATGGTTAGTCTTCCAGTGTTACTAGTAACAAAGTCCTGAAAATATTAACTATTTCATTCTTCCGAGGATAGTGTAAAATTATCCTTTATTTTCTTTTTTGCCTCCCACACTTTGGTTTTAACAAAAAACGAGACATTCCTATTATACGTAATTATAGCCCTTCTGTTACCGTCTTTCAGAGCCATAAAATTAGCTATTGTACTAAATAATTAGCACATGCCATTCAGAATATCCTAAAAATTACACGCAACAGCAAGCAGGAACTATACACTGACACTTGGCCACGTTCTCTAGAAAACTGCTCAGTGAAAATTAAGTATTGGCAACAGGTGCCTTGAAAACAATTTATTAATGGTAAAAAAAAAATGAAGCATTTGAATGACGGCATGTGAAAACGTTTTCAAGTTTGGGATTGTCTGAACTCTGACTTCTTAAACACAGTCTTGCTGGCTCGCACAGTACTTGTATCCTTGAGGATAATTCCACCAGTGACATTCCCTGCAGCTGATTTCAAGCTTACCCACAGCCATCGGAGTCTCCCCCAGGTCTGAGGAGGTCTCCCGGGGAGGACGGGACCCCTGAGATGTTGCTAGCTCCGATGCATGGAGGCTGCTCCCGGAAGACAGTCAGTCCTCTGTTTTGCTCCCGCAATCGGTGGGGGTTACATTTACATTATTTTTCTTCAATATGAACTCAAATGTAGCTGTTTTGAAGGGTTTGCTGGCTTTGCAATTGGGTAAGGACCTTGATGATTTTTTAAAACCGGAGATGGACAAACCTGTTTATTTTGAACAGGCAGGATCATTGCCAGGCCCGCAACCTGGGGGCATGTGGCTTATTGAGACTGTATGTTTTGGGAGTCTCCAACTGAATATCACATCACAATTTTGACTACTTGGAATGATTTGGCTCAAATTAGGGAAGAGTCTGACCTCTACAATATTTTTTTAAGACTTTATTTATTTATTTACAGAGCACGAGTGGAGGGAGGGGCAGAGGGAGAGAGATTCAAGCAGACTCCTGGCTGAGCACAGAGCTCGACATGGGGCTCCATCTCACAACCCTGAGATTATGACCAGAGCCGAAATCAAGAATCGAATGCTTAATGGACTAAGCCCCCCAGATTTGTCTCATTAGCATACAGATAGAAATGAGTACTGATCTGAAATTCAGGCTTGGTACAGTTTGATAAAGTGAAGGAGTTCAGTGCTTAAATTAGAGATAAAGGCAAGGAACGTTAAAAAGAAAACAATAGTATTACCCTCCCATGAGGTGGTATGCCATCTTAATACAGACAACATAGATATAGTGAAGTTAGAGTCATTTCGTACAAAGAAGAGCTTTAAGAATGCTCTACTGGTTTCAGATGGAATATTTCTGGATATAAAATATAATGTGTATCCAGGATTTAAAATGTAAAGAAAAACTGGGGCGCCTGGGTGGCTCAGTTGGTTAAGCGACTGCCTTCAGCTCAGGTCATGATCCTGGAGTCCCAGGATCGAGTCCCGCATCAGGCTCCCAGCTCCACGGGGAGTCTGCTTCTCCCTCTGACCTTCTCCTCGCTCATACTCTCTCTCACTGTCTCTCTCTTCTCTCAAATAAAATGTAAAGAAAAACTTTATATTACAATTTCTTCTAATTGAGAAATCCACAGGATCCTCTTGCCTCTCTTTCCCTTAATTATTGATCAGGGAGGGAAACTGAAGATGTGAGTAACTGACCCGTTGGCTCTAACAGACACATGGAGATCTGGGTACCAATGTCTGCCCAAATTCAAGAATATACATTGTTTCAAAGGCTCAAAATTTACTGCCTGTATACCAGTGATTCTCAAAACTGGCTGTATGCTGGATGATGCATGAGGATGGGGATTTCAAAACCCCCAGGGGGTTTTGAAAGCCAATGATACCAGGCTTTCTGCTGTAGCCAGGAAAGGACTATGTCTTGGGCACCAGGACTCTGCCGACCTACCAAGCTGGTTCCAATGTGCAATCCAGGTTGAGAGCCGCTGTTCTCGCCTGAGGCAGCTTCTGTGGATTTCAGAGGACTGCCCCCGATGGGCCACTGTCTCTGGGCAGATTGCAGTGACTAGATATATCAATAACAAAAATAGAACCAGAATAAGTCATGTATTTGAATTTTTAAAATTATACTTCTAGAGCACCTGGGTAGTTCAGTCAGTGAAGTGTCTGCCTTTGACTCAGGTCGTGATCTCAGGGTCCTGAGATCGAGCCTCGTGTCAGGCTCCTGGTTCATTGGGGAGCCTGCTTCTCCCTCTCCCTGTTTGTGTGCTCTCATGCTCTCTCTCTCTCTTTCTGTGCTAAATAAATAAATAAACAATTTTAAAAAATAAAATAAAATTATACTCCCAAGCAATTCATGGCACAATAAATAAATAAATACTTAAAACTCTTGGTCAGCAAATGTATATATATCACAGTATATGAATGAATTAAGGCAGTAAAAAGAGGGACATCTACTTAAACTGGAAAGGAGAAATACTGGAAATTAATGAGAAATTCATTTAATAACAGAGAGAAGGAACATCTGATTAAACCCAAGGAAACTATCAGGAAGAAAACAAGTAAAAGTAGAAGTTAATGGAACAGAAAATAAACAACCAATAGGAGAAGACAAACAAAGCCGATAGTTGATTCTCTGCGATGATTAATAAAATAGACAAACTCTTTCAAAGTTAATTAAGAAAAAGAGAAGAAGGCACAAATAAATCATTTTAGGAATAAAAAAAGATGACGCAGAGATTAAATTGATGAGGGTAGATGAATAAAACATGTCTGCCAATAAATTTGAAGTCCTCAATTAAATGAATAAAATACTAGGAAAAAATATAACTTATCATAACTGATTCGAGAGGAAATAGTTCTGTAACCATTAAGGAAATTGAATCAGTGGTTAAAAATCTTTTCATAAAGAAAGCAGTGGGACCAGATGATTGGAAAGGGGCATTCTATCAAAAATTCAAGAAACCAATAATTTCATCTTATACAAACTCTTTTTTTTATTGTTATACTTTTTTAATTTTTATAAATATATAATATATTTTTATCCCCAGGGGTACAGGTCTGTGAATCGCCAGGTTTACACACTTCACAGCACTCACCATAGCACATACCTTTCCCAATGTCCATAACCCCACCCTCCTTCTCCCAACCCCCTCCCCCCAGCAACCCTCAGTTTGTTTTGTGAGATTAAGAGTCACTTACGGTTTGTCTCCCTCCCAATCCCATCTTGTTTCATTTATTCTTCTCCTACCCCCTTAACATCTTATACAAACTCTTACGGAGAACAAAAAGGAAAGCCCAGTCCCCAGCTCATTTTATGAAATTTTCTTCACCATGATGTCAAAATCAGATTAGGAACAACTAAGAAAAGAATTACAGCTCCGTCTCCCTGGTGAGCACGCATGCGAAGAGGCTGAACAAAATTTATTAGCAAGATAAACTCAACACCATATAAAACATATCATATATCACAAAGAAGTTGGGTTTGCTTTAGGAATGCAAGGTTGGTCTTTTGATCGAGAAATCAACCAATGGAATTGTCTACATTAACCAAATAAAAGAGAAAACCCTCTAATCATCTCAGTCCATGGCAGATAACCTGGTGAATAAAATTCTACATCTCTTCATAAGAAGTAAAAAATATTCTAATCAAATTTGGACCACAGAGAGAACTTTCTTAATCTGACAAAGGATATCTAAAAACTCCTTTAGCAAATAGCATATTTATGATTGAATGCTTTTTATTAAAATCTTTATTCTAGTTAGTTAACCTACAGTACAATATTGGTTTCAGGAGTAGAAATCAGTGGTTCATCACTTTCATATGATACCCAGTGTTCACCACAACCAAGTCACGATTGCCTGTGGAAAATATTCTCTTCACACCTAGAATAAGGCAGCCAGGAAGGTGCCTATCGTCACCGAAGCAATCAACTCAGCCCCAAGGGGTTATCAATCAGAAGGCAAAGAACTGGAGTATAAACAACAGAAACGAAGAAATAAAATCATCAGTATTTGAAGGCAGCATGATGGTCTACATAGAGCCCTTCCTCTTGAGATCCACAAATAAATCCTGAGAATCAGTTAGAAGTTCATAAGATCAAAAGAACCAAACACTGTGTACAAAAGTCAGTTGCATTTCCTTAAATCAACAAAAGCTATTAGGAAGTATAGGCCAGAATCTATTTATAGCAAAATATTTATAAAATTTCAAGGAGTCTGTTTGATAAAATATCGATAATCCCTTTATGGAGCAAATTATGAAACTCTACTGAAAGAAATTGAAATTACCCAAATAAAGATATATTCTTGGAGAGGAAAAGTCAATATAGGGAAGATGCTATTCTCTAAGCCAGGATATAGATTCAGTGAATTTCTGATCTCAATGCCAAAGGGATTTTTTTCTTTTAAGACAACAACCTGATTCTGAAACATATGTGGGAGAGGAAAGGGCCAAGGAGAGTCAGCACATTTCAGAAGAAGAAAATAAAATGGGGAAGTTTGGTTCGTACACACCAGAAAACTTACCTGCAGTTATAAAAGACCAAATAAGGTATTTGCGTGGGGACAGACAAACAGACCCATGGGACAGAATGGAGAACCCAGGAGGTTACTCATTCACATAGAGACACCTGATATATGATAGGGCAAGCGTTGAGAAATAGTATAGATTATTAAATTTGGTAATTTGGGACAACCAGGTCCCTGTAGGGAAAAATATGGGTCTCTACACCACACACAAAATTCAGTTCCAAGAGGGTCTAGGAAATATGTACTCAAACAGTAAACTCATAGAGAAGATCTTCATGACCTTGGGGGAGGTTTTCTTAAACACGATACAAAACATAAGGCAAGAGATAAAAACACAAGACAGAAACTTGGGAAATACACTACTAAAATTGCAAATACCTATCAAGAAGCAATAGGTACTCCAGTACCGTTGGTGGGAATGTTAATGGGTTTGAGCAGTCTAGAATTCCTAGTGAGGCTGGATGTTCTCTTATCTTACGGTTTCACACTTCAATTCCTTCTGACAAACTCTGGACTCCTGCTGTCACATGGGAGTTGCTGGGATGGAAACGCTAGCAGCCTCTCTGATATGGTAGCCACTAGCCACAAGGGGCTAATGAGCACTTAAAATGCGGCTTCTGTAAACAAGAGAGTGAATTTGAAATTTTATTCAATTTTAATTCATTTATTTCAACTTAAATCACCACTCTAGTGGATGGCGTCATTATGATGTGAGGCTTCTTGAGTCCATTAACGTCATTTCATTCTAGAAAAATGGTAACATTGGGGAAGAGAATCCCTTTCAAAAGCGCACTGGGAGATAGGAAAAGAATGTCCATCCAATATAGACTAAATAAGTAATCGTGGAGTGTCTAGACCACGTGATACCACAAGGTAATTTGGAGGGGTGCACCCCTCACATCATGAACGTGAACAGACCTGAGAAACGCAATTAAAACCAACCAAGGAGGGGCACCTGGGTGGCTCAGTTGGCTAGGCGTTGGTCTCCTGATCTCAGCTCAGGTCTTGCTCTCAGGGTCAGGAGTTCAAGCCCCACGTTGGGCTCCACGCCTAGCTTGGAGCCTACTGAAAAACAACTACAAACAAACAAACAAACAAACAAACAAAAAATAATGATCAAAGGGGGGAAAAAAAGAGACAAAGCAAAAACCAGACTCTTAACTACAGAGAACAAACTGATCATTGGCAGAGGGGAGCTCGGTGGGAGAGCGGGTGAACTAGGAGTTGGGGATCGAGTGTATACTTACCATGATGAGCCCTGGAAGTGTTGAAACACTGTATCGTACACCTGAAACTAATGTAACACTGGGCATTAACCAGATGAACCGGTTCCATTTATATAAAGATTTTTTAAAGTAAAATAAACAGTCTGTTGTTTGGGGTCACAAATCCACCTGGCAAAACCATAAAGAAAAACAAGTATATGGTAAACACAGGACTCAGGCTAGCTGGTATCTCTCTGGTGATGAAGGAGCTTGGAGCTGGTGGGGGTGAGGAACTGAGGGGGCTTGTTATATTTTTATTTGGGGAGGTGGGCACACAGCTATTTTGTGAGTGGTGACATTTAATTAAACTGTGCACACATTAGACATTCTTATAGATAGAATCATAGTTTTCAAAAGTGTTCATGAAAGTAAGAAGATACTTCAGATAACTTCTTACAGTCCTGACCATTTTCTGCTTGTATTTAATTTATAAATTTAATAATTATGTTAATAGGACCTAAAGCCCAGGTGAAATCATTCATTCATGAGCTAATCCAATAAATATTCACTGAGCACCCAGTATGGGCAGTGCTCCTCCAAATGGCAGGGATATGGCATGAGTAAAGGCCCTGTGGCCGAGGGGCATACTTCCTTATGGTCAAGACAATGTCATAAATAAATGACCACATGCAATATTAGTTGTGGTGAGTGTTAGGGTGAGACAGAGTGAGACCAGGGAAGGAGGCAGGGGGTGACAGTTTTCGGTCAGGCTGGCCAGGAGTTGCTTCTCTGTAAGGCTGGGAGTTGAGGAAGACCCTCAGTGGCGGAAGAAAGGGAGGCCAATGGGATACCTGGGTGCCCCGCATCGCTGGCAGAGGGAGTTGCTTCTCTGTAAGGCTGGGAGTTGAGGAAGACCCTCAGTGGCAGAAGAAAGGGAGGCCAACGGGATACCTGGGTGCCCCGCATCGCTGGCAGAGGGAGCCCCCCACACCAGGACCAGAGGCGGGAGTGTGCCAGGGGTGCCACAGGGCCCTCCCCTGTCTGCACACACCAATCTGCCAATCTTGGTCTTTACTCTGCATGGACACCGAGCCTTCTCTGGGAAACACTGGCAAAGTCTACTGCACTTCATTATAGAACGAAAATATGAGAGTCACACCAGCACCTAATAACAGCTCAGGCACAGTTTTGCTGTGATTAGAGGTTTTACATTTTACGCTTGGTTCCTAAGCCCACCTACCAGCGACCAGTCAAATCTCTGTGCATTTCCTCATTAGATGTCTCCAGTGATGGGAAATTCACTCCCTGTCTTCTGAGGTAGATGGATTCCTTTGGAAGAAAGAGCTCCCTGACATTGAACCCAAGTGTGCCTCTTTGTAGGCTGAAACTTGTGCTCCTGGCTGGGCCCCTGGGATTATGTACCACTCATCCTCGCTTGAGGAGTTGAATTTGAATTTCAGTTAGAATCACAAACATGTATTGGCTTCCCAATGTGAACCCAGCAGATGAGGTTTTAAGGGGTGAATTCTTTGATATATTTTTTTTAAGTTGTAGATTTCACAGGATCATCTGGATTTCTCGCCTGCAAAGACCCTGGTGCCAGACATCCACAGACCCTGTTTGGATGAGGCATGTCTCCTCTGGGGATAGTATTCTTTCCACTTACCCATAAGTTCATGTACTATATTTGTTCCCACCCAGCCCTGGGGAAACCTTTGAGTTTGAGACCCCTTAATGCATGTTTATGACAGATCTTGACTCACTGAAAGAATGTTGCTATACACCTTAATGCTTCTTTTCCCCCAGTGTAGACATCCTGCTGCCCTCATCGATGCCCTGCTCTTTCCTCCTTGATTCGGTGCCAACAATCCCACAGACCCCTTTCCCTTTCATGGGTCTTATAGATAATCATCTTGAAAAGCTAGCGGTAGGGCAGTCATTAACTAATGGGAATTTAGCAGAGTTGGTGCTCGAGTGCAGACTTTGAGTTTTGGATGCTGAATTCCTCTGTGACCACGGGGAGATCACTTGGAGTTCCGGGGTGAAGCCCTCTTCCTGCGCGCACCCTCCCCCTCATGTCAAGCAGGGAGGTTTGCCAGGGAGCACTGACACTTGGTTGGCAGCCTCAGGGCTGGAATCAGGTGCCAGAAGGAAGGGGCAGAGAAATCTGTGGGAGTCAGAGACACGGCCTGGAGAGAGCATTAGCTGCTCTGACTGCCATCTGCTTATCTGTCCGTTTACTGATTTTGCCTTCATCAGAAAGAGGGTTCATTCTTTCACCAGAACCCATGAGGCTGGATCTGAGAGGTGGCCTTGTCCTGGAGACAGAGTTCCCACCCTCAGGGCCCTAAGGAGCAAGGTCTGAGGTCAAGCAGAGCCACCACCTGGACTTAAGGGCAATGTGGAGGGTCCTGGGCAGTAAGCTTGCTGAGGTTACCCCTAAGTTCGGTAGTTCCCCACAATGCAAACAGAAAAATTCCCAAAGGGATGCTTTGTGCTGATTGAGGGTGTCTAGCTAGAGTGTGCGAGGGCTGTGGCAGATGGGGTGTGGGGTGGTATGCAGCCATCAAGGGCATTCCTTGACCTTGGAATTATGTAGCTTTCCTTGAGGTCAGGGAAATCTGACAGCACTTGCAGGTTCCAGCTGATGATCACAGGCATGCAGCGTTTGGCTCTGGAGGGAATGGGCGTCAATCACGCTTGTGTCATCCCTGACTGTTGCGTGAACCTTTCCAGCCCAGAAAATGCGTGAGGTAGTTCTGGTGGACTTCTGAGGGCCCGAGGGAAGGCATAGTTTCCTTGGATTACCTTTCCAGGAGTTTTTGGGAATAGAAATCCAAATGATGGTGAAAAGTTCATTTTTAGGAATTCTTTTTTTTTTTTTTTCCTTTCTGATTCTTGCTAAAGACTGAGCACCAGTGTAACTTGGTCACAGCCCCTCCTTGGTGATGCTGGACGCTGGTGGGCTTCAGGGGGCTCTTTAGCTACTCACAGAAGTTCTTGACATGAAACACAGAGCTGCCAGGTTCTGTTTTCCTATCACAGCCTGGCGTCAGAGGCTGTGTGTGTACGAGCCTTATTCAGCTGATGGAGGCTCGACAGGCCACCCGACCCTGGTGGAGAGTTCTGGGAAGCAGGGTCTGCAAAGCCCCTTGCATAATTTCCTGAATTTTAGAAAGAAGTCAGTTCAAGGTGGATCCTCTCGTGGTCACGTAGTAGCAGCTGCAGACTGAGCTGTGTGGCGTTCAGAACATAGGAGTTGTCAGAAGTAAAAAACATCTTCCAGTTCTACTGAAGTTAATAAGTCAAGTTAAATCATCCACATATGTGGAAACAGAAGATTTTCAAAGCAGTGCCTTCATTATAAAAAATGTGTTAAAATTAGTAACTATTTTATATCTTGCCTATTTTCCCCATCCAACCTAGTTTTTTTTTTTTTTTTTTAACATCCAAATATAGTTTTGCAGTATTAAGGTAGAGACAGAGATGCACAGAGTCACAAAACCGAAAGATGAAATTCGGATTTATGTTCCTACTGTTCCGGTAGCGAGTGCCCTGGGCAACTCTGATGGCCATGTTTTAGGGAGCGTAACTCCCCTCTCTGTTGTCCCAGCCTCAGAAAGGGTTTTCTTCCTCATTTCTCGTCCTGGGAGCACATCCTAATTTTCGTTACTTCCACACAGAGTCTTTGGGGAACATGTTTCTGGTGCCTTCTCTGGACTTGGGTTTTTGCACTAGGAGAGAAGTAGGTTGTGTGTACACATTTGTAGAAGGAATTCATGAATACAGTTCTTCACCGCAGGATGGGCTAAGCTCGTGCAGCTTCTTGTCTAGTGCAATGTCATTTCAGAGATACAGACAGGCTTTAAGACTTGGGCTCAAAAGCCGTGCCTGGAACCTGTGTCACCAAGGCGTTTCTTAGGCTTGCTGTGGCGGTTCATGCCTATGGGGAGCAACACCCATATTCCCTTCTGGAGGAGTGCCTCCCACCCACCACAGGTGGTCTTGTCAGACGGTCACTCACACCACTTTCCTGTGGGTGAATATGTGACCCAAAGACTCTTTTTCTCTTTCTGAATCTTGATCTGGGTGAGCCCAGAAAGAAACAGAAGGGGCTAGAGTGGATTCATCCAAATGACAACGTGGTCGTAGAGCTCCTGCCACCTGGATGCTCGGACTCACCCTGGCTCCTTTCTTCTTTGAGTCTTTCCCTTCCTCTGCAACGCTCACACCAGGTCTCTACTACTTGTTTGTGGGGAACAGAGCCAGCTGTCACTTACTATCTTGTGTTGTATTGTATATTTGTATAACTTATTATTTTGTTTTTAACAGTATCTAAATCCCATCATCTGTGGTTGGAACATTTCATTTTGCTCTGACTGTGAGAGCACAAGCAAGAGGACGGACGGCTGGTAGACCCTCACCTGATGGAAAGCTAGTCACGTCTCTCCTCATCTCCTTCCTTTTTTGCTTGGAGAGGTTCCCTGATCTCCATAGCTCTAATCTGTGTTGTTGTACCCACTGGCCTGGCCTTGGGCTCAGCAGCAACACCCAGACTCCTAGCATATGTATTCCACTCTTGCTGCTGTTGGTCTGCCCCCACTCAGGTTGTGCATCCTCTTGGGAATCCTTTACCTGCTTCTCTACCTGGAATCCATTCTCCTGTCCTGGAAAAATGCAGTCTGGAGTTATGATTCTAATAATGCTTTCCCTATCCTTTTTCTGAAATTTCATAGCACTATATTTAACCTGCACATTTAGTAGTGTGCAGTGTGTCCCTGAGTGGAGAATAGGGCAGGGAGAGTGCTAAAACTGAATGATAGTCAAAGAGCAGCAGGAACATCTATGGAGACTTTGGAAAGTTAGGAAAGAGTGTTCCTTCATGCAGATTTGGCCATGGGCTGGGGTGCATTGTTTAAAAACAGAGTACTTACTGGGCTCTATCCCCCACTGGCTGTCTTGTTTTGTTTGTTTGTTTGTTTTGCAGTGCACAACCTGACCAACTGTACATGGTGATCCTGAGTAAAATAAGTAGTTTAAAATCTAAGCGGATATAAGTCCCAAACTACATTTTTCCCTATGTAAACACCAGTTTTTTGTTTGTAGGATTTTATCATTTATCAAGCACTTTTAAATCAATTGTTGCTTTTTGTTATAAAAGTAATACATACTTTTTATGGTGAATTTGTCAAGTACAGGAAACGGTAAAAAAGAAAGTAACGATGATCTAAAAAAAAATTCTAAGACTTTTTAAAAAATTTTATTTTATTTTTTCAGTGTTCTAAGATTCATTGATCATGCACCACACCCAGTGCTCCATGCAATACGTGCCCTTCATAATACCCACCACCAGGCTCACCCCACCCTCCACCCCCCCCAAAACCCTCAGGTTGTCTCTCAGAGTCCACAGTCTCTCATGGTTCGTCTCCCCATCCGATTTCCCCCAATTCACTTTTCCTTTCCTTCTCCTAATGTCCTCCGTGGTCTATTTCTAAGGCTTAACTCCTGCTTATTTTAGATTTTCTCCCTTTTCTAATATGTTTACGACCTAAATTAATAGTTTATTTCATTTGATTATCACAAAAAAGCCCATTAGGTAATCTAATCAGGTATGATTATGCCCCTTTTGGAGAGTGTTAAGTAAGAATCTGGGACGTAGAAGACTGAGTGGGGGACCAGTGGCAGGTGCTGGCATTAGTGAAGATGGTGCCAAGCAGACCAAGTTCCTTTAGTGAAGAGGTCTGCACCCTCCCTAGTTCCCCAGGTTCTAGCTGGAGTGTTCCATGATGGAATGACCGTGTGACCGAGCCTCTGCCATCCATCCTCCCTGTGATGGGTGGGCCTGGAGCTTGAAGTGAAGCTTCTAGTCACTCTGCCCACATGCACTGAATGGAAGTAAGCGGCAGACTCCTTGTGGAGCCCTAGAGTGGGGGGAAGAGCAGGTGTCACTAGCGTTGTTGTTTTCGAGCGCTTACTTGCTATGTTCCTAGCACTTGCTGATGGCTTGGAATTAATTCGCTCCTTTGGTCTTCCAGGCTATCCCAAGAGGAGGCAATGTTACTCTGTACCCGTTTTGTAGACAGAGATGAAGGTTAGAGGGGGGAATGGAGCTGGAGGAAACAGCTCTTGGGGGGCAAAGACCAGGCCAGAATTCAGGTCTCCTGTGCTCTTTCTGCTGCTACAGTTGCTTTCAGATCAGGGTCTAAGACACTATGAAGAGTCCTGGATCCTTCTGGAGCTTTTTCCAGCAGAGATCGGTAGGCATGGCAAACTCTCCTGCTGTCCGTTTCCCCAAGTTTTGTGCTGTGGATGTAAGGGGCCCATCGAGCTGTAAGTTATCCCGGGGCAGCTCTAGGACACTGTAGCTTGGTGTCGAACACTCATCATGGCCAGCTCTATTGTCTGAACATGATGTAAATGAAAAAAAGTCTGTTTGTAATGAAAACGAGCCTGCAGTTTGTGCTTTCTATTTCAGCCTAAATAGATCTAAAGGTGTTTTTTTTTAAAAAACTTACACTGATATGTAATGTGTTTCTAAGAACTGCTTTCTAAAGAAATACAAGGAAGTCATTTGCAGGTTAAATATGGCCAGACCCAACACATTTCTAAATCTCTAACCTAAATGTTTTTTATATAAGCGCTCCACTGGCTCTGAGATCGCCCCAAGGGAAGGAAGCACAGAACAGGATATAATGCACGGTTCCCTGTGAACACGTGGTTGCCCTGTGAAGACAACCACATGGTTGGCAGGGCAGGGTAGCTGGGGATCTATCCGCGAGCTGCAGGAGCCTGTTTCAAAGCTGGTGTTCCCTGCCAGCTTTCCTGCCTAAACATTAACCACAAAATCACTCTGACTCCACCTCTGTGTCCAGACCGTCTCCACCAGAGCACGCAGAGCTGGCCCACAGTGTGGCACCTGTTACCATCCTGGGTGCCACCAGTTCCTGTAGCGGGACTTCCGGCTGACCTCCTGGAGAGAAGAAAGCAGAGGAGCGATGTCCCGGGGGAAGGGAGTGCAGCGGGCGATGGCCCTGCCACTCAGTAGAAGACAGGCTTGGGCCGGTGTCCTCCGGGCTCCCACTTTCTTCAAAAGGGAGTAACAACACCCACTTGATGATACACGAGTCTAGGGCCTGGCACACAGTTGATGCTCAGTAAGTGCCTAACTATTTTTATCCGCCGAGCAAAGCAGAGTCCTACACAGCGGCTGTCACTAAGCAGCTAGTTAACAAGGTCCTTGAAGACCTTGTCCTTATTTCGTTCCCTTCAGCTCACGGAACCGGGTAGATGTGGGAGGCCCTGCCACTCGGACCTACTCCACTCCAGGGCCGAGAGCACAGGCTCGCAATGCAGGATCCCAGCTTATTCACTTTCAGTTATGATTCTAATCACCCAGGGAAATTTATCTGTGCATTTGCTATGTAAGGTGCCCCGTCTTTGGCAGACACCAAATTACCATCTACGGGAGGGCGGCGGGGGGCTGGACTTGGCCGGGAAACTCAACATCTCCTGTGCTCTTTAGGTGGCCTTCGGTTGCTCACCTCGACTCAGGAATCCAAATTAGACAGCAGACGCGAGCGTCGAAGGGATATTCTTAGTCACTGTCGGGTGAGCCCCCAAAGGTTCAATGGCTTCTTTCCAGCTCTTTCTCCCATGGAAATATCGGGAGTCACAACACTGATGTTTTCTCTCAAGCAGTTCCTTCAAGATAACTTTACACTGGGACAGTTTCACGCAATTTACCAGGCGTTTTTGCATATGTGCATTACGGGCGGGACTGAAATGTGTACTTATCATTTATTTGCTCCACAGAAAAGGCATTGAAAGCTCACTACATTCCAGGAATTGCCCAAACCCATGAGGTAGTCTGGTTACCTCTTGCCGGTACCCAGCCCTCCCAGGATGGTGGTTTCAAAATAGACTTCTTACAGAAGCAGAGTAGCCCAGGGTGGAAACGTGAGGATTCTAGTGACCGAAATGGTCTTTTTATGACCCGGCCTCTGCAACCACTAGGCATGGCTTCCACTGCTCCCATTTTGGGTGAAGTGGCCACCAGCCCACTGGGTCTCCAGCATGCACATGCAGATCTCACCTCCTGAGGGCAGACGCACCGGCGAATCTGTGGCATGTTCTAGAAGGATGACACCGAGCGTGAGGATAAGACCTGACTTACTGAGTCGTCCCAAGCCAGATGCAGCACAGGCTGCAGGGGGAATGCTGGAGGGTTTGGTGATGGGCAGAGCTGGTTTCAAACTCAGGATCTTTTACTTCTTGGTGTCTGGTGTTAGACAAACTGTTCTACCTCTTTGAGTCTGGGTCTCAGCATCCATAAAACAAGGAGAGAACAGTTCCCTCCTAGTGGTGACGATTCAGTGAAATGAGGCTTCCAGAAAGCTAACAGTGTCTGGCACAGAGTAGGAGCTCAAGAAATAGGCAGAGATGTGTTAACTGTTTCTGTTCTCACTCAGGCTTCTGGTCAACTGTAGGCTGTTCATAGTTAAGTGTTTTGGGGGAGTCAGAAGTTACACGAGGAGTTCTGACTCTCCCATGCTGCTCAAGGGCCAACTGTATTAATGGCAAAGTTGAAGATACCCATTTAATAAGAGCGAGTAGGACTAATTTTGCTATTATCGTCGGTAATGTTATGAATCACCTAGTATGCTGTAGACCAAAGAAGTCTGCACTCTATCCTTTCATCCTCTTTGGTTCTAGCTCCCAGTGGGGCCCACGCTTCTTGGCCCGACTACCCACCTCATCTGTGTCTCCATGATCCAGGGGAGTAGAGGACACTTGGCTCCCTTATTTGCTAACCTCTAGTTACTTACTTACTTACATCATTTCCTCTGCTTAGTTTCTTGGCTTCTTCTACCATCTGTAGAAGCACTGTGGTGCATCCCTCTGATTGGAGTATCTGGAACAACATCTATTTCCAAGTGGGTCCTGACGAATGCAAACACACAGGGGACCCTGGAGCTCCCACAGCAAAGATGCAGAGGGGTGGTACAGGGGGGTGAGATGAAGGTGTTTCCCTCCCTTTCTTCTTTTGCTCCCACCTTCTTTTCCTTTCATTCCCATTTTCTCTTTTTTGAAGATGGAACCATTCTATACATGATCCTCTGCAAATGGCCATTTCCATAAGAAGACTTCAAGTCAGAACATGTAGCTCTAATTCACACAGTTCTACTTCCTTTTTAAAAATAGCTCTAGAACAGCCCACACCGTGGTGCACCCTAGAACCTCCATCCATCTCTCGGCCTTTGGATGCTCTGTCGTGTGCAGAGTTTTGTAGATGCCGTCTTTCACTGCGGCGGGATGTAATTCCAAAGGTGACATGTCTGGATCCAAGAGTATGTGTATTTCAAAATTTCATAAATATCACCAGATTACCTTCCTCAAAGGCTAGAGCAGTTGCCATCGCTTTAACAACATATTTCTACTAATTATTAACTACCCAGAGACCCCTCTCCTTCTGTTTGGATAACTGCTCTCAGGCTTGGCACTTGAAACTGCTATTTGGTGAAGCAAGGGTTTGGAGAATGAAGGAGAAGATATTAAAAGCAATGCCCTGGGGTTCCCTGGGTGGCTCAGTCAGTTAAGCAGCCGACTCTTAGCTTCAGCTCAGGTCACAATCTCAGGGTTGTGAGATCGAGCCCCGCGTCAGGCTCTATGTTTGGCGGGGAGTCTGCTTGAGATTCTCTCTCTACTTCCTCTGACCCTCCTCGCCTCTCTCTCTCTTTCTCTCTCTCCCTCTCTCAAAGAAATAAGTAAATAAATACATCTTTAAAAAAAAAAGTGATGCCCAAATTTGCTGATTGGAATGGGTCTTACTATGTGTGGGTTTGTTCTTTTTTATCCCCTGCATTCTACAAAAAAATCAAAAACCTAAGAAAAGGGGGAAGCCTTCTCTCTACAGCAATTCCATCCTTTAATATGTGAGTCCATGTGTGTGTCCCTGATATAGATTATAATAAGGTACTTGAGAGGCTAATTGTATTGTATTTACAGCCTATAAAGGTGGCTTGCACTTTAGATGAGGAGTTTCCTTGGTAATGCACTAATAACCACGGGTTCCCAGAGGCTCACCTGAGATGGACGCAGAATAATGCAAAGCTTGGCTTGCAGGAGACCCCCTAAAGGCACTGAGCAGAGCAGACGGACCACCAGGGAGACGAGAGAGGCCCATGGCAAGGCCCCCCCTTTCTTGGGATTATTGTGATTTCTTGGTTTTCCACAAGCCTTGGCTTTCTGGCCTGCCCTGAAGCTAAGCTTTGTGTTGACCCTTCCGAACTCCCAGTGTACAGAGATCCCAGTGTGCCTGGAGCGTCTGACAGCCTGTCCCTGGTGTCTGGTCCATTGACATCCGATGCCCCACATTTGAGCACATCTCCCTTCCAACCACGTGATGCCTTTACAATTTCACCTCTCCTTTTGGGCGAAAGAAGTAGCTGGCTACCTCTCTTTACTTTCTGTCTCTTTCTCTTCATAACCCCATTAAATTTTCCAGTAAACACCGGCCAGTTTCCAGTCACCGTGAATTGCTCTGGATATGCATCATCTCAGCGTGTACGTGGCTGGTTTGAAGCGATAATATGAGTCAACACTGACAGAAGACATTGTGGACATCGGTGTTCTAAGCACTGAGTTAGGCATGTACACACACTAATTCTGTCAGTAGAAATAATACTCTATTTGATAACCTCAGAGAGGTTTAGTGACATGTCCCAAACACACAGGTAGTGAGCGGCGCAGGCGGGCTTGAAATGAAGCCTTCCTCGGCTCTGATACCATCACACTGTCCCACCTCACACCACACTGTGCTGGCTTATCTTCTGTTTCAAGGCCACATATCATCTCTGCCTTCCCTTAGCCCTTCTCCTCCTCCTCTTCCTTCTCCTCCTCCTCCTCCTCCTTCTTCTTTTTAAGATTTTATTTATTGTTTGACAGAGAGCAAGCAAGAGAGAGAGAGCACAAACAGGGAGAGAAGCAGAGGGAGAGGGAGAAGCAGACTCCCCACTGAGCAGAATGTCCAATGTGGGGCTCGATCCTGGGACGCTTGAGATCATGACCTGAGCAGAAGGCAGATGCTTCACCGACTGAACCATCCAGGTGCCACCCCCCACCCCCAGCTCTTCTTCATCCTTAGTCTTATCATCTGGTAGAGTGAGCACCTACTGGGTGCCAGGTGCTGGGCCAGTGCCTTCACAGACCTGGTTGCCAGCCATCTTGTGTCGTTCCTGGAAGACAGGGACCCCACTCTGTGCATTTGAATCCTTGCAGTTCCTGGCCCAAGGCTGATGGCGTGGTGTAAACTCACTCCCCTTCTTTCTTCCCCTCCCCACCAGCACTCTGAGCACAAATGACTGATCATTGCTCTCTCATCTTTTGCTTTACATCGCTTATGCTCCTTTCCTTATATTTTCCTATACTTCCCTTCCACCTGTGCCTAGGACAGAGCTGTGTCTTTCTTATTAGTTAATTAGTTAATTCAGGACCTGTTAGCTCTTACCACTTCATGTGCCATGTTCACACACACGTGACCTTCTTGTGTGGTGTCATCTCCGTTTTGCAGGCAAGGAAACAGGCTCTGAGTGACCTGCCACCAGGCAAAGATCACACCTGTAGAAAAGAGGGTCCCAGCCAGGGAGTGTGCTCCCCCCAAGGGATAAGTGGCAGTATCTGGAGATATTTCGTTGTCACCACTGAGGAACAGCTGCCGCCCTGCAGGGTGTAGAGGACAAGGGATGCCACTAGACAACCCACGATGTGTAGCAAGGCCCCCACAACAGGATTCTTAAGACTAAATGTCAGCAGTGCTGTGGCTGAGGAACTCTGCCACAGGAGAAAGAAAGGAGACATTTTATGTAATCACATTTCCTACTTTTGGATACCTTAAAAGATACAGTTTTTATTAAAATGCATAATACAGAAATATTGAATGCCATCTTTTCTTCCTGAGATGTAAACCCAGAAAACTACACAGTAATTATTAATTATGTACAGTGTACAAAGGACAATACATGTTGTCATTCTTAAAGTGAAGGAAGTGAGCCTTAATTTTCACATGAATTTTTGGATCAATGAATTTTTAGGTGTAACTTTTTAAAAATAATACATATTTGGAGAGAGAGCATTCCCATGTGGAAAGACCAAAGGCAACATTTGGTTTTCTAGGACAGCAGTTCTAAGACACGGGTCTTGTGGCTCAAATTAAGCAGGAAATTTTATTTCGGATCATGTGGCTTCCATACTCTAATCTGGGCAAAGGTTGGCTCTGGATCTCTTTCTATTATAAGCTCCTGGTCTTCTACTTCTAACCCAATAAAGATCCTAAAAGAACAACTTAAGTTCTACCTGTCAAGGTGGTGTCCCATTGATGGGTAACATTGTATTATGTCTGGGGCTTGTTTTAAAACACTCTATCAAACATAAAACAGGAGGTGATACCTTGAACAAGACCAGCAAAATGCTGGTAAAAAATGTTAAGCTGGATGGTGATAACACAGCAATATCTGTTTTATTTTTCTTTCTACTTGCATATAAGTTTGAAAACTTTGAGGAAAAAGTGTCTAAATAATGTGTCCTGTGACCATCTGCAGGGTGACAAGTCACGTACTTGAAAAGACATTAGACAGAACTTGTTTCTTGCTCTACCTCTGTGGATTCACAAGCAATTTCTTGAGCAAAATTCCACACGTGTGTCTAGATGATTGTTGAACCCAGGGGACTGTTCATCATTTCAGAATTTTCAGGGAACTTTTAAAATTAAAGGTGACCACAATATGGGCAAAGTATTTGAACAGACACTACACAAAAGTATATGAATGGCCAATAAGCATGTGGAAAAATGCTGAACATCATTAGTTGGCAGGTAAATGAGATTAAAACCACAATGAGTTGCCCTGCACGCTGATTAGGATCTTCAAGCAAAAAGACTGAAAATTACCAAGTCTTAGCAAGGATGAAGACCAATTAGAATCTCTTATATTTTTGGTGGCCGTGTAAGATGGCACTACCATTTTGGGGGAAAGAAGTCGGATAGTTTCCTGTTAAGTGAAATATTCATCATCCTTATGGCTCAATGATTCTATGCTTAGATATTTACTCAGGAAGAATGGGGAAGTTAACTCTGCAGAAAGGTCTATATAAGAAAATGCACTCATCATTATAGCTTTATTCATCATCACTCCCAAATGGAAGCATCCCACGTGTCCACCAACAAGAAAACAGACAAGAAAACTGTGATAGAGTCATGCAGTCATAATACAGAATAAGAAAGAAGGAAGCTTTGAAACAAATACACAGCCGCCTCTCAGAAAGGGTAGGCTGCGTGAACTAGGTGAGAGTACATATTGTCTAGTTCGTTTATGTGAAGTTCTAGAGTAGCAAAACTAGCTTATGATGAGAAAATTCAGAACGGTGACTTTTCCAGGGGATGGGGGAAGAGTTCTACAAGGAAGGGCATGGGGAAACATTCATTAATGACCTACAGCTTGGTAGGAATTTGGGTTTCACAGGTGAAGATGTTTGCAAAAATTTTTACAAAAGTTTCACTAAAGACTGGTCTATTCTGAACATTCACGTCCAGCCAAGACGGAACGACAAGCACCAGATTTTCCCTCCTACTCAAAACAAGCAATACATGGATAAAACATGTAGAAACAAGAGGTTGTCAGACAGTGGAGATCAGGCAAAGGAGGATAGGAAAAGATGGAAGACAAGGAAGGGATCCCACAATTGTCCTGGTTTGCAGCCTTGTGAATTTCCTGCCTCCACAGCAGGGAGAGAGATCCTGGCCATGCTTGCCATCCCTGGGGGCAAGGAGACAAACCTGAAGGGGCTGGGAGACCCAAGTGGCCAGAGTATTGAAGAGGACAGAGACACACAGAAGGAAAACTGCACAATAAGCAGAGGATTCTTCTAGAGTACGTAAGTGAATGACCAGCATACATGTGCATTGAAATTCCCTGCGGCCAGGAAAAGAGCCCTTTGACTGGAGGATACATAATAGTGTTTGGTCTTCAGATAGGGCTGGGAATAGTGCCTGCTTCCATGAGCCACACTGAGAAACTACATAGTTACAGGGCCCTGGGTCGAGTACACAGATGGGCCTTGCCTTGGCAGTGAAGGATGGCACTGAGCATTGCTCTGGTCCCACATTACAAATCTGAAAAATAGCACTCTAAAGAATCGGACTCTGCTGAAGGACCTTAACTGTGTCCTAGGAAAGAGCTCAAGAACATTTACAGGAATACAGAAATACCCAGTGTCCAAAAAAAAAAAGAAGGTAAAATCCATTATGTCTGGCATCTGATCAAAGATTACCAGGCATGCAAAGAAGCAGGGAAATACCACCGGTTAGGGGGAGAAAAGTCAAAATGGAAACTGATGTAATTGACACAAACACTGGAACTAGCAGAAAGGGTATTAAAAGAATGGTTATGACCACACTCCGTATGCCCACAGAGTTCAGTAGAGACACGGGAGATATAAAAAGACCCAAACTGACCTTCTAGAGATGAAAGATAAAATTACAGTATGTAAAATTAAAAAAAAAATTACCGGATGGAATTAACGGATGGGATTCAATGTCTACATTGAAGAAAACATTAGTAAACGTGAAAGCACAGCGATAAAAACTGTTCAAAATGAGACACAGAGAGAGGAGGAAATTGAAAATGATATTAGCAGACCATCAGTGAGCTGTGAGAGAACTTCACGTAGCTTATTGTATGGGAGACGGACGGGGTCCCCAAAGCAAGGTGGACTGAGGTGGGAACAGAAACGTGTCTGAAAAAATAATCACACATTCTCCAAACTTGTTGAAAACTAGAAAGGTATAATTTTTCATTGGACTCCAGGCATGAAACAGGAAGACAGATATGCCAAGGCCCGTGATAATCACACAGTTCAAAACCAGTGATTACGAGAAAATATTAAAAGCATCCAGAGATGCACATTGTGAACAAAGGAGCAAAAATAAAAACAGCAATACATTTCTCAGAAATAATTCAAGTGAGAAAAATGTGGAACAACATCTTTAAAAATACCAAACGGGGGAAAAATCAATCTAGAATTCTGTACCCAGTGAAAACGTCTTTCAGAAACAGAGGAGAAATAAAGATGTTTTCAGTCATATGAAACAGAAAGGAGTGATCATCAGTAGATCTGCACTACAAAAAAATGTGAAGGAAAATCTGGCAGGCAGAAGAGAATGATTCCTGGTGGGGATCCGGAACCATGCAAAGGTTTGAAATGAGTGGGCGTTTATGTATTTACACAGGTGACTGTACGTTTTTATTTAAACATCTTTCAAAAATTGAGTGATTAAAAATATTAAAAATGTAGTGTAGTGTTTATAATACATATAAAATAAAAGGTATGACAATACATATATTTGTGACATATACCAACGCATGTCTGTCATACCTGAAATGTGCAACAAAACACAAATTGTGTGTCATGTATGTACCCAATGCATGACATGGAAATATACGCTTGCAAGGTTCTTATACTATATGGCATAATATCTCCTGAAGGTAGACCACAATAGATGAACCCTAAAACCATCATTGAAATGGAAAGTCAAAGAGATGTAGCTAACAGACCAATGGGTAGACTAAATGGAATCATTAAAAAATTCAGTGCTATTCAAAAGAAGAAGAGGGAAAAGGGAACACAGAAGGACAGGTGAAAAATAACTGACAATCTTATCAACTGAAACCTACCTAAAGCAAATCAGTAGTTACATTGTTGGTCTAAATGTAATTGGTCTGAACATCCTGTTGGAATGATTCACTCATTCCCAAATTGATGTGTAGACTCAACAAGACCAAAATTCCAGCAAGGCCGATTTGAAGAAATTGATAAACTGATTCTAAAATTCTTAGGGAAATGGAATGACCTGGAGAAGCCAAAGGAACTTTGGAGAACAGCAAAGTTGGCTGGCTACCACTGCTCCCCTTCAAGACTCACTATAAAACTACTGGAATGAAGATCAATCAGCAAGTACAGAATACAGAGTCCAGACAGTTTGGTCTTTCCCACAGACGGTGTTGGAAAAACTGGATGGCCACACACACACACACACACACACACACACACACACACTCACACACTCACATTGGTCTACATATCATAACATTACTTTTAGTAAAACCGGAAACTTTATAAACTTAGAGAAGAAAAAATGTGACCTTGGATTAAAGCAAAGATTTCTTAGAAAGGTAACAAAACCATGATTCATTATAGAACAGACTGGTAAAGTCATCCAAATCCAAAAGTTCTTCTTAAAAAAGAAATATGAGGAAAATGAAAAGACACCTGCTATCCAGGGGGAAACTATTTCCACACTATCTGAAGGATGATCTAAAGGGTTTGTACTCAGAATATATAAAGAACCCCCAACATTCAACAATAAGAAAGCAGACAACCCAGTAAAGACAAACAAGCAGCAGATGTGAATGGATACTTCCCCAAAGAAGATACACCAGGAGCACATAAACACACGAAAAGAACTGGACCGTAGTCAATAGGGAAGTGAAAATTAAAACCACAAAAAGACACTACAACACGTCCATCAGAAGAGCTGAACGATAGGAACTAACTGCGATGAAAGATGTGGTACACCCAGAGATTCAGATCTTTCCAGTAGGTACAACCACTTGGAAAATTAGTTTGGTAATTACTTAAAAAAATTAATCATTTGACTCAAACATGGCAGTCCTCCCATTTGCCCAAGAGGAAGGGGAGCCCATGAGCATCTGAACAGACTGCAGAGAATGCCGCTGCAGTCTTGTTTGCAACCACCTCAAACTGGAAATAACCCCAATTTCCATCAACAGGTGAAATACTGTGCTGTATTTCTTCAATGGCATCCAGCAATAAAATGAGTAAAGTATTTGGATGAATTTCAAAATAATTATGCTGAGTAAAAAAAAAAAAAAAAGACAAGCAAAACAAGAGTATATACCATATGATTTCATTTATATAAGATTCTAGACAACTAATGGCGGAAAGCAGATCTGTGATGGTTAGGGTGGGCAGGGAGGAAGAGCTTGTCAAGGAGCACAAGGAATCTTTTTGGGGTGACGGATGCGTTCATTGTCTTGACTGTGGAAGGCCGTCTCCTGAGTGTGTAGAAACATCAAACCTTACCAACATGTATATTTGAGTATGTTTAGCTTCTTGTATGTCAGCAAAACTTCCATAACGTTATTTATTCATTTTTTTAAAGGTATGTTCATGTCATTGTGTGCAAAAACAAAGACTGGTCTTTAGTTAACGATAAACAAGCTGCTGTGTTTTCGGATGAAGTGTACTGATGTCTGCAACTGACTTTGGGATGCAGCCACAGTAAGAAGGGACTGAGGGGTGGACAGAGGGATGGATCCACGGAGAGATGGGTGACAGCACAAACATACACTTTTTTTCTTTCCCTGATACAGATTTGCATAGCGATTTATTTCTGCCTTGGTCCCGTGAACGCGTACCTACACAATTTCCAGGTGAGATCGTCTGCCTTCACCTCTGATTTTCCCTCAAGTTTTGGAGCCACTCCAGGACCTCCTTGTGGTTTCTTCTCATTAGAGTCGCATCTCCAATAATGCTAGAGAAGTTTCTCTCTTGTTCACGGATAAGGAAAGGTTTACACCTGTTTCACTGGTCACTAAAGGAACCCTGTGGAAAGCCACCATCTCAATGGGCTGACAAGGAAACGTGCTCATCACTGCTGTTGGTCTTCTGCCCACATCTCACACTCATGACCTTATTTGGATGCTGTGTTCGCTTGTGGGGACAACATAACAAAGTCCCAGAGACTGGTGGGGGAGTTAAAAACAGAGACGTATTTCCTCGCTGTTCCTGGAAGCTGGAAGTCTGTGATCAGGTGTCTACAGTGTGGCTGGTTTCTCCTGATGCCTCTCCCGCTGGGTTCAGATAGTTCCTCTCTCTTGCCTTTTCACATGACTGTCCCTCGGTCTGTGAAAGCCCCTGGTGTCTCTCTGACGTGGATACCAGTCATGCTGGATTAGCGCCCACCTAATGGCCTCAGTTTAACATAATGACCTCTTTAAAGGACCTGTGTCTAAAGATGGTTACATGCTGGGGTGCTGGGGGAGAGGGCTTCAGTGTATTAATTTGGGGGGGACACAATTCAGTGCATAACAGGTGATTAAGATGGGTCTCCTACTCAACGGGCATTGGCTCTGTGACCCTTGCCTTTGGCCTCATAAGCAGCAGATCTGACTGTCACCCATGTGGTCTTTTCTAGAGGATTTGGTTCTTCCCAACTCCCCCATCTCTCTGCAGCTCTAGGCTGCCATCATGTGTCATCTGGAATGTCCCAGTGGCCTCCAGCTCCACGTCTAAATGAACCCTCTGATTCCTTCTTCACACAGCATCACACAGAGCCAGCCCTGAAGCACATCGGTCTGGTCACATCCACATGGCCACAGTCCACGCCACGTCAGCCCTTAATGGCAGCCAGGGTCAAATCCAAACTCCAGTGTGGCTTCACAGCATCCCTGCTCATGTTTCCAGCCTCCTCTGGTAGCACGGCCCCCTTGCTATCTGTACCCCAGTCACACAGGCTGCCTGTCTGCCCCGTGTTGTCCCAAGCCTCCTCTTCCCCTGGCGCCTTCATGCAGGCCATTATCTCTTGCCTGGACCCCCTCTACTCCTATCCTCCACCTGTTCCAGCCAGGATGAGGCTCACTTCCATGAGATGATATTCCCGGGACCACCTCCATCCCACAGCAGGAGGTTAGGACTTCCAGGTATCTTCTTTCATTGTATATTGTGCTTTTTCTTATGCTGCTTTTCAGGGCTGCTATTAATCCTGTAGCTATGTGTTCAAGAGCGCACCTCCTCTCCTGGACCACCCATGCCTTAAAAAGCTGGGAAAATGTTCAACGGGTTCATTGTCGCAGCCCCGACGACAGCCAAAGCATCACACCAACTAGGTTCTCAATAAATGCTTGTTGAATGAATGAAGGCACGGAAACCTTTAAATCAACTGACCCTTAGTCATTTGTCCTCGTTTACAGATTATTCATTCTCCTCACCCTTGGAGCATTTTATTCCCGACTGGAAGTTTCATCAGTCGGATGACAGGCGATGAGGATAGAGACCAATGAGTCATTTTCTGAGCAGCTGGAGTTAAGGTCACGAAGGAGGGCGCGGGAGGGAGGGAGTGGGCAGAGAACAAGGTTAACCATTGAGCCTCTATGCATTGATTACTTTTGACGGATATTCCTCATAGCCGCACTGCCCCATTCATCAGCATGGGTAGGTGAAGGTTGGATGTAATTTTAAACAACACTTTGAGGCATTTCTATTCTGGTCCTGAAACAGCTTAAATATTTTATGAGTTTTTAAGATTGGGAGAAATTAAAGCAAGTATGTAATCTTGCTCTGTGTGTGTATAAATATATACACATATGAAATTTAAATATACTCACACAAAATCTTATTGTAGAGAATCTCATAAATCTAAAAAAGATAGGGAGTCTAAAAAAAACCTACCCATATGTAAACATAATATGAAAATATATTCAGTGTTAATTTCAGAATTTATTGCAATCTGCGGTTCATCGTTAACAATTGCACATACACTCTCCCAAGAGCGAGAGTGAATTTTTTAAAAATGAAATATTTTGCATAAAATATTTTGATATTTAAAAAAACCAATATAACTTTTAAAAACCATAAAAGAAATGTCTAGCAGGAGTTGTGAGGGAACAGTTTTGGGGAAAAAAAAGTCCTTTTGCTATAGGTTTTATCCTCTGAAAGTGGGACCAATGTACTAGATAATTATGTACTTTGGGATCATTAAGGGGCTTTTAGCAAATAATTTATCTAGTGTTCAAATGGGAATGTAAATAAATGAGTAATTTTTCCTTGTTAATTATAATTCTTGTGAATTACAATGTCTAGGCACCTCTCCAGGACCACAAATCCACCCATGAGTCAGAAAATGCCACCAACAATGTTGATTTTGCATTAGATAAAAGTTTTTTTTTTCCTATGAGTAATCATTATCTTCAATTTTAGACCATTCTGGAAATAAAAACTGACAATAAAGGTAACTTCTGTTTAATTTCATTTCTTGTATGCATTTTATGGGATATATAATATGTTTCTATATCTCAATGAAGCAATTTGTGGCAGAGGTGTTACTTTTTATTAAGCATGTATTATGATATTTTATTACAACTTGCTACAATCGAACATCTTTGGAAAGATTAACTCGCAAGTCCCTATTTCTGCCAAAATGGAAAACAAAGAGAATACATTTCAATGTGATTTAGGCTAAGAAATTCCATAAACTATAAATTTTAGAACAATTGTGAATTAGATCTTATTTAAAATTTCTAAGTGTTTTGCCACAGATTTGGTTTGATTACCATATTATCCGGTTATGTGCGCTAGCAAACGTCCCTAGGATGTGGTTTCTGTAAATGATCCTGTGACTTATGCACCCCACTTCTTTTAAAAACCAAATGCAATTCACAAAAGAGGCTTATGGATTTGCAATTAAAATAGGAGTGTTGCCTGAAACTAGAGAGGGTGAGTTGGGGTTTGACCTTCCATTTGTATATAGTAGCAGGTCCTAATAGTATATGTTAACGTGGGCATTTTGTTTCAAATTCAAAGGAAAACAATTTGCAAGTGCAAACAGGGTAAGTGGTAAGCCTCAGGTTTTTGAGGATCTGAGGGGTTTGTAAATGGTAATTTTATAAAAGGTACTCAGAGAATTCTAAGTGTGGAGGAGGAAGACAGCTGAGACCTCTCTTTCAATGCCATTAATGACAGTTGAGATAACAGAAACCTTAAGGATTAACATTGTAGCTTCAGCTCCTGCTGTTGAAGCGCCTACTGTGTGCCCAGCGCCTAGTGTGTACCATCTCACTCAATCCCCAGCAAGACATCTGCAAGATGGGCAACATCTCCATTTTAACCAAAGGGAAGGGTGGCTCGCTCATGGTCACGTAGCCAGTAAGTGGAGTGGTGGAGATATGGATCCATGGACCCACACCAAGTGAATCCCCAGGGGTTCCCTTCCTGTTCCCTATCTCTACACCGGCAGTTTGCTGGTGGAATGGAAGAAGTCTGCAGCCAGTACTGTTTCCAGGGTGTGCTAGTGAATTAGAGATGTTCTGTCAACTGCACGAATCTGTACACCAACATCAGCTTCTCTGTCCCATGTAAACACCCCGGTTGCCGCACAGGGTCCGCTGAGCCCCTCTAACAGGCTGCTCTTTGTTGTACCTACCCTCAGGTGTCCTTCTGGGTCACCTGCTCACCTACCAAGAGTCACTTGGTTTGTTCCCAGGCCTCCTGTCTCACGTGTTCCTGTTATTTTAATGCACTCATTTAACCAAACCCTGCATGCTTCATGTAAGCCTATGAACAAATGTGAAAAAAAAGAGTTGTTTCTATGAAACTTAGGATAAAAGCTTCCAAAGGATGCTCTAAAGGGAAGTCTCTCCAGAAACTGCTGTTGAATTAGGTGTGGGTCAGATAACTATGCTAAAGCTGTGGTGGGGAAATGACAACCATTCAGAAGAATTCCAAGTGCTAGTTACTTACCCAAACTGGAAACCAGAGACATAGCACCACGGATGTGGAAACTAGACCCTGGGGGCTCTCAGTACTCAAAGATAAGGCACGAGTCCTGAAGCGGAAGTTTGGTTAATTAAAGTGTATTACATGTTTTAAATTAAAATGAAGAGTTTCAAGAATGATTTATTTATTTGGGGGGAGAAAGGAGAACAGAGGAAAAGGGAAAACCTTAAGCAGACCCCATGCTGAGTGCAGAGCCCAAAATGGGGCTCGATCCCACGACCCTTAGAACATAGCCTGAGCCAAAATCAAGTCGGACACATAACCAACTGAGCCACCCAGGCACCTCTAACATGAAGATCTTAAGGTATGTATGATTTTCTACTTTAATGGACATTTTTCATTAACTGACCGGCTAATGGTCTCCATATAATCAGATCATAGAGTTTTGACATTTAATTTTAAAAGTTCAGATGAATGAATGTGAAAAGAGAGTTGTTTCTATGAAATTTATGATAACTTCTACTGAGGTTTTCCCCTTGCGGAGCTCAGCACAGGTAGGGTCCAGGCTGACAAAGTGCGATACCCATGTAAATAACATTCATTGACTAGTTACTTTGTCCCCATTGCTCAGATGACCTCCCTTTTGCTGATGGGTCAGCCACGATGTAAACAGGGTCCCCCAAAAGCTTAGACCTGTCCTGATTACACTGAAGAGAATGGGAGGCATTCAGAGTCAGAAGACATGGGTTCACATTCCAGTTCTACCACTGAAATGCCTCCGAGAAGTCAGTATCCCTCTTAGAAACTATGTCACTGCTTTGGTCAAATAAGAATAATGATAGGTCCCTCACAGGATTTTTATTAGGATCACATGAGGGGACTCAGGTAACTAGTAAATGCTATTTCTTTTCCTCTTCTTTAAGTGAGAGAGGTAACTCACACATGTATAAAGATATACAGTCTGTAAGATAGAAACAAATAAGGTGCTATGATGGGAAAGGAGGGAGGGATTCCTTTGGACTGACTGAACTAGGGAAGGTTTCCAAATAGAAGTCATATGAGCTGGGTTTGGCACCTACTCTGGCTTGCAGACTTTAGTGCACAAAGAGCCAAGGAATAGAGATGAGAAATCACCGGCTGTGGAGTGGTGGGAAAGTGTGGGAGAACAGAATCGAGTGAAGGTATAAAGGACAGGTTTGGGCAGATAATAAAGGCCTCACAGGCAACACTAGAATGGTTGTACTCGACCCAGAAGGCATTCAGGTGATTCATGTAAAGCTATAAGAGGTCAAGTAGTAAGGGTGGGAGGTGGGCTTCAAGTCAAGGCTACATTGTATCCATCTATCACTCGACTGATTGATTGATCGATTGATCCATCCATCCATTGATCCATCCATCCATTGATCCATCCATCCATCCATCCATCCACCTACCCACTCTTCCTTCCTTCCTTCCCCCCACCCAACCATTTATCCATCTACCCACCCATCCATCCACCCATCTAGCCATCTACCCACCCATCCATCCACCCATCTAGCCATCTACCCACCCATCCATCGCTCAGGTCATGATCCTGGAGTCCCAGGATCGAGTCCCGCATCAGGCTCCCAGCTCCACGGGGAGTCTGCTTCTCCCTCTGACCTTCTCCTCGCTCATACTCTCTCTCACTGTCTCTCTCTTCTCTCAAATAAAATGTAAAGAAAAACTTTATATTACAATTTCTTCTAATTGAGAAATCCACAGGATCCTCTTGCCTCTCTTTCCCTTAATTATTGATCAGGGAGGGAAACTGAAGATGTGAGTAACTGACCCGTTGGCTCTAACAGACACATGGAGATCTGGGTACCAATGTCTGCCCAAATTCAAGAATATACATTGTTTCAAAGGCTCAAAATTTACTGCCTGTATACCAGTGATTCTCAAAACTGGCTGTATGCTGGATGATGCATGAGGATGGGGATTTCAAAACCCCCAGGGGGTTTTGAAAGCCAATGATACCAGGCTTTCTGCTGTAGCCAGGAAAGGACTATGTCTTGGGCACCAGGACTCTGCCGACCTACCAAGCTGGTTCCAATGTGCAATCCAGGTTGAGAGCCGCTGTTCTCGCCTGAGGCAGCTTCTGTGGATTTCAGAGGACTGCCCCCGATGGGCCACTGTCTCTGGGCAGATTGCAGTGACTAGATATATCAATAACAAAAATAGAACCAGAATAAGTCATGTATTTGAATTTTTAAAATTATACTTCTAGAGCACCTGGGTAGTTCAGTCAGTGAAGTGTCTGCCTTTGACTCAGGTCGTGATCTCAGGGTCCTGAGATCGAGCCTCGTGTCAGGCTCCTGGTTCATTGGGGAGCCTGCTTCTCCCTCTCCCTGTTTGTGTGCTCTCATGCTCTCTCTCTCTCTTTCTGTGCTAAATAAATAAATAAACAATTTTAAAAAATAAAATAAAATTATACTCCCAAGCAATTCATGGCACAATAAATAAATAAATACTTAAAACTCTTGGTCAGCAAATGTATATATATCACAGTATATGAATGAATTAAGGCAGTAAAAAGAGGGACATCTACTTAAACTGGAAAGGAGAAATACTGGAAATTAATGAGAAATTCATTTAATAACAGAGAGAAGGAACATCTGATTAAACCCAAGGAAACTATCAGGAAGAAAACAAGTAAAAGTAGAAGTTAATGGAACAGAAAATAAACAACCAATAGGAGAAGACAAACAAAGCCGATAGTTGATTCTCTGCGATGATTAATAAAATAGACAAACTCTTTCAAAGTTAATTAAGAAAAAGAGAAGAAGGCACAAATAAATCATTTTAGGAATAAAAAAAGATGACGCAGAGATTAAATTGATGAGGGTAGATGAATAAAACATGTCTGCCAATAAATTTGAAGTCCTCAATTAAATGAATAAAATACTAGGAAAAAATATAACTTATCATAACTGATTCGAGAGGAAATAGTTCTGTAACCATTAAGGAAATTGAATCAGTGGTTAAAAATCTTTTCATAAAGAAAGCAGTGGGACCAGATGATTGGAAAGGGGCATTCTATCAAAAATTCAAGAAACCAATAATTTCATCTTATACAAACTCTTTTTTTTATTGTTATACTTTTTTAATTTTTATAAATATATAATATATTTTTATCCCCAGGGGTACAGGTCTGTGAATCGCCAGGTTTACACACTTCACAGCACTCACCATAGCACATACCTTTCCCAATGTCCATAACCCCACCCTCCTTCTCCCAACCCCCTCCCCCCAGCAACCCTCAGTTTGTTTTGTGAGATTAAGAGTCACTTACGGTTTGTCTCCCTCCCAATCCCATCTTGTTTCATTTATTCTTCTCCTACCCCCTTAACATCTTATACAAACTCTTACGGAGAACAAAAAGGAAAGCCCAGTCCCCAGCTCATTTTATGAAATTTTCTTCACCATGATGTCAAAATCAGATTAGGAACAACTAAGAAAAGAATTACAGCTCCGTCTCCCTGGTGAGCACGCATGCGAAGAGGCTGAACAAAATTTATTAGCAAGATAAACTCAACACCATATAAAACATATCATATATCACAAAGAAGTTGGGTTTGCTTTAGGAATGCAAGGTTGGTCTTTTGATCGAGAAATCAACCAATGGAATTGTCTACATTAACCAAATAAAAGAGAAAACCCTCTAATCATCTCAGTCCATGGCAGATAACCTGGTGAATAAAATTCTACATCTCTTCATAAGAAGTAAAAAATATTCTAATCAAATTTGGACCACAGAGAGAACTTTCTTAATCTGACAAAGGATATCTAAAAACTCCTTTAGCAAATAGCATATTTATGATTGAATGCTTTTTATTAAAATCTTTATTCTAGTTAGTTAACCTACAGTACAATATTGGTTTCAGGAGTAGAAATCAGTGGTTCATCACTTTCATATGATACCCAGTGTTCACCACAACCAAGTCACGATTGCCTGTGGAAAATATTCTCTTCACACCTAGAATAAGGCAGCCAGGAAGGTGCCTATCGTCACCGAAGCAATCAACTCAGCCCCAAGGGGTTATCAATCAGAAGGCAAAGAACTGGAGTATAAACAACAGAAACGAAGAAATAAAATCATCAGTATTTGAAGGCAGCATGATGGTCTACATAGAGCCCTTCCTCTTGAGATCCACAAATAAATCCTGAGAATCAGTTAGAAGTTCATAAGATCAAAAGAACCAAACACTGTGTACAAAAGTCAGTTGCATTTCCTTAAATCAACAAAAGCTATTAGGAAGTATAGGCCAGAATCTATTTATAGCAAAATATTTATAAAATTTCAAGGAGTCTGTTTGATAAAATATCGATAATCCCTTTATGGAGCAAATTATGAAACTCTACTGAAAGAAATTGAAATTACCCAAATAAAGATATATTCTTGGAGAGGAAAAGTCAATATAGGGAAGATGCTATTCTCTAAGCCAGGATATAGATTCAGTGAATTTCTGATCTCAATGCCAAAGGGATTTTTTTCTTTTAAGACAACAACCTGATTCTGAAACATATGTGGGAGAGGAAAGGGCCAAGGAGAGTCAGCACATTTCAGAAGAAGAAAATAAAATGGGGAAGTTTGGTTCGTACACACCAGAAAACTTACCTGCAGTTATAAAAGACCAAATAAGGTATTTGCGTGGGGACAGACAAACAGACCCATGGGACAGAATGGAGAACCCAGGAGGTTACTCATTCACATAGAGACACCTGATATATGATAGGGCAAGCGTTGAGAAATAGTATAGATTATTAAATTTGGTAATTTGGGACAACCAGGTCCCTGTAGGGAAAAATATGGGTCTCTACACCACACACAAAATTCAGTTCCAAGAGGGTCTAGGAAATATGTACTCAAACAGTAAACTCATAGAGAAGATCTTCATGACCTTGGGGGAGGTTTTCTTAAACACGATACAAAACATAAGGCAAGAGATAAAAACACAAGACAGAAACTTGGGAAATACACTACTAAAATTGCAAATACCTATCAAGAAGCAATAGGTACTCCAGTACCGTTGGTGGGAATGTTAATGGGTTTGAGCAGTCTAGAATTCCTAGTGAGGCTGGATGTTCTCTTATCTTACGGTTTCACACTTCAATTCCTTCTGACAAACTCTGGACTCCTGCTGTCACATGGGAGTTGCTGGGATGGAAACGCTAGCAGCCTCTCTGATATGGTAGCCACTAGCCACAAGGGGCTAATGAGCACTTAAAATGCGGCTTCTGTAAACAAGAGAGTGAATTTGAAATTTTATTCAATTTTAATTCATTTATTTCAACTTAAATCACCACTCTAGTGGATGGCGTCATTATGATGTGAGGCTTCTTGAGTCCATTAACGTCATTTCATTCTAGAAAAATGGTAACATTGGGGAAGAGAATCCCTTTCAAAAGCGCACTGGGAGATAGGAAAAGAATGTCCATCCAATATAGACTAAATAAGTAATCGTGGAGTGTCTAGACCACGTGATACCACAAGGTAATTTGGAGGGGTGCACCCCTCACATCATGAACGTGAACAGACCTGAGAAACGCAATTAAAACCAACCAAGGAGGGGCACCTGGGTGGCTCAGTTGGCTAGGCGTTGGTCTCCTGATCTCAGCTCAGGTCTTGCTCTCAGGGTCAGGAGTTCAAGCCCCACGTTGGGCTCCACGCCTAGCTTGGAGCCTACTGAAAAACAACTACAAACAAACAAACAAACAAACAAACAAAAAATAATGATCAAAGGGGGGAAAAAAAGAGACAAAGCAAAAACCAGACTCTTAACTACAGAGAACAAACTGATCATTGGCAGAGGGGAGCTCGGTGGGAGAGCGGGTGAACTAGGAGTTGGGGATCGAGTGTATACTTACCATGATGAGCCCTGGAAGTGTTGAAACACTGTATCGTACACCTGAAACTAATGTAACACTGGGCATTAACCAGATGAACCGGTTCCATTTATATAAAGATTTTTTAAAGTAAAATAAACAGTCTGTTGTTTGGGGTCACAAATCCACCTGGCAAAACCATAAAGAAAAACAAGTATATGGTAAACACAGGACTCAGGCTAGCTGGTATCTCTCTGGTGATGAAGGAGCTTGGAGCTGGTGGGGGTGAGGAACTGAGGGGGCTTGTTATATTTTTATTTGGGGAGGTGGGCACACAGCTATTTTGTGAGTGGTGACATTTAATTAAACTGTGCACACATTAGACATTCTTATAGATAGAATCATAGTTTTCAAAAGTGTTCATGAAAGTAAGAAGATACTTCAGATAACTTCTTACAGTCCTGACCATTTTCTGCTTGTATTTAATTTATAAATTTAATAATTATGTTAATAGGACCTAAAGCCCAGGTGAAATCATTCATTCATGAGCTAATCCAATAAATATTCACTGAGCACCCAGTATGGGCAGTGCTCCTCCAAATGGCAGGGATATGGCATGAGTAAAGGCCCTGTGGCCGAGGGGCATACTTCCTTATGGTCAAGACAATGTCATAAATAAATGACCACATGCAATATTAGTTGTGGTGAGTGTTAGGGTGAGACAGAGTGAGACCAGGGAAGGAGGCAGGGGGTGACAGTTTTCGGTCAGGCTGGCCAGGAGTTGCTTCTCTGTAAGGCTGGGAGTTGAGGAAGACCCTCAGTGGCGGAAGAAAGGGAGGCCAATGGGATACCTGGGTGCCCCGCATCGCTGGCAGAGGGAGTTGCTTCTCTGTAAGGCTGGGAGTTGAGGAAGACCCTCAGTGGCAGAAGAAAGGGAGGCCAACGGGATACCTGGGTGCCCCGCATCGCTGGCAGAGGGAGCCCCCCACACCAGGACCAGAGGCGGGAGTGTGCCAGGGGTGCCACAGGGCCCTCCCCTGTCTGCACACACCAATCTGCCAATCTTGGTCTTTACTCTGCATGGACACCGAGCCTTCTCTGGGAAACACTGGCAAAGTCTACTGCACTTCATTATAGAACGAAAATATGAGAGTCACACCAGCACCTAATAACAGCTCAGGCACAGTTTTGCTGTGATTAGAGGTTTTACATTTTACGCTTGGTTCCTAAGCCCACCTACCAGCGACCAGTCAAATCTCTGTGCATTTCCTCATTAGATGTCTCCAGTGATGGGAAATTCACTCCCTGTCTTCTGAGGTAGATGGATTCCTTTGGAAGAAAGAGCTCCCTGACATTGAACCCAAGTGTGCCTCTTTGTAGGCTGAAACTTGTGCTCCTGGCTGGGCCCCTGGGATTATGTACCACTCATCCTCGCTTGAGGAGTTGAATTTGAATTTCAGTTAGAATCACAAACATGTATTGGCTTCCCAATGTGAACCCAGCAGATGAGGTTTTAAGGGGTGAATTCTTTGATATATTTTTTTTAAGTTGTAGATTTCACAGGATCATCTGGATTTCTCGCCTGCAAAGACCCTGGTGCCAGACATCCACAGACCCTGTTTGGATGAGGCATGTCTCCTCTGGGGATAGTATTCTTTCCACTTACCCATAAGTTCATGTACTATATTTGTTCCCACCCAGCCCTGGGGAAACCTTTGAGTTTGAGACCCCTTAATGCATGTTTATGACAGATCTTGACTCACTGAAAGAATGTTGCTATACACCTTAATGCTTCTTTTCCCCCAGTGTAGACATCCTGCTGCCCTCATCGATGCCCTGCTCTTTCCTCCTTGATTCGGTGCCAACAATCCCACAGACCCCTTTCCCTTTCATGGGTCTTATAGATAATCATCTTGAAAAGCTAGCGGTAGGGCAGTCATTAACTAATGGGAATTTAGCAGAGTTGGTGCTCGAGTGCAGACTTTGAGTTTTGGATGCTGAATTCCTCTGTGACCACGGGGAGATCACTTGGAGTTCCGGGGTGAAGCCCTCTTCCTGCGCGCACCCTCCCCCTCATGTCAAGCAGGGAGGTTTGCCAGGGAGCACTGACACTTGGTTGGCAGCCTCAGGGCTGGAATCAGGTGCCAGAAGGAAGGGGCAGAGAAATCTGTGGGAGTCAGAGACACGGCCTGGAGAGAGCATTAGCTGCTCTGACTGCCATCTGCTTATCTGTCCGTTTACTGATTTTGCCTTCATCAGAAAGAGGGTTCATTCTTTCACCAGAACCCATGAGGCTGGATCTGAGAGGTGGCCTTGTCCTGGAGACAGAGTTCCCACCCTCAGGGCCCTAAGGAGCAAGGTCTGAGGTCAAGCAGAGCCACCACCTGGACTTAAGGGCAATGTGGAGGGTCCTGGGCAGTAAGCTTGCTGAGGTTACCCCTAAGTTCGGTAGTTCCCCACAATGCAAACAGAAAAATTCCCAAAGGGATGCTTTGTGCTGATTGAGGGTGTCTAGCTAGAGTGTGCGAGGGCTGTGGCAGATGGGGTGTGGGGTGGTATGCAGCCATCAAGGGCATTCCTTGACCTTGGAATTATGTAGCTTTCCTTGAGGTCAGGGAAATCTGACAGCACTTGCAGGTTCCAGCTGATGATCACAGGCATGCAGCGTTTGGCTCTGGAGGGAATGGGCGTCAATCACGCTTGTGTCATCCCTGACTGTTGCGTGAACCTTTCCAGCCCAGAAAATGCGTGAGGTAGTTCTGGTGGACTTCTGAGGGCCCGAGGGAAGGCATAGTTTCCTTGGATTACCTTTCCAGGAGTTTTTGGGAATAGAAATCCAAATGATGGTGAAAAGTTCATTTTTAGGAATTCTTTTTTTTTTTTTTTCCTTTCTGATTCTTGCTAAAGACTGAGCACCAGTGTAACTTGGTCACAGCCCCTCCTTGGTGATGCTGGACGCTGGTGGGCTTCAGGGGGCTCTTTAGCTACTCACAGAAGTTCTTGACATGAAACACAGAGCTGCCAGGTTCTGTTTTCCTATCACAGCCTGGCGTCAGAGGCTGTGTGTGTACGAGCCTTATTCAGCTGATGGAGGCTCGACAGGCCACCCGACCCTGGTGGAGAGTTCTGGGAAGCAGGGTCTGCAAAGCCCCTTGCATAATTTCCTGAATTTTAGAAAGAAGTCAGTTCAAGGTGGATCCTCTCGTGGTCACGTAGTAGCAGCTGCAGACTGAGCTGTGTGGCGTTCAGAACATAGGAGTTGTCAGAAGTAAAAAACATCTTCCAGTTCTACTGAAGTTAATAAGTCAAGTTAAATCATCCACATATGTGGAAACAGAAGATTTTCAAAGCAGTGCCTTCATTATAAAAAATGTGTTAAAATTAGTAACTATTTTATATCTTGCCTATTTTCCCCATCCAACCTAGTTTTTTTTTTTTTTTTTTAACATCCAAATATAGTTTTGCAGTATTAAGGTAGAGACAGAGATGCACAGAGTCACAAAACCGAAAGATGAAATTCGGATTTATGTTCCTACTGTTCCGGTAGCGAGTGCCCTGGGCAACTCTGATGGCCATGTTTTAGGGAGCGTAACTCCCCTCTCTGTTGTCCCAGCCTCAGAAAGGGTTTTCTTCCTCATTTCTCGTCCTGGGAGCACATCCTAATTTTCGTTACTTCCACACAGAGTCTTTGGGGAACATGTTTCTGGTGCCTTCTCTGGACTTGGGTTTTTGCACTAGGAGAGAAGTAGGTTGTGTGTACACATTTGTAGAAGGAATTCATGAATACAGTTCTTCACCGCAGGATGGGCTAAGCTCGTGCAGCTTCTTGTCTAGTGCAATGTCATTTCAGAGATACAGACAGGCTTTAAGACTTGGGCTCAAAAGCCGTGCCTGGAACCTGTGTCACCAAGGCGTTTCTTAGGCTTGCTGTGGCGGTTCATGCCTATGGGGAGCAACACCCATATTCCCTTCTGGAGGAGTGCCTCCCACCCACCACAGGTGGTCTTGTCAGACGGTCACTCACACCACTTTCCTGTGGGTGAATATGTGACCCAAAGACTCTTTTTCTCTTTCTGAATCTTGATCTGGGTGAGCCCAGAAAGAAACAGAAGGGGCTAGAGTGGATTCATCCAAATGACAACGTGGTCGTAGAGCTCCTGCCACCTGGATGCTCGGACTCACCCTGGCTCCTTTCTTCTTTGAGTCTTTCCCTTCCTCTGCAACGCTCACACCAGGTCTCTACTACTTGTTTGTGGGGAACAGAGCCAGCTGTCACTTACTATCTTGTGTTGTATTGTATATTTGTATAACTTATTATTTTGTTTTTAACAGTATCTAAATCCCATCATCTGTGGTTGGAACATTTCATTTTGCTCTGACTGTGAGAGCACAAGCAAGAGGACGGACGGCTGGTAGACCCTCACCTGATGGAAAGCTAGTCACGTCTCTCCTCATCTCCTTCCTTTTTTGCTTGGAGAGGTTCCCTGATCTCCATAGCTCTAATCTGTGTTGTTGTACCCACTGGCCTGGCCTTGGGCTCAGCAGCAACACCCAGACTCCTAGCATATGTATTCCACTCTTGCTGCTGTTGGTCTGCCCCCACTCAGGTTGTGCATCCTCTTGGGAATCCTTTACCTGCTTCTCTACCTGGAATCCATTCTCCTGTCCTGGAAAAATGCAGTCTGGAGTTATGATTCTAATAATGCTTTCCCTATCCTTTTTCTGAAATTTCATAGCACTATATTTAACCTGCACATTTAGTAGTGTGCAGTGTGTCCCTGAGTGGAGAATAGGGCAGGGAGAGTGCTAAAACTGAATGATAGTCAAAGAGCAGCAGGAACATCTATGGAGACTTTGGAAAGTTAGGAAAGAGTGTTCCTTCATGCAGATTTGGCCATGGGCTGGGGTGCATTGTTTAAAAACAGAGTACTTACTGGGCTCTATCCCCCACTGGCTGTCTTGTTTTGTTTGTTTGTTTGTTTTGCAGTGCACAACCTGACCAACTGTACATGGTGATCCTGAGTAAAATAAGTAGTTTAAAATCTAAGCGGATATAAGTCCCAAACTACATTTTTCCCTATGTAAACACCAGTTTTTTGTTTGTAGGATTTTATCATTTATCAAGCACTTTTAAATCAATTGTTGCTTTTTGTTATAAAAGTAATACATACTTTTTATGGTGAATTTGTCAAGTACAGGAAACGGTAAAAAAGAAAGTAACGATGATCTAAAAAAAAATTCTAAGACTTTTTAAAAAATTTTATTTTATTTTTTCAGTGTTCTAAGATTCATTGATCATGCACCACACCCAGTGCTCCATGCAATACGTGCCCTTCATAATACCCACCACCAGGCTCACCCCACCCTCCACCCCCCCCAAAACCCTCAGGTTGTCTCTCAGAGTCCACAGTCTCTCATGGTTCGTCTCCCCATCCGATTTCCCCCAATTCACTTTTCCTTTCCTTCTCCTAATGTCCTCCGTGGTCTATTTCTAAGGCTTAACTCCTGCTTATTTTAGATTTTCTCCCTTTTCTAATATGTTTACGACCTAAATTAATAGTTTATTTCATTTGATTATCACAAAAAAGCCCATTAGGTAATCTAATCAGGTATGATTATGCCCCTTTTGGAGAGTGTTAAGTAAGAATCTGGGACGTAGAAGACTGAGTGGGGGACCAGTGGCAGGTGCTGGCATTAGTGAAGATGGTGCCAAGCAGACCAAGTTCCTTTAGTGAAGAGGTCTGCACCCTCCCTAGTTCCCCAGGTTCTAGCTGGAGTGTTCCATGATGGAATGACCGTGTGACCGAGCCTCTGCCATCCATCCTCCCTGTGATGGGTGGGCCTGGAGCTTGAAGTGAAGCTTCTAGTCACTCTGCCCACATGCACTGAATGGAAGTAAGCGGCAGACTCCTTGTGGAGCCCTAGAGTGGGGGGAAGAGCAGGTGTCACTAGCGTTGTTGTTTTCGAGCGCTTACTTGCTATGTTCCTAGCACTTGCTGATGGCTTGGAATTAATTCGCTCCTTTGGTCTTCCAGGCTATCCCAAGAGGAGGCAATGTTACTCTGTACCCGTTTTGTAGACAGAGATGAAGGTTAGAGGGGGGAATGGAGCTGGAGGAAACAGCTCTTGGGGGGCAAAGACCAGGCCAGAATTCAGGTCTCCTGTGCTCTTTCTGCTGCTACAGTTGCTTTCAGATCAGGGTCTAAGACACTATGAAGAGTCCTGGATCCTTCTGGAGCTTTTTCCAGCAGAGATCGGTAGGCATGGCAAACTCTCCTGCTGTCCGTTTCCCCAAGTTTTGTGCTGTGGATGTAAGGGGCCCATCGAGCTGTAAGTTATCCCGGGGCAGCTCTAGGACACTGTAGCTTGGTGTCGAACACTCATCATGGCCAGCTCTATTGTCTGAACATGATGTAAATGAAAAAAAGTCTGTTTGTAATGAAAACGAGCCTGCAGTTTGTGCTTTCTATTTCAGCCTAAATAGATCTAAAGGTGTTTTTTTTTAAAAAACTTACACTGATATGTAATGTGTTTCTAAGAACTGCTTTCTAAAGAAATACAAGGAAGTCATTTGCAGGTTAAATATGGCCAGACCCAACACATTTCTAAATCTCTAACCTAAATGTTTTTTATATAAGCGCTCCACTGGCTCTGAGATCGCCCCAAGGGAAGGAAGCACAGAACAGGATATAATGCACGGTTCCCTGTGAACACGTGGTTGCCCTGTGAAGACAACCACATGGTTGGCAGGGCAGGGTAGCTGGGGATCTATCCGCGAGCTGCAGGAGCCTGTTTCAAAGCTGGTGTTCCCTGCCAGCTTTCCTGCCTAAACATTAACCACAAAATCACTCTGACTCCACCTCTGTGTCCAGACCGTCTCCACCAGAGCACGCAGAGCTGGCCCACAGTGTGGCACCTGTTACCATCCTGGGTGCCACCAGTTCCTGTAGCGGGACTTCCGGCTGACCTCCTGGAGAGAAGAAAGCAGAGGAGCGATGTCCCGGGGGAAGGGAGTGCAGCGGGCGATGGCCCTGCCACTCAGTAGAAGACAGGCTTGGGCCGGTGTCCTCCGGGCTCCCACTTTCTTCAAAAGGGAGTAACAACACCCACTTGATGATACACGAGTCTAGGGCCTGGCACACAGTTGATGCTCAGTAAGTGCCTAACTATTTTTATCCGCCGAGCAAAGCAGAGTCCTACACAGCGGCTGTCACTAAGCAGCTAGTTAACAAGGTCCTTGAAGACCTTGTCCTTATTTCGTTCCCTTCAGCTCACGGAACCGGGTAGATGTGGGAGGCCCTGCCACTCGGACCTACTCCACTCCAGGGCCGAGAGCACAGGCTCGCAATGCAGGATCCCAGCTTATTCACTTTCAGTTATGATTCTAATCACCCAGGGAAATTTATCTGTGCATTTGCTATGTAAGGTGCCCCGTCTTTGGCAGACACCAAATTACCATCTACGGGAGGGCGGCGGGGGGCTGGACTTGGCCGGGAAACTCAACATCTCCTGTGCTCTTTAGGTGGCCTTCGGTTGCTCACCTCGACTCAGGAATCCAAATTAGACAGCAGACGCGAGCGTCGAAGGGATATTCTTAGTCACTGTCGGGTGAGCCCCCAAAGGTTCAATGGCTTCTTTCCAGCTCTTTCTCCCATGGAAATATCGGGAGTCACAACACTGATGTTTTCTCTCAAGCAGTTCCTTCAAGATAACTTTACACTGGGACAGTTTCACGCAATTTACCAGGCGTTTTTGCATATGTGCATTACGGGCGGGACTGAAATGTGTACTTATCATTTATTTGCTCCACAGAAAAGGCATTGAAAGCTCACTACATTCCAGGAATTGCCCAAACCCATGAGGTAGTCTGGTTACCTCTTGCCGGTACCCAGCCCTCCCAGGATGGTGGTTTCAAAATAGACTTCTTACAGAAGCAGAGTAGCCCAGGGTGGAAACGTGAGGATTCTAGTGACCGAAATGGTCTTTTTATGACCCGGCCTCTGCAACCACTAGGCATGGCTTCCACTGCTCCCATTTTGGGTGAAGTGGCCACCAGCCCACTGGGTCTCCAGCATGCACATGCAGATCTCACCTCCTGAGGGCAGACGCACCGGCGAATCTGTGGCATGTTCTAGAAGGATGACACCGAGCGTGAGGATAAGACCTGACTTACTGAGTCGTCCCAAGCCAGATGCAGCACAGGCTGCAGGGGGAATGCTGGAGGGTTTGGTGATGGGCAGAGCTGGTTTCAAACTCAGGATCTTTTACTTCTTGGTGTCTGGTGTTAGACAAACTGTTCTACCTCTTTGAGTCTGGGTCTCAGCATCCATAAAACAAGGAGAGAACAGTTCCCTCCTAGTGGTGACGATTCAGTGAAATGAGGCTTCCAGAAAGCTAACAGTGTCTGGCACAGAGTAGGAGCTCAAGAAATAGGCAGAGATGTGTTAACTGTTTCTGTTCTCACTCAGGCTTCTGGTCAACTGTAGGCTGTTCATAGTTAAGTGTTTTGGGGGAGTCAGAAGTTACACGAGGAGTTCTGACTCTCCCATGCTGCTCAAGGGCCAACTGTATTAATGGCAAAGTTGAAGATACCCATTTAATAAGAGCGAGTAGGACTAATTTTGCTATTATCGTCGGTAATGTTATGAATCACCTAGTATGCTGTAGACCAAAGAAGTCTGCACTCTATCCTTTCATCCTCTTTGGTTCTAGCTCCCAGTGGGGCCCACGCTTCTTGGCCCGACTACCCACCTCATCTGTGTCTCCATGATCCAGGGGAGTAGAGGACACTTGGCTCCCTTATTTGCTAACCTCTAGTTACTTACTTACTTACATCATTTCCTCTGCTTAGTTTCTTGGCTTCTTCTACCATCTGTAGAAGCACTGTGGTGCATCCCTCTGATTGGAGTATCTGGAACAACATCTATTTCCAAGTGGGTCCTGACGAATGCAAACACACAGGGGACCCTGGAGCTCCCACAGCAAAGATGCAGAGGGGTGGTACAGGGGGGTGAGATGAAGGTGTTTCCCTCCCTTTCTTCTTTTGCTCCCACCTTCTTTTCCTTTCATTCCCATTTTCTCTTTTTTGAAGATGGAACCATTCTATACATGATCCTCTGCAAATGGCCATTTCCATAAGAAGACTTCAAGTCAGAACATGTAGCTCTAATTCACACAGTTCTACTTCCTTTTTAAAAATAGCTCTAGAACAGCCCACACCGTGGTGCACCCTAGAACCTCCATCCATCTCTCGGCCTTTGGATGCTCTGTCGTGTGCAGAGTTTTGTAGATGCCGTCTTTCACTGCGGCGGGATGTAATTCCAAAGGTGACATGTCTGGATCCAAGAGTATGTGTATTTCAAAATTTCATAAATATCACCAGATTACCTTCCTCAAAGGCTAGAGCAGTTGCCATCGCTTTAACAACATATTTCTACTAATTATTAACTACCCAGAGACCCCTCTCCTTCTGTTTGGATAACTGCTCTCAGGCTTGGCACTTGAAACTGCTATTTGGTGAAGCAAGGGTTTGGAGAATGAAGGAGAAGATATTAAAAGCAATGCCCTGGGGTTCCCTGGGTGGCTCAGTCAGTTAAGCAGCCGACTCTTAGCTTCAGCTCAGGTCACAATCTCAGGGTTGTGAGATCGAGCCCCGCGTCAGGCTCTATGTTTGGCGGGGAGTCTGCTTGAGATTCTCTCTCTACTTCCTCTGACCCTCCTCGCCTCTCTCTCTCTTTCTCTCTCTCCCTCTCTCAAAGAAATAAGTAAATAAATACATCTTTAAAAAAAAAAGTGATGCCCAAATTTGCTGATTGGAATGGGTCTTACTATGTGTGGGTTTGTTCTTTTTTATCCCCTGCATTCTACAAAAAAATCAAAAACCTAAGAAAAGGGGGAAGCCTTCTCTCTACAGCAATTCCATCCTTTAATATGTGAGTCCATGTGTGTGTCCCTGATATAGATTATAATAAGGTACTTGAGAGGCTAATTGTATTGTATTTACAGCCTATAAAGGTGGCTTGCACTTTAGATGAGGAGTTTCCTTGGTAATGCACTAATAACCACGGGTTCCCAGAGGCTCACCTGAGATGGACGCAGAATAATGCAAAGCTTGGCTTGCAGGAGACCCCCTAAAGGCACTGAGCAGAGCAGACGGACCACCAGGGAGACGAGAGAGGCCCATGGCAAGGCCCCCCCTTTCTTGGGATTATTGTGATTTCTTGGTTTTCCACAAGCCTTGGCTTTCTGGCCTGCCCTGAAGCTAAGCTTTGTGTTGACCCTTCCGAACTCCCAGTGTACAGAGATCCCAGTGTGCCTGGAGCGTCTGACAGCCTGTCCCTGGTGTCTGGTCCATTGACATCCGATGCCCCACATTTGAGCACATCTCCCTTCCAACCACGTGATGCCTTTACAATTTCACCTCTCCTTTTGGGCGAAAGAAGTAGCTGGCTACCTCTCTTTACTTTCTGTCTCTTTCTCTTCATAACCCCATTAAATTTTCCAGTAAACACCGGCCAGTTTCCAGTCACCGTGAATTGCTCTGGATATGCATCATCTCAGCGTGTACGTGGCTGGTTTGAAGCGATAATATGAGTCAACACTGACAGAAGACATTGTGGACATCGGTGTTCTAAGCACTGAGTTAGGCATGTACACACACTAATTCTGTCAGTAGAAATAATACTCTATTTGATAACCTCAGAGAGGTTTAGTGACATGTCCCAAACACACAGGTAGTGAGCGGCGCAGGCGGGCTTGAAATGAAGCCTTCCTCGGCTCTGATACCATCACACTGTCCCACCTCACACCACACTGTGCTGGCTTATCTTCTGTTTCAAGGCCACATATCATCTCTGCCTTCCCTTAGCCCTTCTCCTCCTCCTCTTCCTTCTCCTCCTCCTCCTCCTCCTTCTTCTTTTTAAGATTTTATTTATTGTTTGACAGAGAGCAAGCAAGAGAGAGAGAGCACAAACAGGGAGAGAAGCAGAGGGAGAGGGAGAAGCAGACTCCCCACTGAGCAGAATGTCCAATGTGGGGCTCGATCCTGGGACGCTTGAGATCATGACCTGAGCAGAAGGCAGATGCTTCACCGACTGAACCATCCAGGTGCCACCCCCCACCCCCAGCTCTTCTTCATCCTTAGTCTTATCATCTGGTAGAGTGAGCACCTACTGGGTGCCAGGTGCTGGGCCAGTGCCTTCACAGACCTGGTTGCCAGCCATCTTGTGTCGTTCCTGGAAGACAGGGACCCCACTCTGTGCATTTGAATCCTTGCAGTTCCTGGCCCAAGGCTGATGGCGTGGTGTAAACTCACTCCCCTTCTTTCTTCCCCTCCCCACCAGCACTCTGAGCACAAATGACTGATCATTGCTCTCTCATCTTTTGCTTTACATCGCTTATGCTCCTTTCCTTATATTTTCCTATACTTCCCTTCCACCTGTGCCTAGGACAGAGCTGTGTCTTTCTTATTAGTTAATTAGTTAATTCAGGACCTGTTAGCTCTTACCACTTCATGTGCCATGTTCACACACACGTGACCTTCTTGTGTGGTGTCATCTCCGTTTTGCAGGCAAGGAAACAGGCTCTGAGTGACCTGCCACCAGGCAAAGATCACACCTGTAGAAAAGAGGGTCCCAGCCAGGGAGTGTGCTCCCCCCAAGGGATAAGTGGCAGTATCTGGAGATATTTCGTTGTCACCACTGAGGAACAGCTGCCGCCCTGCAGGGTGTAGAGGACAAGGGATGCCACTAGACAACCCACGATGTGTAGCAAGGCCCCCACAACAGGATTCTTAAGACTAAATGTCAGCAGTGCTGTGGCTGAGGAACTCTGCCACAGGAGAAAGAAAGGAGACATTTTATGTAATCACATTTCCTACTTTTGGATACCTTAAAAGATACAGTTTTTATTAAAATGCATAATACAGAAATATTGAATGCCATCTTTTCTTCCTGAGATGTAAACCCAGAAAACTACACAGTAATTATTAATTATGTACAGTGTACAAAGGACAATACATGTTGTCATTCTTAAAGTGAAGGAAGTGAGCCTTAATTTTCACATGAATTTTTGGATCAATGAATTTTTAGGTGTAACTTTTTAAAAATAATACATATTTGGAGAGAGAGCATTCCCATGTGGAAAGACCAAAGGCAACATTTGGTTTTCTAGGACAGCAGTTCTAAGACACGGGTCTTGTGGCTCAAATTAAGCAGGAAATTTTATTTCGGATCATGTGGCTTCCATACTCTAATCTGGGCAAAGGTTGGCTCTGGATCTCTTTCTATTATAAGCTCCTGGTCTTCTACTTCTAACCCAATAAAGATCCTAAAAGAACAACTTAAGTTCTACCTGTCAAGGTGGTGTCCCATTGATGGGTAACATTGTATTATGTCTGGGGCTTGTTTTAAAACACTCTATCAAACATAAAACAGGAGGTGATACCTTGAACAAGACCAGCAAAATGCTGGTAAAAAATGTTAAGCTGGATGGTGATAACACAGCAATATCTGTTTTATTTTTCTTTCTACTTGCATATAAGTTTGAAAACTTTGAGGAAAAAGTGTCTAAATAATGTGTCCTGTGACCATCTGCAGGGTGACAAGTCACGTACTTGAAAAGACATTAGACAGAACTTGTTTCTTGCTCTACCTCTGTGGATTCACAAGCAATTTCTTGAGCAAAATTCCACACGTGTGTCTAGATGATTGTTGAACCCAGGGGACTGTTCATCATTTCAGAATTTTCAGGGAACTTTTAAAATTAAAGGTGACCACAATATGGGCAAAGTATTTGAACAGACACTACACAAAAGTATATGAATGGCCAATAAGCATGTGGAAAAATGCTGAACATCATTAGTTGGCAGGTAAATGAGATTAAAACCACAATGAGTTGCCCTGCACGCTGATTAGGATCTTCAAGCAAAAAGACTGAAAATTACCAAGTCTTAGCAAGGATGAAGACCAATTAGAATCTCTTATATTTTTGGTGGCCGTGTAAGATGGCACTACCATTTTGGGGGAAAGAAGTCGGATAGTTTCCTGTTAAGTGAAATATTCATCATCCTTATGGCTCAATGATTCTATGCTTAGATATTTACTCAGGAAGAATGGGGAAGTTAACTCTGCAGAAAGGTCTATATAAGAAAATGCACTCATCATTATAGCTTTATTCATCATCACTCCCAAATGGAAGCATCCCACGTGTCCACCAACAAGAAAACAGACAAGAAAACTGTGATAGAGTCATGCAGTCATAATACAGAATAAGAAAGAAGGAAGCTTTGAAACAAATACACAGCCGCCTCTCAGAAAGGGTAGGCTGCGTGAACTAGGTGAGAGTACATATTGTCTAGTTCGTTTATGTGAAGTTCTAGAGTAGCAAAACTAGCTTATGATGAGAAAATTCAGAACGGTGACTTTTCCAGGGGATGGGGGAAGAGTTCTACAAGGAAGGGCATGGGGAAACATTCATTAATGACCTACAGCTTGGTAGGAATTTGGGTTTCACAGGTGAAGATGTTTGCAAAAATTTTTACAAAAGTTTCACTAAAGACTGGTCTATTCTGAACATTCACGTCCAGCCAAGACGGAACGACAAGCACCAGATTTTCCCTCCTACTCAAAACAAGCAATACATGGATAAAACATGTAGAAACAAGAGGTTGTCAGACAGTGGAGATCAGGCAAAGGAGGATAGGAAAAGATGGAAGACAAGGAAGGGATCCCACAATTGTCCTGGTTTGCAGCCTTGTGAATTTCCTGCCTCCACAGCAGGGAGAGAGATCCTGGCCATGCTTGCCATCCCTGGGGGCAAGGAGACAAACCTGAAGGGGCTGGGAGACCCAAGTGGCCAGAGTATTGAAGAGGACAGAGACACACAGAAGGAAAACTGCACAATAAGCAGAGGATTCTTCTAGAGTACGTAAGTGAATGACCAGCATACATGTGCATTGAAATTCCCTGCGGCCAGGAAAAGAGCCCTTTGACTGGAGGATACATAATAGTGTTTGGTCTTCAGATAGGGCTGGGAATAGTGCCTGCTTCCATGAGCCACACTGAGAAACTACATAGTTACAGGGCCCTGGGTCGAGTACACAGATGGGCCTTGCCTTGGCAGTGAAGGATGGCACTGAGCATTGCTCTGGTCCCACATTACAAATCTGAAAAATAGCACTCTAAAGAATCGGACTCTGCTGAAGGACCTTAACTGTGTCCTAGGAAAGAGCTCAAGAACATTTACAGGAATACAGAAATACCCAGTGTCCAAAAAAAAAAAGAAGGTAAAATCCATTATGTCTGGCATCTGATCAAAGATTACCAGGCATGCAAAGAAGCAGGGAAATACCACCGGTTAGGGGGAGAAAAGTCAAAATGGAAACTGATGTAATTGACACAAACACTGGAACTAGCAGAAAGGGTATTAAAAGAATGGTTATGACCACACTCCGTATGCCCACAGAGTTCAGTAGAGACACGGGAGATATAAAAAGACCCAAACTGACCTTCTAGAGATGAAAGATAAAATTACAGTATGTAAAATTAAAAAAAAAATTACCGGATGGAATTAACGGATGGGATTCAATGTCTACATTGAAGAAAACATTAGTAAACGTGAAAGCACAGCGATAAAAACTGTTCAAAATGAGACACAGAGAGAGGAGGAAATTGAAAATGATATTAGCAGACCATCAGTGAGCTGTGAGAGAACTTCACGTAGCTTATTGTATGGGAGACGGACGGGGTCCCCAAAGCAAGGTGGACTGAGGTGGGAACAGAAACGTGTCTGAAAAAATAATCACACATTCTCCAAACTTGTTGAAAACTAGAAAGGTATAATTTTTCATTGGACTCCAGGCATGAAACAGGAAGACAGATATGCCAAGGCCCGTGATAATCACACAGTTCAAAACCAGTGATTACGAGAAAATATTAAAAGCATCCAGAGATGCACATTGTGAACAAAGGAGCAAAAATAAAAACAGCAATACATTTCTCAGAAATAATTCAAGTGAGAAAAATGTGGAACAACATCTTTAAAAATACCAAACGGGGGAAAAATCAATCTAGAATTCTGTACCCAGTGAAAACGTCTTTCAGAAACAGAGGAGAAATAAAGATGTTTTCAGTCATATGAAACAGAAAGGAGTGATCATCAGTAGATCTGCACTACAAAAAAATGTGAAGGAAAATCTGGCAGGCAGAAGAGAATGATTCCTGGTGGGGATCCGGAACCATGCAAAGGTTTGAAATGAGTGGGCGTTTATGTATTTACACAGGTGACTGTACGTTTTTATTTAAACATCTTTCAAAAATTGAGTGATTAAAAATATTAAAAATGTAGTGTAGTGTTTATAATACATATAAAATAAAAGGTATGACAATACATATATTTGTGACATATACCAACGCATGTCTGTCATACCTGAAATGTGCAACAAAACACAAATTGTGTGTCATGTATGTACCCAATGCATGACATGGAAATATACGCTTGCAAGGTTCTTATACTATATGGCATAATATCTCCTGAAGGTAGACCACAATAGATGAACCCTAAAACCATCATTGAAATGGAAAGTCAAAGAGATGTAGCTAACAGACCAATGGGTAGACTAAATGGAATCATTAAAAAATTCAGTGCTATTCAAAAGAAGAAGAGGGAAAAGGGAACACAGAAGGACAGGTGAAAAATAACTGACAATCTTATCAACTGAAACCTACCTAAAGCAAATCAGTAGTTACATTGTTGGTCTAAATGTAATTGGTCTGAACATCCTGTTGGAATGATTCACTCATTCCCAAATTGATGTGTAGACTCAACAAGACCAAAATTCCAGCAAGGCCGATTTGAAGAAATTGATAAACTGATTCTAAAATTCTTAGGGAAATGGAATGACCTGGAGAAGCCAAAGGAACTTTGGAGAACAGCAAAGTTGGCTGGCTACCACTGCTCCCCTTCAAGACTCACTATAAAACTACTGGAATGAAGATCAATCAGCAAGTACAGAATACAGAGTCCAGACAGTTTGGTCTTTCCCACAGACGGTGTTGGAAAAACTGGATGGCCACACACACACACACACACACACACACACACACACACTCACACACTCACATTGGTCTACATATCATAACATTACTTTTAGTAAAACCGGAAACTTTATAAACTTAGAGAAGAAAAAATGTGACCTTGGATTAAAGCAAAGATTTCTTAGAAAGGTAACAAAACCATGATTCATTATAGAACAGACTGGTAAAGTCATCCAAATCCAAAAGTTCTTCTTAAAAAAGAAATATGAGGAAAATGAAAAGACACCTGCTATCCAGGGGGAAACTATTTCCACACTATCTGAAGGATGATCTAAAGGGTTTGTACTCAGAATATATAAAGAACCCCCAACATTCAACAATAAGAAAGCAGACAACCCAGTAAAGACAAACAAGCAGCAGATGTGAATGGATACTTCCCCAAAGAAGATACACCAGGAGCACATAAACACACGAAAAGAACTGGACCGTAGTCAATAGGGAAGTGAAAATTAAAACCACAAAAAGACACTACAACACGTCCATCAGAAGAGCTGAACGATAGGAACTAACTGCGATGAAAGATGTGGTACACCCAGAGATTCAGATCTTTCCAGTAGGTACAACCACTTGGAAAATTAGTTTGGTAATTACTTAAAAAAATTAATCATTTGACTCAAACATGGCAGTCCTCCCATTTGCCCAAGAGGAAGGGGAGCCCATGAGCATCTGAACAGACTGCAGAGAATGCCGCTGCAGTCTTGTTTGCAACCACCTCAAACTGGAAATAACCCCAATTTCCATCAACAGGTGAAATACTGTGCTGTATTTCTTCAATGGCATCCAGCAATAAAATGAGTAAAGTATTTGGATGAATTTCAAAATAATTATGCTGAGTAAAAAAAAAAAAAAAAGACAAGCAAAACAAGAGTATATACCATATGATTTCATTTATATAAGATTCTAGACAACTAATGGCGGAAAGCAGATCTGTGATGGTTAGGGTGGGCAGGGAGGAAGAGCTTGTCAAGGAGCACAAGGAATCTTTTTGGGGTGACGGATGCGTTCATTGTCTTGACTGTGGAAGGCCGTCTCCTGAGTGTGTAGAAACATCAAACCTTACCAACATGTATATTTGAGTATGTTTAGCTTCTTGTATGTCAGCAAAACTTCCATAACGTTATTTATTCATTTTTTTAAAGGTATGTTCATGTCATTGTGTGCAAAAACAAAGACTGGTCTTTAGTTAACGATAAACAAGCTGCTGTGTTTTCGGATGAAGTGTACTGATGTCTGCAACTGACTTTGGGATGCAGCCACAGTAAGAAGGGACTGAGGGGTGGACAGAGGGATGGATCCACGGAGAGATGGGTGACAGCACAAACATACACTTTTTTTCTTTCCCTGATACAGATTTGCATAGCGATTTATTTCTGCCTTGGTCCCGTGAACGCGTACCTACACAATTTCCAGGTGAGATCGTCTGCCTTCACCTCTGATTTTCCCTCAAGTTTTGGAGCCACTCCAGGACCTCCTTGTGGTTTCTTCTCATTAGAGTCGCATCTCCAATAATGCTAGAGAAGTTTCTCTCTTGTTCACGGATAAGGAAAGGTTTACACCTGTTTCACTGGTCACTAAAGGAACCCTGTGGAAAGCCACCATCTCAATGGGCTGACAAGGAAACGTGCTCATCACTGCTGTTGGTCTTCTGCCCACATCTCACACTCATGACCTTATTTGGATGCTGTGTTCGCTTGTGGGGACAACATAACAAAGTCCCAGAGACTGGTGGGGGAGTTAAAAACAGAGACGTATTTCCTCGCTGTTCCTGGAAGCTGGAAGTCTGTGATCAGGTGTCTACAGTGTGGCTGGTTTCTCCTGATGCCTCTCCCGCTGGGTTCAGATAGTTCCTCTCTCTTGCCTTTTCACATGACTGTCCCTCGGTCTGTGAAAGCCCCTGGTGTCTCTCTGACGTGGATACCAGTCATGCTGGATTAGCGCCCACCTAATGGCCTCAGTTTAACATAATGACCTCTTTAAAGGACCTGTGTCTAAAGATGGTTACATGCTGGGGTGCTGGGGGAGAGGGCTTCAGTGTATTAATTTGGGGGGGACACAATTCAGTGCATAACAGGTGATTAAGATGGGTCTCCTACTCAACGGGCATTGGCTCTGTGACCCTTGCCTTTGGCCTCATAAGCAGCAGATCTGACTGTCACCCATGTGGTCTTTTCTAGAGGATTTGGTTCTTCCCAACTCCCCCATCTCTCTGCAGCTCTAGGCTGCCATCATGTGTCATCTGGAATGTCCCAGTGGCCTCCAGCTCCACGTCTAAATGAACCCTCTGATTCCTTCTTCACACAGCATCACACAGAGCCAGCCCTGAAGCACATCGGTCTGGTCACATCCACATGGCCACAGTCCACGCCACGTCAGCCCTTAATGGCAGCCAGGGTCAAATCCAAACTCCAGTGTGGCTTCACAGCATCCCTGCTCATGTTTCCAGCCTCCTCTGGTAGCACGGCCCCCTTGCTATCTGTACCCCAGTCACACAGGCTGCCTGTCTGCCCCGTGTTGTCCCAAGCCTCCTCTTCCCCTGGCGCCTTCATGCAGGCCATTATCTCTTGCCTGGACCCCCTCTACTCCTATCCTCCACCTGTTCCAGCCAGGATGAGGCTCACTTCCATGAGATGATATTCCCGGGACCACCTCCATCCCACAGCAGGAGGTTAGGACTTCCAGGTATCTTCTTTCATTGTATATTGTGCTTTTTCTTATGCTGCTTTTCAGGGCTGCTATTAATCCTGTAGCTATGTGTTCAAGAGCGCACCTCCTCTCCTGGACCACCCATGCCTTAAAAAGCTGGGAAAATGTTCAACGGGTTCATTGTCGCAGCCCCGACGACAGCCAAAGCATCACACCAACTAGGTTCTCAATAAATGCTTGTTGAATGAATGAAGGCACGGAAACCTTTAAATCAACTGACCCTTAGTCATTTGTCCTCGTTTACAGATTATTCATTCTCCTCACCCTTGGAGCATTTTATTCCCGACTGGAAGTTTCATCAGTCGGATGACAGGCGATGAGGATAGAGACCAATGAGTCATTTTCTGAGCAGCTGGAGTTAAGGTCACGAAGGAGGGCGCGGGAGGGAGGGAGTGGGCAGAGAACAAGGTTAACCATTGAGCCTCTATGCATTGATTACTTTTGACGGATATTCCTCATAGCCGCACTGCCCCATTCATCAGCATGGGTAGGTGAAGGTTGGATGTAATTTTAAACAACACTTTGAGGCATTTCTATTCTGGTCCTGAAACAGCTTAAATATTTTATGAGTTTTTAAGATTGGGAGAAATTAAAGCAAGTATGTAATCTTGCTCTGTGTGTGTATAAATATATACACATATGAAATTTAAATATACTCACACAAAATCTTATTGTAGAGAATCTCATAAATCTAAAAAAGATAGGGAGTCTAAAAAAAACCTACCCATATGTAAACATAATATGAAAATATATTCAGTGTTAATTTCAGAATTTATTGCAATCTGCGGTTCATCGTTAACAATTGCACATACACTCTCCCAAGAGCGAGAGTGAATTTTTTAAAAATGAAATATTTTGCATAAAATATTTTGATATTTAAAAAAACCAATATAACTTTTAAAAACCATAAAAGAAATGTCTAGCAGGAGTTGTGAGGGAACAGTTTTGGGGAAAAAAAAGTCCTTTTGCTATAGGTTTTATCCTCTGAAAGTGGGACCAATGTACTAGATAATTATGTACTTTGGGATCATTAAGGGGCTTTTAGCAAATAATTTATCTAGTGTTCAAATGGGAATGTAAATAAATGAGTAATTTTTCCTTGTTAATTATAATTCTTGTGAATTACAATGTCTAGGCACCTCTCCAGGACCACAAATCCACCCATGAGTCAGAAAATGCCACCAACAATGTTGATTTTGCATTAGATAAAAGTTTTTTTTTTCCTATGAGTAATCATTATCTTCAATTTTAGACCATTCTGGAAATAAAAACTGACAATAAAGGTAACTTCTGTTTAATTTCATTTCTTGTATGCATTTTATGGGATATATAATATGTTTCTATATCTCAATGAAGCAATTTGTGGCAGAGGTGTTACTTTTTATTAAGCATGTATTATGATATTTTATTACAACTTGCTACAATCGAACATCTTTGGAAAGATTAACTCGCAAGTCCCTATTTCTGCCAAAATGGAAAACAAAGAGAATACATTTCAATGTGATTTAGGCTAAGAAATTCCATAAACTATAAATTTTAGAACAATTGTGAATTAGATCTTATTTAAAATTTCTAAGTGTTTTGCCACAGATTTGGTTTGATTACCATATTATCCGGTTATGTGCGCTAGCAAACGTCCCTAGGATGTGGTTTCTGTAAATGATCCTGTGACTTATGCACCCCACTTCTTTTAAAAACCAAATGCAATTCACAAAAGAGGCTTATGGATTTGCAATTAAAATAGGAGTGTTGCCTGAAACTAGAGAGGGTGAGTTGGGGTTTGACCTTCCATTTGTATATAGTAGCAGGTCCTAATAGTATATGTTAACGTGGGCATTTTGTTTCAAATTCAAAGGAAAACAATTTGCAAGTGCAAACAGGGTAAGTGGTAAGCCTCAGGTTTTTGAGGATCTGAGGGGTTTGTAAATGGTAATTTTATAAAAGGTACTCAGAGAATTCTAAGTGTGGAGGAGGAAGACAGCTGAGACCTCTCTTTCAATGCCATTAATGACAGTTGAGATAACAGAAACCTTAAGGATTAACATTGTAGCTTCAGCTCCTGCTGTTGAAGCGCCTACTGTGTGCCCAGCGCCTAGTGTGTACCATCTCACTCAATCCCCAGCAAGACATCTGCAAGATGGGCAACATCTCCATTTTAACCAAAGGGAAGGGTGGCTCGCTCATGGTCACGTAGCCAGTAAGTGGAGTGGTGGAGATATGGATCCATGGACCCACACCAAGTGAATCCCCAGGGGTTCCCTTCCTGTTCCCTATCTCTACACCGGCAGTTTGCTGGTGGAATGGAAGAAGTCTGCAGCCAGTACTGTTTCCAGGGTGTGCTAGTGAATTAGAGATGTTCTGTCAACTGCACGAATCTGTACACCAACATCAGCTTCTCTGTCCCATGTAAACACCCCGGTTGCCGCACAGGGTCCGCTGAGCCCCTCTAACAGGCTGCTCTTTGTTGTACCTACCCTCAGGTGTCCTTCTGGGTCACCTGCTCACCTACCAAGAGTCACTTGGTTTGTTCCCAGGCCTCCTGTCTCACGTGTTCCTGTTATTTTAATGCACTCATTTAACCAAACCCTGCATGCTTCATGTAAGCCTATGAACAAATGTGAAAAAAAAGAGTTGTTTCTATGAAACTTAGGATAAAAGCTTCCAAAGGATGCTCTAAAGGGAAGTCTCTCCAGAAACTGCTGTTGAATTAGGTGTGGGTCAGATAACTATGCTAAAGCTGTGGTGGGGAAATGACAACCATTCAGAAGAATTCCAAGTGCTAGTTACTTACCCAAACTGGAAACCAGAGACATAGCACCACGGATGTGGAAACTAGACCCTGGGGGCTCTCAGTACTCAAAGATAAGGCACGAGTCCTGAAGCGGAAGTTTGGTTAATTAAAGTGTATTACATGTTTTAAATTAAAATGAAGAGTTTCAAGAATGATTTATTTATTTGGGGGGAGAAAGGAGAACAGAGGAAAAGGGAAAACCTTAAGCAGACCCCATGCTGAGTGCAGAGCCCAAAATGGGGCTCGATCCCACGACCCTTAGAACATAGCCTGAGCCAAAATCAAGTCGGACACATAACCAACTGAGCCACCCAGGCACCTCTAACATGAAGATCTTAAGGTATGTATGATTTTCTACTTTAATGGACATTTTTCATTAACTGACCGGCTAATGGTCTCCATATAATCAGATCATAGAGTTTTGACATTTAATTTTAAAAGTTCAGATGAATGAATGTGAAAAGAGAGTTGTTTCTATGAAATTTATGATAACTTCTACTGAGGTTTTCCCCTTGCGGAGCTCAGCACAGGTAGGGTCCAGGCTGACAAAGTGCGATACCCATGTAAATAACATTCATTGACTAGTTACTTTGTCCCCATTGCTCAGATGACCTCCCTTTTGCTGATGGGTCAGCCACGATGTAAACAGGGTCCCCCAAAAGCTTAGACCTGTCCTGATTACACTGAAGAGAATGGGAGGCATTCAGAGTCAGAAGACATGGGTTCACATTCCAGTTCTACCACTGAAATGCCTCCGAGAAGTCAGTATCCCTCTTAGAAACTATGTCACTGCTTTGGTCAAATAAGAATAATGATAGGTCCCTCACAGGATTTTTATTAGGATCACATGAGGGGACTCAGGTAACTAGTAAATGCTATTTCTTTTCCTCTTCTTTAAGTGAGAGAGGTAACTCACACATGTATAAAGATATACAGTCTGTAAGATAGAAACAAATAAGGTGCTATGATGGGAAAGGAGGGAGGGATTCCTTTGGACTGACTGAACTAGGGAAGGTTTCCAAATAGAAGTCATATGAGCTGGGTTTGGCACCTACTCTGGCTTGCAGACTTTAGTGCACAAAGAGCCAAGGAATAGAGATGAGAAATCACCGGCTGTGGAGTGGTGGGAAAGTGTGGGAGAACAGAATCGAGTGAAGGTATAAAGGACAGGTTTGGGCAGATAATAAAGGCCTCACAGGCAACACTAGAATGGTTGTACTCGACCCAGAAGGCATTCAGGTGATTCATGTAAAGCTATAAGAGGTCAAGTAGTAAGGGTGGGAGGTGGGCTTCAAGTCAAGGCTACATTGTATCCATCTATCACTCGACTGATTGATTGATCGATTGATCCATCCATCCATTGATCCATCCATCCATTGATCCATCCATCCATCCATCCATCCACCTACCCACTCTTCCTTCCTTCCTTCCCCCCACCCAACCATTTATCCATCTACCCACCCATCCATCCACCCATCTAGCCATCTACCCACCCATCCATCCACCCATCTAGCCATCTACCCACCCATCCATCTTACCCACCAACTCACTCTCCCTTCCTTCCTTCCTTCCCTCCACCCACACATCTATCCATCCACCCATCATTCTGCTCATTCACCAATCCATTTTTCTCTTCACAAACAAAACAAGAAACCATAAAAGTTCTGAAGATAGATTCTTCTCCTTCCTTTTTGGTGGTAACATTCCTATGGTCACTGCTCTTGCTATGAACACAGCATTTGGTAATGGGTTCTTCTATTGTTAGAGTCTTCTGCTGTTGGCCACTCACTTTTAAGCACTGTTGTATCTGAGCCTCACAATGGTCACTCTGGGGAGTCACAGGTAAGGACACGTGGTTTATGGTGCCCGTCACGACCTGGCTGGCAGAACAAGAACGTGAAATGAGGTTTTCGGAGTCAAGATCTTTTCTGTCTTAGCTCATACCTTAATTACCACCCAAGAATACAGACCTTTCAGGCTCAGGAAGAGGGGCCCCTGCCAAGCCTGAGGCCACCCGAGGTGGCCACTGAAGGGCCATCCTCAGTTACGAGCCTCTTCTCATGAACGAGAAGATGGCTGCTCCTCATGCAAATGTACACAGCGTCTGAATGCTGTGTGCACGGAAATGTCCCCATTCATAGAATAGGAGACAGCTGGAAGTAATCTCAAATGCATTATGCATTGTGATTGCATTGGCAGAGGGGTAAGAAATGTTAAAGTTTTGTTACAATAATAATAACCATTGTGACAATACGATTTGTTTTACTGACGCCCATTTTTGGCAACTCTGTCGTTATAAACACAGCATGTGACTGTACTTTAATGAGACTGCATAAGCTGAAGCGTGTTTACGAGGACATATTTATCAAGTCGCCCCAGGTCTCCAGTTTCTGGGGCACGTCTTTCTCCATAGCTGCAGCCATTTGACCTCCAACGGTGGGCCCCACGGTGGTCCTGGTGTGGAGGGCCAAACCCACCCCGTGCAAGGAGCTCCGCATCCTGGCTGCATGTGAGCATCACTGCATGTCCTTTTAAAAAGTACCCCTCCTGGGCACCACTGCAGAGAAGTCTGATTCCCTAGGGAGTAGGGCCAGGCCCGGGACATTTGTGAAAGTTCCCCAGCTAATTCTAAAGTGCAGTCAAGTGTGAGAACTGCTCTAACTGTGCTTTTCAGTCTGTAGTCTGTGTACAAATCACCTGGGGACCTCTTAAAAATACGGATTCTGAATCAGTAGGTGTGGGGCAGAAGTTGGGGTGGGAAGAGAGAAGGTAGACGGGCCGGGAAAATTTGCATTTCTAATTAGGTCCCAGGATGCTCAGGATGATGATTCTTTTTTTTTTTTTTTTTAAAGATTTTATTTATTTATTTGTCAGAGAGAGAGGGAGGGAGAGAGAGCAAGCACAGGCAGACAGAATGGCAGGCAGAGGCAGAGGGAGAAGCAGGCTCCCTGCTGAGCAAGGAGCCCGATGTGGGACTCGATCCCAGGACGCCGGGATCATGACCTGAGCCGAAGGCAGCTGCTTAACCAACTGAGCCACCCAGGCGTCCCAGGATGATGATTCTTGGACTACACTTTGGGTAGCAAGACTCTGGCCAGCCATTATGGACCTCCATCCAATGGAAGTTCCTTCGAATCCAGTCCTGACTTAACATGGATTCAAATGCTCTGGTCTAGATATTTTACCTTGCAGGATCTAAGTAATGGATATTATAGCTGGGACTGCCATTGGAAATGCCAAGGAGGAGGTGCCGTAGAAGCCTGGGGAGGGCACACATTCTGCCTTTCAGAAAGAAGAGGTCAGACAAGTAGACTTGACTGGAGTGTCTGGCAAAATTCAGGAAAGAATGATCTTTTTTCTTTTTCTTTTTTTTTTTTTTTAAAGATTTTACTTTAAATAATCTCTACACCCAACATGGGGCTCGAATTTACAATCCAAGATTAAGAGTCGAATGCTCTACTGATTAAGCCAGCCAAGTGTCCCCAGGAAGGAATTATCTAACAAATGGTTGGTGACATGTGGTAAGGTAAGAGTTGGGTCATCAAGAATTAGTTCAGGGATACCGGTAGGAAGTTACGGGCTATCCTGTTAGTGTTCCTGCATGGGGAAGGCCTTGGAAGACTGTTGTCACTTCATCTGTCTCAAAGAAATATTCCTGGGGGTGCCTGGATGGCGCAGTTGGTCAAGCATCTGCCTTTAGCTCAGGTCATGATCCCAGGGTCTTGGAATCAAGCCCCACATTGGTCTCCTTGATCAGTGGGGAGCCTGTTTCTTCTTCTTCTGCTTCCCCTGCTTGTACTCTCTCTCTGTCAAATAAAATCTTTTTAAAAAAGAAAAATTTTTAAAAAAGAAATATTTCAATTCTTTGAAATTAAAATATAGAATATAATAGAATCTTCAATTCTAGAAGAATTGAATTTGCTGTGATTCACTGCACAGAGTCACAGAACCCGATGTTAATTACTAACGTTTGACTGACTGCTTGCTCGGGTCATGTCATTGCATTCTCATGACAGCTATCCCCTAGGCAGCAGGAAGTCAGTCTCAAGAAGGGGGAACTGGGGCTGAGGGACACATATACAGGCACACCCCACCCCGACTGCACAGCTGGGGAATCAGGAATTTAAACTCGCATCTGCCTGCATCTAGCGTCCACCCGCTTTCGCTCTCTGGTCTGTTGCTGAATGGAGGAGGCACACTGAACCTGAGGAAGAGCTGCCGCCCTTGAGGAGAGATGCTCTGCCCTTGAACATGGCTCGGCGGGGTCTGGAAACCGCACGGCGAGCGGTACCATGGAAATGACTGCCATGGAGGGGACAACAAGACCTTTCTTCGAAGGAATAGATAAAGTACAGAGCACGGAGCAGGGTCCCCTGCACACAGAAGGCTCTCCCCACAGAAGAGCTCCTGCTATTTTTATAAATGCGTTTGATAAACATGAGCGGCACGACTCCATCCAGGTCTAGGAGTCTATTACCCTCTCCTGGTTTGTACAGCATGCCCCAGCGCTGTTCTCCACGTGGCCCTAGCTGCCCTGCACCTTGGCCGACTCCCCCTGCACAGCCCTCCTCTCTCCCTCTCTCAGTCACGGGCTCATCCAGGCCAGAGAAGCCTTTCACCCTTAGTCAACTCACTCAGGTCTGTGCCAACCTGATTGATTTCTCTGATCACTGAACTTCTGCCGCTGATCCCTGTCCTGCCCAAGTCTCTAGTCAGTTGTGCCCTTCAGAGGGGATGATTCTGCTGCCATTCCACATGTGCTCACCTCCTGCCTGGGAGTGGATCACGAGCTCCTCCAGGACAGATGTCTCCCGCCCTAGGAGCACACGACTTCCATGGACGGATGCCTCCTTCAGGGAGGAGATGGAGGGAAGGGTTAGAGCCCTTGCCCAATGTCTTTCTCAAGGTCCCCATCTCAACATGAAGTCTTTACTGGACACCACAGCTGGGTGGAAGTCTTCAAACGGAATGGAGGAAAGGGAGAACTCAAACCTCTAGGACATGTTAGCTCTCACATCTGCTTATTTTGAGAACATCACATTTGCTCCTGTAATCTCCCGGAAGATGTCCCTGCCCCAGGCTGATCTTGACAAAGGAAGGCTGCGGGGACCTCTTCAATCTAGAGCTCCCTCTGTCACAGCTTCGAGACACAGCATCGCACACGACAGCACCACCCAGCCCACATCCCGCAAGGTGATGCTCCTTCCTCTGGGCCTGCAGTCTACACATTCCACCTGAATTCGTCTATACCACACCTCCCACCATGTGCTCTGGTGCTTTCGTAACTGATAGATTTATCAGGAACCGGAGCAAGCACTGGCAACTCTGTTGTGTGTTGAACAGCCCAGAACTCAAAGCTCTCTCAGGCCCTCCTTCCAGGGCCCGGGTTCCAGGTCAAGGAGCAGCTGGACAAGCCAGACCGCTCACCTGTCGTTCAGGGTCCCGTGTAAACCCAGGCCTCCGGTGCCTTTGTTTTCCCCACAACTGCTACAAATCCACTTACCTCGGTTGACTGTCAGATGCAATTTTGGTGGCTTTAAAAAGCATTTTACAGCAAGTGTGGCCATCGTCAGTGTCACAAGAGGGCTTATCACACAGTTGATATAAAAGTGCTTTCTAATTTGAAACACTATACCAGGGCTTCTCTGCACACATCATGAAATACCGGGATAGTAAAGCGAAACTGACAAAATATATCATGTTGTGCTAAATCACATTTAATCTGCTAAGTGATTCTAGCATTGCCAGGGAGCAGTGGACACCAAAGGTGGAAGTAAAAATCATGGGAAAAGATTGACAGTCTGAACATTGAGAACGCTCCCCTCCCTTCTTCTTCTGCAAAACGAGAGAAGAACATTGCTATTTGATCTTCTTGGGGGAACATAAATTGATATAAGTGTTTTGTAGGGTCCAGACCTGCCTACTCTCCTGCTAACCAAGGCTGCTGCAGGTTCTGAGGATTAAGATGTGGTTTTGGCCCCGTACGCCATCTAGGACACTCCACAAGGGTGGTATGACTTGCTGCTGGTGATTGCAGTACTCATCATCACCTAAGCAAATGGCCTGTGGCAGTCAGAAAGCTTGGGCTCTGCTGTGGTGACAAGTACGCTCCAGATCTCAGCACCTCAACAAAGGCTCCTTTCCCACTGGCACTTAGGATTGCCAGACTTAGCCAATCAACATACAGGATGCCCAGTTAAATTCAAATTTCAGAAAAGATTATAATATTTTTAGTGTAAGGATGCCCCGTGTCATATTTGAAATGGTGTGTTTATGCAAAATTAATTTTATCTGGGCATCTTTTTTTTTTTTTAAAGATTTTATTTATCTGTCAGAGAGAGAGCACAAGGTGGCAGAGTGGCAGGTTGAGGGAGAGGGAGAAGCAGGCTCTCCACGGAGCAGGAAGCCCGATGTGGGGTTTGATCCGAAGACCCTGGGATCATGACCTGAACTGAAGGCAGATGCTTAACTGACTGAGGCACCCAGGCCTCCCTGGCATCTTGTCTTCTGTGGCGCAGACTGATTCTCACCACATATCCACCATGGTCTGCATGGGGCTCTGCCCACCTGAGTACCAGGTCAGAGACAGAAGAGAGTTCTGGAAGGTCTTGCACCTCAACTCACTTCTCTGGCCAGGAAGTGAAGCATATTATTTTGCTTACAACTCATTAGTGAGAACTTGTCACATGACTTTGCCCAAGGACAGGGGGTTTTGTGACATGCTGGGAGGCAGAGAAGCACATTCACGGCAAGGTGAGGTCTGCCTGTCTCACTGTCTCCCTGAAAGCAGGACCGGGAGAACCTTCTGGAAGCATAAATGGTGTCCGTCCGTTCAGGCTGTTATCAAAGAGTATCATACACCAAGTGCTTTGTAAACAATAGGAATTTACTTCTCACATTTCTGGAGGCTGGAAGTGACAGCATGCTTGAGTTCTGGTGAGGACCACCTTCCAGGTTTCATAGGGCTGACTTCTGGTTGTATCCTCACATGGGGGAGAGCAGAGAAGAGAAGCAAACTCTCTGATGACTTCGATCTCATGTAATCTTATCCCCCCCAAAAGCCCCAACGCCTAACACCATCACAGTGGGGGGGGGGCGTTCCAATGTATGAATTCTAGGGGGACACAAACATTCAGTCCATAACAAATGGTATCTCCTTTTGGATTGTGCCCATCATAGCCAGGAGAAACATGTTCCCTCCCATGCCTCTGCCCTAATTCCAAAAACCTCTGAATAGTGTTACCTCACATGACAAAGGGAGTTTGTAGATGATATTAAAGTTAAGGACTCAGAAATGGGGATATGGTCCTGGATTATCTGGTGGGACCAGTGTCATCATAAGGGCCCTTAGAAGGGGGAGGCAGGAGGGTGAGAGTCAGGGAAGGAGGTGTGATACTCCAAGCAAACATTTATTGATTCAATGGAAGAACGCAGGTGGCCTCTAGCAGCTGGAAAAGCCAAGGAACAGACTTTCCCTGAGAGCCTCCAGAAGGAATGCGATACCGCTAATACCTTGAGAGAAGCCCGGTAAGACTCATTACGGACTTGCGACCTCCAGAGTGGTAAGATAAATCAACTTGTGTTGTTCAAAGCTACTAAATGTGTGGTAATTTGTTACAGCAGCCATAGGGAACTCATACATCTGTGGAGGGAAATAGGAGGCCAGCTCATGGGTGGCAGATTTCTTGTATGGCAGCCCCCACAATCATGGAACCAGGCACAGAGCCAGGAAGCAAGAAGCCAGGCAGGGTGACTTTGAATTGGTGCAAGAATGGGGATCCTCCTCTGACAGAGTGAGGAATGAGCAGAGTATGGAGCTCGGAGGCTGGTGGGGTCAGAGGGCTGGCCCCTGCCTGCTGGGCTAAATTTATGCTTCTTGCATTCTCTATATTTATTTTCCAGCTGCTATCCTTTAGTGATTAGCAAAATGTGTGGAAAACCCTAACTTGTTTCAATTCTGATAGAAACTTCTGGAAGCTCTGTATTCATGTTTTGTCCAAAGCGCTAGAGAGCAGACAGTGTGCTTAGGGGTGCCTGGGATGGTGGGTAAGAAATCCACTGAAGGGGAAAAGGAGGCTCAGAAAGAATACATGGGCCCTCTCGACCCCCTACCATTTCCTAGATTTTGAAATCCGCATTCATAAGGAGTGATACCTCACTTTTCCAACAGTCTTTCAAGAGAAGAGTCAGTCCTAGAGCGTGGAAGTAACATTTGACATTCTGAGTCATCACTGGTGATTGCTACATGGTCCACCTTCTCCTCCTGTACCCCCGCCCACCTCCAGCGTGACACAAAGATGAATAAGAACATCACAGGGAGTTACGGTGCTTGGAACAAATATTTGGCATGATATAAATATTTCGTGAGGAAGTGAATGCATGAAAAGCTCCTGAATGATTTTCATAAACTTTTACATCTCAGTTGAGCTTTTATGTATCTAAATTTATCTGTAAATGGGAGATGGAAGAACACTGGTATATTTTCTTTCCCATCATTGTTCAGGATAAGCCATCCCTACTCCATTATGTCATACACTCAGTTGCCAACCCCTGGTGTTCTGGAAGGGCCAGTTTTGTCCTTCAGGCTTCTGATCAGGACACATTTTAGAATTTTAATGCTATGCCTTGATCTCTGATACCTTCTAACAAATTCTTGGTTTGGGATTTGTTACAGCTTTGTTTTGTGTTTTTCTTTTCTTTTTTATTTATTTACTTTAAAGATTTTATTTATTTATTTGACAGAGAGCGATCACAAGTAGGCAGAGAAGCAGGCAGAGAGAGTGGGGGAGGGAAGCAGACTCCCTGCTGAGCAGAGAGCCCGATGCAGGGCTTGATCCCAGGACTCTGGGATCATGACCTGAGCTGAAGGCAGGGGCTTTAACCCACTGAGCCACCCAGGCGTCCTGTGTTTTTCTTTTCCACCCCAGAACAGCATTGAACTTGCTCTCTGTCACTCCGAGCTGATCCGTAGCCCGGACAGGGCAGAGGTTTGGGGAACAGTGACAGGCAATGAGGTGGAGGAAGCGGACATCATTGCGTGTCTCAGAGGCTTCATCTGAAAAGTGCTCTGGCGAATGTTCTCCAGGAGTGACTGCAGAGCATGAGGTGGTGGCCGGCAGAGAAAGGGCAACAGGGGCCGGTTCAGGGGAAGATGAGTCATCAGGGTCTCTGAGCCAGAAGAGGCTTTCTAGGTGCAGGCTCATGGATATCTCTGCACAGACCTCAGTGGGATTCCTCTCCAGAGGCAACTAAAGCACGTGAGGGCCTGGTCGGGGAGTTCTGTGAAACCGAACTTTCCTGAGAAATGTGCTCTCTCTTCTGCCCAGCAACAACCATTCACCCAAGGTGTGCTCACATCCGCCCTTCCCCATCCTGGCTCTCAGCTCTCTGTAAACTGCATCGTTGCAGATGCCTGTGCCTTGACCCAGCTTCCTAACCCAGGGGACGTGGCCCAGAAGTCAGAGGCAGCTGGTCCATTCCTCGCAGGGCTATCGAGAGCTGGGAACAAGGAGCTGAAGATCTCCTGCCCAACACAGAGGCTCTGCACTTGCTCACAGTGCCACCTTATCTATCACGGTTGCCCCTTCTGAGCTCGGTTTACTTTTTCCCCCCAACTATTCCTTACCTGCAGCTTTCAGGAACTCGACATTCTGGCCAAATTAGACCCTACAACAGCAACAAGAGTAAGAACGACAATGAGGTCAGTGGAAAATACATTTTCTGAAGCCCAGTCTTGTGCCAAGCACAGTTTTAAGCACTTTTAATTCTCTCACCAAACTTATGATTTCACAAATCGAGATACGATGGCATAGTGGGGTCAGGTCATTCACCAGGGGACCTGGCCCTTTTCCCCCATGGTGGGGGGCTCTTCCTCAAACACCTTTCTTAAAGGAATAGCTGAATCCTCCTTTTCCACTGGGACTCAGGTTGAATGAAGGTCACGTTCTGTGGAAGTCTTCCTGGCTGTCCCTGGTGAGAGTGAGTTTCCCTCCCAGAACCTCACGCAGCTCTGCCTCCCCCACACCCGTGATCCTTACCATGGTCACCTTGCTTGGAGTGATGTTATTAAGTGTTCCGACTTAGTAAGGACTTGACCTTTGGTACGCCCGAACACGTGGTCATGTCGTTGCCATGATGGGTGCCTGCTGCAGTGGGTTTGTCTTATGTCATGGTGAAGAGAAGACAGTGCAAGTTGACAAGCATCTGCCAGGGGAATGGCAGACGTCACAGGGTAGCACTCAAGCAGGCAGAGGGGCTGGGATGGCCCAGCTGACTTGTGAATCAGGATATTCACTGGTGCATTGGGAACGCTCAAAAAATAGTCCTTTCTCTATTTGTCTGAAGATCAAGAACATAAATGAGGAACTCTATTCAATGGAGCAGACTGGACAGATTGCTCCTTTGAAACTCAAATGAACACCAAATAATAATAATAATAATAATAAATTCACGCTCTTGTTCATTTGAGGAATCAGATGAGCAGGGCTAAGGGTAGCTCAGCTCCTCTGAGTTGGAAGCGGGCAGGTGAGACCAGGGCCCAGCTAACATTAAGTTGTTACTGCAGCATCTCCCAGAGATGATAGGTGCTGAACAAAAAGGGGACCTGTGCTCAGGAAAGCATGAGGAATGCTACCTAGAACAGGATTCCATGGGCTTCCTCACTGCAGGACTTCTCAGAGCCTTAAACATGCCTCGTGAGGATTCAAGAGAGGGTGTCAGGTGTAGCTCCAGCAAAACTCATTTGATCACACAGTTCTTGTTTCCAGGAGCATCTCAAAGCCCTGGGGTTCCCAGTATTTGGGAACGGCTCTTCTACTCCTATCCTTTTACTGAATAATGCATACTCTTCATAGGCTGCAGGGAGTCCTGTGTCCACAGAAATGTATCATGTGGTGTTTTACTGGAATAAGGGTAGAGGTGGAGAAATATTTAGCAAATGCAGAATCCAGGCATTTTGCTGACACTTTTGATGCTAAAGTAAGATAATTGAAATCACACTAAAGTTCAAAAGCCTCATTTGTGTACATGAGTCTAGTGCCAATTTATCTATTACTACACTTGAATAATACAGAATTTTATTCAGTACTAATAGTGTGGGTATAATTATATGTTTTTCACACATGTGGAATTAATGGCACTAAATATAAAATAAGTAATCTGGAAAATTAGTCTTTAGGAGTTTCATCTCATATTCAACACAAAAACATTAATGCATTTGAACATTTTTCTCCCGTGGAAACACTTAAATGAAGACAAATGTCCCCACCAGAACTTTTATACACAGAATTGCTTGAAGGTGCTGGATTGTAATTACATCAAATAAAAGCTTGGGCATTTTAGTCCTGTGAGTACAGCCAAGTAATAAAACAGTAATTTTTTTTCATTCCATTGACTACATCCAACTGCATTAAGTGAGCACTTACTAAGTACAAGTCTTCGTCTGGAACGACTAGGGAAGGTGCAAGGATTATGTGTCTACAGAGCCTGCTTCTGGAAGCTTTTAATCTCACGGTTAGGGGTGGTTTCGGCATCTTAGTGGGACAATTTCTATTGCACATGATATCTAGTTCTTTTGATTATCTAAGTGAAGTTAGGAAATTACGTAACTGAGAAGTTCAAGGGGAGGTCTCGCATCCAGCATGGCAGGATTCAGGCACTGACAGTTGTAGGCAGGGCCTGGATTTCTGCTCATTCTCTGGGTTCTGTGGCTTCACTGCTGGTTCTTCTTTTGCCCTGGCCGTGGTGAAATACTGCAAATGGGTCTTGTCTCCCATTCCAGGTTCAAGTAAAGACGCCCCCAGCTTCTGTCCCAGTACTTTCCGCAGTAATTCTCAGACTCTCTCTGATGGGACCAGCCCAGGTCACATGCACACCCCTGAATCAATCACTGAGACCAAGGAACTGAATGCTGATAGGCTTAGGGTGTAGGGATCCACCCCAAGACCCTTGAATTTTGAAGTGGCAGCCGCGGGCTCTTCCTGGGTGACCGGGGTTCCTGCGGGGCAGGCCAGTGACACCTTCCACTGCATATAGGAAGGCTGACCTGGAAAAAGAAACTACAGTGAAAAGAGAGGGGAAGATACAAAGCAGCACAGGAGCCACGTGTCACGTGTCACGTGTCACATGGGGAGTTTGGAGGACTGAAAGAGCATCTGATGTCCATGTGGGCTGTGGATGTTGAAAGGTTACAGGAAGGATCTGAGCATTTCCATGTGGCTGGAGTGCAAAGAGCCCAGAGAGATGGAGGAGGGGCAGGGTGGAAAGGGTAGTCAAGGGTTTGATCAGGGAAGGCCTTAAGTACCCCAAAAGGAGGCTGTTTTGCACACATCTGTAAGGTCACCGAGAAACATACTTAAAAGTGCTGAGTGTAACTTCCCAAACTGTCTTCAATCCCACTGCACTCATTAGCATTGGGTTTTCGTGATTAAGCATGTTACTTTGAATCCAACTTTTAAAAAAATCCCCTAAACTTCTTCCTATTAAAGAATAATGTTAATTGCTGAGTGTATATAAGAGAGGGTTATATGGCCCATTGAGTTTATATAGATTGAAATGCTAAGTAGGCCCGAGCAGAAGCCTCGGTGGGGAAGAGAGGGTTAGCACTCATCAGCTTTATGTCTTCTTTCCTATTTACAGCCTACCCCTTACAGTGCTCGGGAACAAGATAAACAGAGCTCTCCTTACAGCTTCCTAGAGAAAGAGAAAAGAAATAGCCCCAAACTCCACAACCCATTTCATTGCTGAGGAATCTGTTTAGTTTGGCAAACTTTATTTCCTTTTGAAACATGGGACCAGGAAGAAACAGACAGCATCCCTTTCCCTCTGGGCCTCCTGTTGAACTCCTGATGACAGAAGTTTCAGATCCCAGCTCCCAGGGCACCATTCATTCATTCATTCATTCATCCGTCAAACATTTATGAATGTCTCGCACTGTCACAGGCACCTGGAATGTATTAATGAGTTAAGAGGCAAAGCCCTTGCTCTCCTGGGTCTAATACTCCAGTAAGGGCACCAGACGATTGCAGGTAAACAAAGACATGTGGTATGTGTTGCAGGAGTGCGTCATGTATGACGGGAAAGAGCAGGCACGTGGTGGAGTGTAGGGGAAGCTGCTACTTTTGGGGGAGTTTAGTGGGGAAGACTTAACCGACACCTAAATGAAGTGAGGGGGTGTATTAGTCAGGATTCTCCAGAAAGGACCAATAAGATGTGTAAACATATATATATATATATACACAGATTTATATATATATATTTATTATATTTTATTTATATATCTATTATTATATTATAATTACATTATTTATATATTTATTATTATAATTATTATTTATATTTATATTATTTATTTATTATATCTATATATATATTTAAAGATTTTTATTCATCTATTTGAGATAGAGTGAGAGAGGGTGGGTGGTGAGGGGCAGAGGCAGAGGGAGAAGCAGACTCCCCACTGAGCAGGGAGCCTGAGATGCCAGGACCCTAGGATCATGACCTGAGCCAAAGGCAGACACTTCATTGACTGAGCCACCCAGGCCCCCCACATATATAATTTATTATAAGGAATTGGCTCACGTAACTAGGGACACTGACAAGTCCCACAATCTGCTATCAGCAAGCAGGAGATCCAGTCCCCATGGTTTCCATTACTGTCTACAGGCCTGAGAACCAGGTGTAGGGTCCAATCCAAAAGCAGAGAAACTCAAGACCCAGTAAGAGCTGATGCTTCGGTTTCAAGTTTGAAGACAGGAAAAACAATCCAGTGTTATGCTCCAAGGCTGTCAGGTAGGGAGAGTCCCTCTTACTCAGTCTTTTATTCTCTCCAGGCCTTCAACTGATTGGATGAGGTCCACCCACACTAGGGAAGGCAGTCTGCTTTACTCAGTCTACTGATTCAAGTGACAATCTCATCTAGAAACACAGTCAAGGGCACACTCAGAATAATGTTTGACCAAATATCTGGACACACCCTGTGGTCCAGTCAAGTTGACAAAAGTTAACCATCATGGCAGGCGAGTCATATAGGATGAAGGAAAGACCATTGCAAGCAGAGAATAGCAAATGCAAAGGCCCTGAGGTATCCTTGTTTGGTGTGCTTGCAGACTAGCAAGAAGGCTAGTGGGGTGGAGGGACTTCATGCTGAAAGGTTAGGTGGTGGGAAATGAGATTCCAGAGGTAGTAGGGGAGGTCCTGGTTGGGGGGTGGGGGGTCCTTGTGCACCTCGGGAGGATTTTAGATTTTAGGGGGATTTGACTACTGCCCCCTTTATGCCCTGCCTGCCCTGTTAAGACCTCCTCTTTGGCATTTCCAATGCAGGAAGCCATTTATTCACTAGGAGGTCTTCCTTCCCCACCAAATCATGACCCACAGGCTGCATGCCCCTTTAACTCTGTGTCCCTAGCACCCACAGGACACCTAGAAGGAGTTTCATATGCATTTGTTGAAACACAGTAAGTCTGTCTTTTGACAGGGGATATCAAATCTGAATGAAAAAAAAAACACTGTGGATTTCCCATTTTTCAAGAGTTTTTGCAATTGAGTCCAATCTCTAGTCAACTAAATTCAACAAACATTTGCTGCTTACCTTCATTATGCAAGGCATTGTGTTGGGTGTGGGGGATTCAGGAATGAAAAGTAAAAAAGTAAAAATAGACACACAAGAAACCAACTGTGACATGCCAGTTGCCATGCTGCGGGTTTCAAGTGGCTCTAGCTTGCTTGTTCCCTGCAGCGACCCTCAGAGGCACATTCTATGGAACTGTGATCCCGGTTGCCTAAGGAGGTGGCAGCTCAGGCAGCTGGAGACAGGGACTGGCCCCAAGCTGCCCCCAAACGAGAAGCATGGATTGACCCTCTGTGGCTCAGATTCTAAAACCTTCCCCTATGCTCCACGTGGTCAGGGCCCAATCTTGCCCTCTAGTCTGTGTGGTCAGGGTGAGACCTTCCCTATCCTCCACTATGCTAAGGGAACTTGCTGTGGAGGAGGGGCGAGGTGCAGGTCAGGTAATGCTTGCAAAGCAAGGGTAGTACAAGCCAGACCGTCCTCAGTGCCCAGCTGGGGTCTGCGGGATCACTCAGACCGACGGCCCCTGCTACCCCAGGAAACAGCTCCTTAGGAACTGGACGTGTGGGTTAGATGCAGAAGGGATGGGAAGCTGTGGGCACAAGACCAGCACTTGGGGTCTGGCCTCCCAGGTGCTTAGGCTGTGGGGACTTCCCTCTGCTTCCCTGGCACCAGGTGACCTCATCTCCTGACAGCCACCTTCTTGTCACCTGAGCTAAACACCTGCATGGCTGCTGTTTGGTTCCACAGCTGGATCTCTGGAAGAGTAGCCTGTTGCCGTCCGGCGTCACTGCAGAGACGGACACAAGTCCACCTCCTAAGCAAGCCTCCCAACCCGCAGCTCATCAGCGTTGCTCCAGCTCTCATTGTCCCGTTCGTGCTTGGCCCTCGCCGTGGTTCCAGTGGCCCAAGGAATCTCGCTCAGACTCCTGAGTGGACATGTCCTCTCCTAGCCAGGTGAACCCGCTATGCAGGCGGAGACAGAGACAATTCTCCCCATGCAGGTACCGTGGGGAACGAGTTTTCTCAGAGGCGATTTCTGTCTGCATCGCTCACAAACCATCTAGTCAAATTACGTGTGTGAAACACAGCCTCCAGTGTAAGAAATGGATCTGTTTTGCAAGACGGTATTATAGGTGGTAAAATTATTTTTCTAATTATACTGTACCTCCAATGTATAAGGTGTGATTCATATATAATCACCGTTTTTAATGTTTCATTCCTTCCACAGGAAAAAAGTGATGAGAATAAAATATCAATATTCTTCTTAAAATAGACAGTTCTTCTGACATGTAATTTACGTGAAGGACGAGATATCAATTAAAAGAGGATGATAAGACATTTTGCTCTTTTTTTTCTCATTTTATGTTGAGAAGGAGTATCAGAAATGTTTGAACCTTTTCTTCCTTTATTAAGTTGCAGGAAACTGGCTTAATACCAGCATATGTCAAAATGAATATAAGGGCAAGAGACACACTCTTTAAAATACTTTTATTTATTTGATGATATCTGAAACATTATATTCCCTCATGTTAAGGATTTGTACCTTGCTGAGTTTTGTCAGTCTGTTTTGGTTTTGAATGAAAGTAATTTCTAAAAAAACAACATTTTAGTGGGTTGGTCATTTTATAAAGGGCTTTGCAGGCTTCAACAATAGGCACGCAAGGGCTACAAAGCAGATTAGGGGGAGTGAGTTTGGGGCTTGGAAATACACAGTATTTTGGAGTTCATCCCGTCAAAGCATTCGCTGGACCAACACTTCCCCAACTTGATTTAGCTACCATGTCTACAAATCATGTTAGTCTTAATTTGCTGGATCAAGTAGTGCAAAATGAGAGTTGTAACATATATATCAGGGGCAGACAGGAACTTTTTATTTCTGGAATTCGTTTTGTTTAAATGTTAATTTTGGTTATACATTTTCTCTGGTGTCAAAATCAATTTCTGCTACAGTGGGGGGGAGGGTCACAAATCAACGGAGTGGAGGAGCAACAGGACCAATGAGTGAAAAAATGAGAGTCTGGATGGGTCGCTTGATGGCTGGGGCTGATTCCTTAATGGGTGGATGAACAGCTGGCCCGGTGGGATATGAGCGGGAAGGCTCTCAAGCCCAAGGGGAGGGTGACTAATTGTGCAGGAGGGCTTCTCTGGCTCATGACTGAGCTGAGAAGTATCTGGGTTTGACCATGGAAGTATATGTAGAAATATTTCTGGAGTCAGAGTCTTTTCCTGATCTACCCCTTCACCTTGGTCTCCTCCTTAGGACTCCATGTCTGTGTTTCAGTAATGGCCCAGAGCCCTGACCTCTGTCATTGCTTCTCTTTGGTTGAGTTTTACTTCTCTGTTGATAGGACTTTTTCTGCCCCAAGTTCTGAGCTCCTGGATTCCAAGACTCTTGAATTCTCTGACCCCCTAGAGCCTCATCTGTTGAAACGCTCTGTGCCCGGCATCCAGAAAGCTCAATAAATATTAGCTAATTGTTTAAATAAATGTCTTGTGTACTTATGGTAGCGGACCATGGTCTGGGGACGCAGGTCCCTGAAGTCTCGTCTGAACTTTGCATTTTGGGAAGCAGCCTTGTGATTCCTTCTGGGCTCCATTTCATTCAGCAGACATTCGACATAACTGCATGTAGAATCCCAAAGAGCCCATGATGGTGAAACTAACAAGAAGAACGCTTTCTCGTATCACCACTGTCCCACAGAACACAAATCCGTCACCTTCGCTCTGACACCCGGCAGCTTCCTTTCTTCTCAAGATGAAAGGCAGTCCCAGTGATGGCACTTTCCCGAGACCAGCGGAGTCAGATGGCCTGGGCCCATGTCCCCACGTCGCCACCTACTGACTCCACAGCCCCTAAGCCTCGCTTTCCCACCTGTACAATGGGGCTAGGAAAACTCTTTACTTAATATATTTGTTTCCAAGATTAAATGAGCCAGCACTTGCCTGCTTCCTGCTGAGAGCTTGATAAATGTCAATGGTGGTGATGATGATGATGGTGATGGTGATGGTGATGGTGGTGATGATGAGACTTAACATTTACTGAGCACATTGGGACTCACTGAGAAAGGGCTAGGACGAGATAAAACATCACTGTGGGTCAGAACAGGATAAGGCCCTAATTTTGACTGGCATCCAGGTTTGTCTGCTCTCCTAGAAGCACTCAGAATAGCTAGCTATGCGGATAAATCTTTTGAAGAGTGCTTGGCTCATAGTAGATGCCCAATAAATGTCCATTATCAATGACAAAATATACATCTAGACATGCAGGGTGAGCAATGAATAGCATAGGGCCCTTGCGATCAAGGAGCTCACTCCTCCAGGGGGCTGAAGCCATGCCCACGTAGGGATAATGCATGATTGAAAGCAGGGAGCCTCTTAAGAGAGGAATCCAAAAGAAGATTATCTTAGGGGGGGGCAGTGACTTTAAGGTCAAAGTATCAGGGATGCTTCCTGCACGAGATGATATCAGACTCTCGCCTTGAAGGGCAGTGAGTTTATGCAAGATGAGTCTGTAGGTGGAGAGAGGGAAGAGCGTGATCAAACACAGTGACCAGGAAGTCGACACCCGGGAGTGGGGTAGATTCTATTGGAAAGTAGAGTTGGAACAAAAAAGAGATTTCACAGCCCCCATGCAAGGATGAAATGTCCCCTTGGGATGTATCACATTCTTGTAAATCACACAGTAATGGGATAAATGATTTTTGCAACAAATGTGACAAAACACCAGTATACTTGCTATATAAAGAGCTTGGAAAAATTAAGAAGAAAAAAAAAGAACACCAACATAAAAAAAGGTCAAAAACATGAGACTACCATCTGTAGTTGGGGCCAGCTCCATGGCTGTGAGGCCTGGGTAGGCAGAAAGGGCTCCGTGTCTGGAAGGGTCCTGTACTTGGTTTAATGCCTCGCCATCACTGTCTCGAAATTCTTCATGATTTCTCAACAAGTGGCATCCCCACTTTCCTTTTGCATCAAGCCCTGCAGATTATGCAGCCAGTTCTGTCTGCGGTGAAGAAATACAAAGAGACAACATGTATATATCAAGAAAACTCCATGTCATTGTTAATCAAGGGGATAAAAATGGAATTATAAAGACATGCCAATTTTTATTTATCAAGTTGGCCAAATGAGAACAATGCAGACAAAGGGATAGCAAGGTGAACATATTGGAAACTCTTGGTGGGCTTCTAAATTGGCTCAGCATCCTTATCCACTCCTTTCCCACCCATGGGGTTGGTTGAAAGCAAATCTCAGGGTTCCCCATGCCTCTAGGCGCCACCTTCCAAAAGCACAACCTCGTGGCCTCTGACCAAACAAGGAAGCCCTTGTGTGTTTTGCCCACATCCTCCTGTCTGTGGACACAGCTTTCTTCCTGAGGACTCCTCTCTCACGCCAGGAGGGAGCTCTGCCTTCTCCTCCACCCAGCCTCATCACTTGGGACCCAACCCCGGGCAAGCCCCCGTGACCCTGACATCCTAAGGGGCGTGGTGGTGTGTAAAGCCAGTAGAGCCTGCTGGAAAAGCAGGTCCACCACCTACAATAAGAGAGTATCCCTGCCCACTTCAAATGTGAGATTTTGCCCAAATGTATTATGTCAAGATTCCCTTGGGTTGCAAGTGACAGAAAATAAACTCAGAACAGTTTAAGGAGAAAGAATCAGAAAATTTAGCGGCAATAGGAAACCCTTCCAAGATGATAAGTAGACATCAGACACACACACACATATGCATACACAAACATAGGTGTTCACAGACGTGTGCAGATATGCACACACAAATACACCACAAGCATGCGTATGCATATGTGAATGGTAATTGCCGAGTTGTTTATGGTAGCATAAAATTCAGAACAGACTCAATGTTTAACCACAAGGGATATTTCAAACTAACTGCTGAATATCTATATAATCAAATATTATACAGTTATTAAGCATCACGTTTTCCAAGGATAATAAAAGCTAATAATAATGACGAGAGCTAGCATTCTAACATTTATTGCACACCTGCTAGGTCCCAGGCACTGTTCTAAAATAACTCCTTCAATTTAGGATTTCTAAGGATATTTCAGGAGGTGAGAAAATGGTCACACTCTGTTGCTCAGGGAAAAAAAAATAGAACACATAATTGTTTTTCCATAGTGATCTCAGGTTTGTCGTATGTGTTTATCACATCTATTTTACATTATAGGTACTGTAGAAAAGATCCCAGGACTCCTGGGGGGCCCAGGCGGTTAAGCATCTGCCTTTGGTTCAGGTCATGATCTCAGAATCCTGAGAGCAAGCCCTGAGTGGGGCTCCCTGGCCAGCGGGGAGCCTACTTCCCCTGCCGCCACTCTGCCTGCTTGTGTAATCTTGCTCTCTTTCTCTCAAATAAATAAATAAAATATTTTTTAAAAAAGAAAAAGAACCCAACATAATTATTATATCTGAGGGATTGTATCCAGGTACTTACACTGCAGGATATTTTTTCTTTATTCTTCCATATTTTATCAATTGTCTACCATGAACATACAATATCATATGTCTATGATTATTAGAAAGCCAAGCATCATTCAGATGGATTCGGGGGAAAGCGTTATTTTGTTTGATTTGGGAGATAACATCAAAGGAAAAGAGAAATTGACTAAATACAGGGTTTGAGCAAAAACATGGAAGGTTGGGCTGAAAAGATGGTGTTTTATTGGAAAGGAGTGGGGAGCCATTGAATGTTTCTGAGAGAGGTAGTGACAAATTCAGAGCAGGAAATGCACGAAGGCTTTTAGTAGAGGATCCAGCAGCTGCAAGCACATTGGAGAGGTAGGATCTGCTGGGTCAGGCAGACAGAGCTCCTTAGATGATGGGCTTAAGGGAGCAGGAGCCCAAGATGCCTTCAGAGGATCCCAAGGGTGCAGGGTGGAAGGTGGTGCAGAAGGAGAAGCCCCAGGACAGGCAATAACCTGTCACCTGATGGGGTCTTCTTGCCTCTCTGGCTTTTGCTACCTTCCTCCTCCTTTCTCTGTAAGAAAGAGATAAACCACGGAGATAAACCATATTTTGACTCTCCAGATCTTAAGTCCCAGTTTGGTTTTCTGTGGATATCCACCACAGATTCTCCAAACATGTCTCCAGTAATGTCAAACCTCAAAATCTGTGACGAAGCTCTCCGTTAATGTGGGCAGTTCAAGATGATTTCCAGCCTTGGAACGTATAACCATGGCCATGTTTCCCCCAGCGGAAAGCGTATGCCTTAGGTCATCTGGATTTGAGGCTTGCAATTTTGGAAGAGATTTGAAGAACTGCTTTCTTTCTTTCTTTCTTTCTTTTTTTTCTTTTTTCTTTTTTTAAAGATTTTATTTATTTATTTGACAGAGAGAGAGAGATCACAAGTAGGCAGAGAGGCAGGCAGAGAGAGAGGGGGAAGTGAGGGGAAGTGAGCAGAGAGCCCAATGCGGGACTTGATCCCAGGACCCCGAGATCATGACCTGAGCTGAAGGCAGAGGCTTAACCCACTGAGCCACCCAGGCACCCCTCTTTTTTTTTTTTTTTAAGATATATTTATTTATTTATTTGACAGAGAGATAGAGAGCACAAGAAGGAAGAACAGCAGGCAGAGGGAGAGGGAAAAGCAGGCTGTCTGCTGAGCTGGGATCTGGCTGTGGGACTCGATCCCAAGACCCTGGGATCATGACCTGAGCCAAAGACAGCTGCTTAACTGACTGAGCCCCAGGTGCCCCAAAGACCTGCTTTCTTTTCAGAAGAATGGCTTTGCAAGTAACAAAGCAAATTACACTCAATTATATCAATGGGAATTGTGCTTCATCTCTGAAGGTAGAGGCTCAATCCGACTTTAAGAGGGAAATCGTCATTGCTTTGTCTGTAATGTGTGTCCTTGGGTGGCAGCTTGGCCGTTCTGGGACTCATCTCAGGACCCATGGCATAGGATGACAGCGGTGCCTCCCCTTGTAATCGTAACGTGGATTCAAGGAGTTGGCACCTGTAAAACATTCAAGACAACCTGCCCGCAGCTCCTCGCCGCCAGATGCTAGTTCTTGCCGTGGCTGTGGCCATGACCGTTGTCATTATTCTCAGACTAACACGGTTTTTCCTTCATCTACAAAGCCTTCTCTGAATTCTCTAATTCACAGACACGCTTCCTCCTGGTGAGCTGATACCACACGTCATAAACGCCACTTACCAGGACACGTTGTCCGGTCTTAATCAATTTTTAATTAATGTGCTCCGCGCCCCCGTCCAGATGAGAGGAGAAAGAGCACAACCTTGGCAAACCCAAGTGGGGATGCTGGCTCTCACCATGACTCTCTGACTTCAGGGCACATCGTTTACCTGCTCCCAACGCCAGTTACCTCGAAGCGAGCCTACATGTGTCTCCCTCAAATAGCGGCGTCGAGAGGATTAAATAAAGTAAGGCTTTTTCAGCACCTGGCGTGTTGCCCGACACAAAGAAAGTGTTCACTAAATGTTTATTGAGTTTTAAAATAATTATGATGGATGGCCACTCGCATCATCGTTGTTGCATATTGTCTCAGAAAAGCCCTAAACCTATGCACTGGTTGGCACCGTAGAGTCAGATAATTTATCCTTTCCATGGAAACCCCTGCCTGGGGACAGACACAATGATGTTGCCCCTCGGCCTTTCTGGCCAGGGGCTTGGGGACCCCATGTTCTTCCCTACTGGCTATAAATCCGTCTCCTGAAAAGCCTCTTCATGGCAGCAGAGAGCGTGCTGGAGTTGGGGTCCTAGGTCCTGCCCCACCTCCCGCCCCCCAGCTCTGCGCTTTTCTATCCCTGTGACCTTGAGCAAATCACATCCTCTCTCTGGGGTGGAATATTTAGCCTCATTTAAAAAAAAAAAAAAAAAGAAGATATCATTACCAATTTCAAAAGGATGCCATAAAAATTACAAAGAGATAAGTCCAGGAAATTGCTTTATAAACTCCAAAGCATTGTGCCAACAGAAGCTTGTTTTTATTCATATACAGACAGAAGTATTTTTCTTTATCGCTGTAGATGTGAGATTAGGGGCCATAAATATATTTACACCTTTTCCATATGATTGTTTTTGTAAGTGCGCATTTTTGTTGGAACGTATTAGAGAAAGGATTTATTAGCAAATTCTGACCTTATTTAATGGATTCATTCATATATTCGGTAAACAGAGAGCGTTTCCACATTCAAGGCACCACGCTCAGTGCTGTGGCACAGATAGAAATAAGACAAGATCCCCCACTCTGAAGAATAACATCGTCGTGTTTGAAAAGTTAAAAAAATTTTTTTAATTGTCTTTTGCTTGGTTCCAGTTTCTAATTTTAGATTGTACTGCTTCAGTTTTCCTTAAGGTAAAGTGACCACCTCGGCTACCTCCTTACTTGTCTGCTCATAACAAAGTCTGTCATATCCCTCTTGTTCAGAAACATCCCATAACGACATGGCTGTGCTCCACACTTTTACGTGATGTTGTATTTGCAAACAGAACCTCCCCCAGTAGTTATTCATGTCACTCTGTTAATATGATCTCAATCACCATATGGCAGTGTGATACCAATTACGTGGTTGCAAACAGCCGACTTTAGGAGAAAGGCAACCATCTTCCCCGCCAAGGCCGGCACCCTCATTATAAAGATCCCCTAAATCATGGTTTCCCAGCTCCCTTCTCCGAGAGATGTATTTTTTTCCCCGTTATTTACTCAGGATACTCTTGGTGAGACTCAAAAGACTAAGTGTCGAAAAAAGGTTGGAATATTTATTTTTCCTTTTTTTTTTTCCTATGAGAAATGTACAATGTATGCAGCGTTGGCCCATGTCTGGATAAATGCAAGGCTTACACGGCATTTTGTGTGTTGTTAATCAGGCTGGAGCGTGCGCATCTCAGTCACTGCTGAAACAAAACACAAAACTTCACTTCAACCAACACAGAGTACATTGATTTATTTTTGAGCTCTAAAAGCAAGGAGTTCGTCTCAGTTATAAAACTCCTGACAACGGTGTAAAAACGTGCATACCACGGCGTACCACACCCCTCTCTAGGACCCCGTGTGTGAAAGAGCTTCCTTTTCTCCCCCAAAGAATTACATTCGGCACCACATGTCAAAACACAATTGTAATTGTGTAGCACAATATTTCATAAATCTGAAAATGTTTTAAAAACCCATTGTGTTTTCGAAGCTTCCAAAGTCATTTCCTGGGTTAGCATTTTTTTTTTCCTGCACTAAGCCTGCCTTTTTTTTTTTTTTCCTTTCCTGATTTCCATATTCCCCAATAATTATTAAGCATTCTTATCTTCTAGGCAGGCATCTCTGATGTAGACGCTGGTGATAGCAGTGGCTGTAATTCTTGTGAATGACTACATTTTAAATTCTCATGTTAAAGCATGTTACCAAGCTTCCTGAAGTTAGCAGATGGCCTCAAGAAAGGCTCGTTTTAATTTTTCAAGTGCATAAGTATAATAATCCGCACTAATGTATGCACATAACAATAAAGTGTGCTCGTTGGGCAATTATAGTCACAGTTTCATTCGTGGACCGGTGAGGACGGGTTTATCAATGTGCAAATGTATAAGCCTGGGCATAATATTCGTGGTATCAAAATAGGTGATCAAAATGGCTAAGTCAAAAAAGAAAATAATTAAAAGCGGCAGTAGGGAAAAAGCCAAGGTGGGGAAGAGCGTCTCTGCCACCAGAATGGAAAAGTTTGTGAAAGCCATTTAATAGAACTGAATATCAAAACATTTTAACTTTTTCAAAGTTTTCAACATTAAACAATTAGGATGAAACGCAATTAGGCAGCACATTGTAGAGGATGGTCACTTTCTGCATGTCATGTGGCTTTAAAAACAAGTCAGATAAATGATGATGCCATTAAAACTGAACTAATTAAAGAAAGCTTCTTTTAAGAACTCATTAACTGCAACCTCATTTGCATAATGATGCATATTAATTAAGTTTTAATGAATCTGAATTTGCACCAAGCCTATTCATGTTGGCTTTGAAACAAATTGAACAAATTAGTTAAAAGCTTTTTGGAATCTACTTTTCACACCAAACAGGATATGAATGCAATCATCTCTACAAAAAAGAAATATTTTTCCTTTAATTTAATTCAAAGGTATGCAGGCTCATCTATTAATTATTTTTAAATGCAATGATCTTCACCTTTTCTTTGGAAAATCAACAATATCACTTATTCTTGAATAGGAAATATTACCAGGGTAGGCTGTGGGGGAAAAAATCATTATGGCCAATTTATTGGCAATAAGTTGGAGATATTTGACTTTAGGGTGTATTTCGTTTATTTAATCGCTGGACTAAAAATTGAGGAGGTGATTTCTGGGCATTCTGAGCAGCTCCAGCGCAGCAACTAACAAGAGACATCGGGAAGGTGGCATGTCTCTTGTGGGGGGATGCATTGTTGGTATCACATTCATTTCTGGGTCTGATTCTCCACTGCCATAAATCTCCTAAGTAGCCCAGAAAAAAATTAAACATTTACAGAACATGTGTTCTTTTCCCCCAGATTTGTGCAAATCCTAATTTTTTTTATACACGAGGAGCAGAATTCAATTTTAACCAGTTTGCGTTCGGCTCGTCATAAAAACAAGAATTACCGCAGTAGCACTATTGAGTTGCCCACACTCCATTGTGTCTTCATCAAGAATGAAGAGATTTATGTAATTACTGCTCCATCTTTTGTTGTTCGAAAGCACTTTTTTTGTAAGTCAGCATATACAAAGGATGGAAACGCTTTTATTGTTGAAATTACAAGATCATTTCTCCCCCTCCTTGAAACGTTCTCGCCGGTAGATGCTTTGGAGGGGTCGGCAATGAGGACGATGTAGTATCCTGGAAATACACATTTACAAAATGTGTTTACAGGTACCGCGCAGTATTTTTTAACCCACTTATTCCTTCACCTTTTTCCCTCTCGTATTCCTCCCCAGCTGCTTCCGTTCCCCGGGAAGCGCTTGTCACCAGGGGGATCCCAGAGCGAATTCCCTGCAGCAAAGATCATGAATGTTTTTAGATGTGATGGGGCAAAACAGCAACACTCTGGGTTATTCTATCCTAATTACACTGCTCTCGTTGGAAATGTACTTGTGCCCGGGTCAGTGATCGCTTTTGCCTCCTTTAGAGAAAAATAAAATTAAAATCAGCTCCTAGCTGCCTCCTTTGCCGGTGTACTGGTCCAGCTCGTATCCCATTTAAGCTGCCTGGCTCTGTGCGCAGGCTTCCCTGGAGTAAATGCTTTTCCATTCTGGAAGCCAAGTCCCACGGCTTTATAAATCACCGCGAGCCCACCGACCACTTTTCCAAGCAAGGTGTTTGTGGAACCAACCCAAACTCTTTCCTGGAAGGAAGAGGTTTTGCTTCGCATCGAAACAGGAAGCAGAAGCAGGAATCTAATTTGCAAAACCATCTCAAGAATACATCGATTCACAGATCATGTTGGGGATGATTTTAAAATTAACTCCTTCCCTAGTCCCCGTTTTTATTAGAACAATCCGCATCTCTCTCCCTTCCATACAGTTAGTGTTACAACATTGGGCTATAATACGCCTTCTGATGGGAGTCTTAACGTCAGAGCGAAGTCACGAAACGCAGTCTGGTGACAGTCAGCCCCCGGCTGGGGACCATTTGCAGCGTGATCCATTATGCTTTGAACGAAATATTGTTTCTCTATTTCCCCCTCGCCTTTCTATTATACTTTTTGAGCATGTTGCAATCGGAAAGCCAAGGAAGCTGTGCACTATTTTAAATGCCATCTGATGGTTCACAGGCACAATCTTATCTTATTTCCACATCACCCCTGGAGGAAGGGGAGTCTCTTTTCCCAGGTTTTAGGATCCTGGGGGTGCCAGGGAGGACGCGCACCACTGCAGGATCCCATAATTAAAATTAGACTCGGGGCAGTTGGACGCCCCCTCTGATGGTCTGTGTTCAGGTAGGCAGATGTCAGGATAGGGAAGGGAGCTGGAGTTGGGGGCTCTACCGATCCCTAGCTGGAGGACAGGGAAAGTGGTCCAGGCGAGGGGATGGGGGACATGCAGATGTACATTCCTAGCCCTCGAAATGACATTCGCTTTCTAATCCTTAATGGCTCAGACCCGAACAAAATAATGCAGGGAAAAGGTTTCCCTCGTTGCTACGGCTTTCCTCTCCACCCATCCCCCTTCTCCAAGTGGCATCTCATCAAGCCCATTTGCTTTTTCCAGAAGAAGCCTTTAGTAAGGTAGCGTTTAAAAAAAAAGGAAGTGCAAATTTTGCGCAGAGAATTGGCTTCTTTGGGGGAACATTTTGACAGAAAGCGCCTTCCTTGGGGGAGGTCAGGAGTCATCGGTATTAAACCACACAAGCTGGTAGCGGAGTGTTAATGGCCACAGCAAGCAGATGTTCCGTAATTAGGGGAGATGTGAGTGACAAGACGGGAGAGGTACGTACACAGGCGGGCTGGCACCGAGCAGCTGCTGGGACCGCTCCCCTGTCACGGGCGTGCACAAGTCAGACCGGCCCCGCGAGGCCGCCGCGCGGTGACAATTAGAAAAAAACTGTATTTGATCAAAATAGGTAATATATCATCGCGTGCAGCCTCTGTCTCCACACTGCAACCCACCCCCTGCCCCAGCCAGGGAGAGCAGCCTAGGTCTGCCCCCAGACCCAAGGCAGAGGTCAGCCAAATTACAGAAACAGAGGGGCCCTGCTGAGATGGGGCTTCCAGTCATCTTCCTTGTCTGTTTTTTTTTTTTTTTTTTTTTAGTTCTTTAGTGGAGACTGAGAGCGAGGCCTTGTTGAGACGAGAGAGAGACCCCCTTCTTCTTCCTGGAGTCCCTGCATCCATCCTGCATCTGGAAGGCCTGTCTCTCTAATCTCCTGTCTCTCCAGTCTTTCTTTTTGTGCCATCCCCACTGCCGCTGTCTTCATCAGCATTTGCTCTAGAATATTCCGCAGCCGCCTCCTGGCCTGCCCGTGTCGGGTCTGGCACCACCACTCCCTAACATCTCCAGAGCCCTGTCTTTCCACCCCCTGAGGCCACTTATTAACTGTTGGTGTCCTCTCGGATCTCATTCTCTGGGCCTTCACACCTAGCCCGAGGCCAGACACGGGGTGGCTCACAGTGAGGTGCTCATGTGGGTCAGTGGGAGAACCAGCCTGAGATTCACCCCAAATGTGTTCATGCACTGTCTCTGCACTGGGTGCCTTGATGATGGAGAGCCTGTGCTGCTTTGCACTAAACCAAATGGCAAAGTCAAAACATTCTCTTTGCTTAGACGAAGCATGCTTTGTTGGCAGGTAGAAAATGAGCATGATGATCAGTTTTCTGAAGAATTGTGTCATAGCTGCGATGTTTTTTTCCATTTCGTGGGGACACCACAGAACTGGGGTGAGTCACGTTGACCCTTCAGGAGGAGGTGGCCTGGCCTGGTCCAAAGCAGTCAGAGCTTCCCCTCCTGAGCCCCCCGGGGTGAGTTCTGGCCCTGCCTCTTTAGGGAGACTTTAACTTCTCTGACCCTCAGTCTCTTTTTCTGTGAAATGGGGTTAATAACACTGGACTTTGGAGGTTGTCAAGACACTGGAAGGAGATCAGAAGTGCTTTCTTACACTGTTGTCATGGCTGGGTTGGCTTCATTTCATCAAATGAGATCATGGGCTTTGCAAGCCATGAAGCGTTATACAGGATTGTTCAATTTCTCTGCGTCCTGGAAATCCGGCAGGACCTGCTTACCTTGTATTCATAATGTGGAGGAAGGCTCCGAGGAGGGAGAATGTAACTGACTTTGCGAGTCTCTTCTGCCTTTGGTCCTTTACGAGTATTGTCTCACTTCTGCGGCTGTGTGGCATGGGTCTCCTAATTCCATTTCACAGAAGAGGCCGATGATCCTCAGAGAGGTTAAGCCAGTCTTTCAAGATCAACCGGCTGGTAGGAGGGCTGGGATGTGAGTGCTGGGCTGCCTGCCTCCAAAGCCCTCTGACTGTCAGGTGTTAGGCTGAGGATGTCACTCGGAGACGGCATGAAAGCACCCACCAGAAACATCTCAAAACGGCAAAAACACTAGAGGGAAGCTGGGCCTCGGTTCTCGGCTTCCTTTGTCTTCCTCTGCCTCGGTTGGTGTCTCCGGGTCTCCCGTCTCCGTCCCTCGCCCTCTCCCCCCAGAGCTCCTTCTCGTCCCTCGTTCCCTCTTTATCTGTCTCTCCATCTCCCTCCCTTGATTTCTAATTTCCAAGCCTGCGAGCTATTACAGAAAGCATAATGACGGTTATACTTGTCTATAGCAATATTACTGTCTAGCTTATGGCTTCGTAAAGTACTTTGGGGGCCTTGAAAATGAAAGGTGTTATGTAAAATGAAAATCGATTCTAATTCTAAATAAACATCATTGTCTCAAGTTTCCCTCAGATGGCATTGTTTCATGCTCAAGAAAGACCATGGATCAGAATCCCCTCCGAATGTTTAGAAGATAGATTTGGGCGTCCTGGTGTCTCGGGGCTTGTCGTGACAGAGTGAGATCTGAATCACAGATCTGGGTAGCCTTACCATTATGTTTAATTGCACCTGATAAAATGTGTTTTTGTTCATTATTTATGAAGGGAAATTATTTTCGTCCGTAGAAAAGATTGATACCACTTTTAGCTTATGTTTAGGTGATTAGTGGTTAAGTGCAATTTATTTCTCTGATATATGTCTCGATCAGCAGCACCATCCAGAAACGGGAAAAGAAACTTTTCTCCGCAGAAAAACCCAGCCTCACTTTAGGGAGCATTTCCCTCCTCCTTTGCTGGCAGAGTAATTTATAAGGACACGCACACCACAGAAATGGGAGTTTGAATCATTTCTGTGGAGAAAGCTCATCATCCCAAATCAGAAATGTCATAAAAGTTAAAATGCCATAAGAGTGTGTTCCCCAAGAAAGAAATAATTTTCTTTTCATTGAGAACACTGGAGGACATAATATACTTCTTGAAATTCAAATTTTCACAGCAAATGCAATTTATCCCTCCCTTGGATCGTTCATCTTCCTTTAAGAAAAGGTAACTGGATAGCATATCTATTTTACATTTTTTTGGCAAAATTATCTGCGAGTGCTTGTTTCCTTAAAAACACACATGCCGTGTGGGGAGAATGAACAGTTTCATCCCTGGGAAAGGAAGCCGGGAACTTCCAGTCTCGGGATGTAACCGTGAGTTGGTTCGCGTTTGCTGTGATGATCAGAAGGCCATTTGCTTCTGCGGGAAGACCCAGGGTGCCCATGGGGCCTCCGTGTTCTTTTTTTTCCCCCACTCCTTCAATTTTATATCTGGTTAAGTAATCCAAAGTGTCTGCTGCTAGTTTGGGCCCCGCAAAGCCTGTGAATATGAAAACCTGAATTAAGGTACCAGCGTTTGAGTCTGTGTGTATTACTGATACCTGTGACCCTCTGGGATAGAGGTCTTCCCCATGTACAAATCCAAAGTGTTCTTTCTCCTCCCCTGTTCCAGAGCTCCCGTGGTCCTATCAGTCATGCATTAGCCCGTTTGCTGGGTGGCAGGATTGCTGGAGGTGAACAGGCAATCGGCAGAGGAGTAGAGGGACACGGTTTGATACAGACACAGCCCTGGGTTTGAAATAGGGAGACAGAGGAGAAACCCTGGGGGACAGGTGCTTTTAGCACACAAGGCAGGCAGACAATAACCATGTAGAGCCCCTGTCTGGATCTCAGTTTACTTTTCTTCATCTTCAAAATGGGACAGGTGGCCCTTCCTGGAAGGACTGTGTGGAGTTGGAAAAATATGTAAGAAGAGCCTGATCCTATGCAGAGCCAATGTAATGACACGGCTAGACCAGGAGCCCCGCAGTATTTCCTGCAACTGACCAGCAGTCCCTAAGGGCACATGCATGACATCTAACTGTCCTCCATATGTTTTCTTCCTCCTGTGTCTGGTTTTTGCCCACATTGTATCCCCGGAACTGGCTCGTTGGCTCTCCTTCTTTCTTAGTAACAGCATCTCAAATTTTAGCTAGGCAGTCCTAGAGTATATGTTTCTTGCAACATATCTTGCCAATGATGTGTAAGGAGACACAGAGAAAAGCTACTTAGAAGATGCTGACTTAACGCAGAGGGAATGATTTCCTCCGCTTTTCTTCTCTGCTGACCTGGAACTCTGCTATGATGGCTGGAGTTCCAGCAACTATAATGGACCGTGAGACGACATTATGTTCAGGAAGGCAGTAGAGAGACTCAGAAGCTTGCAGGCCTGATGGTTTACTGCTTTGCTTACAGCTGGATTTTTCTTACATGAAAGGACATAACTTTACATGTGTAAGTCACTAGAGTCAGGGATTTGGTTTTAGTAGCTGAATATGATCCTATACAGCATTTACTACGTACTCAAGTTCTACACATTATCAATGCTTATTTCAAATCCTTCCTCCTCTAGGAAGTCCTCCCATGTGACTCCAGCACCCCCCCCCCACATCTTGCATCACTAAGTTCTTACTATGCCCAAATACAGTCTATTATTTTCCTCTTTCCACCATGTGGGTTTCCTTTTCTTGGGCCCTCAGTAAAACTTCAAACTCTTCAAAGACAGAGATCTTCTCTTAAAATTCATTCGATCACCCCATGGGACCCAAGAATGTTGAGAAATGAGTAATTCTCTATAGTGAGAACCCTTACTGGGCCCCTAATATATGCTCATGTATTTCATGCTGCCTGCCATCTGTTCCCTGCCCTAATATCTAGTTGAGGATACCAAAACTTGGAGAGGTTCATGATCCGGCCAAAGTCACATGTGTCCTAAATGGCAGAGCAGCATCTCGTCCCCGTTTGTCTAAGCCCAGATACTCATGGAGCAAACAGTTATGTACAGCCTTACTTTTTTTTTAAGTCACACTATTTTTTTTAACTGATTATAATTGTCACATGATCATTTTAGAAACTTTGGAAAATTCTGCAATAGTATAAACAGAACAAGTTGAAATTATCTATGATATCCCCAGCGTTGATCACCATTAACATACTACCTTTCTTCTTCCGGTTTGTATAATCTGTGAATCATGTAGTAAATATTCCTTCAAAAGCAGTTATTGCCGCAATCATATTCTACGTAATAATAGCCAGCATCAATCATTTATTATCTGCCAGGTGCTCATCGGCATGCTTTGTTACAATTACTTCACATAATGCTTCCCATAAAGCTTTGAGATAGATTCTGTTCTTGCTCTCATTTTCCAGTGAGGTGCAGACACAGAGAGGGCAAGGAATTGATTGTGTTCACAACAGCATATAAAGAAGAGGGCCCGGGGATCGAAGACAGGCACTTGACTTCAGGATCCACATTCTGGAGTGTCAGACTATGCTCACTCTCCAATTCTGAATGTTGCATTTCCTTTTTTTTTTTTTTTTTTAATCATAAAGCTTCAGGTCAGCCTAATAGTCTACCATAAGTTTGCACCATAATGTCCTGGTCATTCCTTATTGTTGGACATCTGAGTTATTTCCATTTTGTCACTATTATTAACAATGCTGGGAAGACCACCTTTGTATTTATGTATCATTGTCCACATGATGGATTATTTCCTTGGGAAAGATTCCAAGGACTAAAATTATGAATCAAGTAGTAGGCATACTTTTATCACTACCCTGAAGCCAAAAGATCTGGAATCATGGAATCTTAGAACCTGGGATCTGGTCCCACCTGCTGATGGAAACCGAGACCCAGAGCAAGAAAGTGACTTGCCCAAGGTCACACTTGAATTCTACTAGCCGGCTGCTTTGTTTCCATTTTATGTTCTCTCCAAGACAATACCTTTTTTGTTGACAACAGGACTTTTTTTGTTATTGTTGCTTAAACCTTAACTTGGTACCTTTTCATAGTAGTAAACTAATGCATGTTCATGCAATAACAGGAACACTGCCTCTTTATGGAGTTCCTAACGGAGGGCCAACAACTGCTGAATTCTAGAAGTAGACAGAATAAGACAAAGCAGCTGCCCTCAAGGAGCTCCAATGAAGGAGGCAGGCAGAAATAAGGACATTTACAATGTGATATCACAAATTATTTGGGGTCCTACATAGGATGTCACGGAAGTAGGGAGAGGAGACAATGTTCCCAGATGGGGAGAGGAAAGCAGGAAACCTTCCCTCGTTTGTTTTATTTATTTATCTGCTGTTCATTTGTTTATTTATTTACCATTTATTTACTTACTATCCAGTCACCCATGAAATGATAATTTATTGAACATCTACTAAATACCTGGTATTATCTTAGGACGGCAGACACAAAGCTGGAGTTTGAATTTGTGTTTTCAGACTCCAGTTCCCATGATTTTTTTTTTTTTTTTGTATGTTGCTGTTATAATCTTTTAAAACAAACAAGAAAATAGAATGGTTTTGAATATTGCTTCCATCCAGGTGGAGAGAAGGTGGTTACTCAGTATGATGGGAGCTCATGCCGGGCTCGTTAATCAAAACTCTGGTTAATAGAGAGTTCTCGTATATGCCATGCTTGAATTACCAGTTTTCAAAGAATTATAATACAACAAAATATAGTGGAACTATACAGCTCATAATTTAATCTGCTTTAGATGTGACAGAAGTCACCTGAAGGGCTGTGTTTAAGAGCCATCAACTTTGGAATGTCACACCTGCAGAAGGCAAGTCAATGCAAAATTAACAGCTCTTGGCTCTTACTGAGTTGCTGTTTTTGAAAATAGAAAACTCAAACCCTCTAAAAACTATGGATGGGTATATCTTAACCAAATTTGCTATATAAAGAGGAAAAAATTGTTGCAAGTATGATATGCTTAAGATCTTTTTTTAAATGATTTTATTTAGTTATTTATGAGAGAGAGAAGGGGAGGAGCAGAGGGAGAGGGACAAGCAGACTCCTCGCTGAGCACAGAGCCCAACTTGGGGTTTGATCTCAGGACCCTGAGATCATGACCTGAGCAGAAACCAAGAGTCAGATACTTAACCAACTCAGCCATCCAGACACCTCAATAAGTTTAAGATCTTAATGCTGTTTTCAAATAGCCGAATCATTTCTGTGTGTGTTGAGGGGCTCATTTATAAATGAGGCTATGTTTTAGATGGGGATGTGTGGCCACTGAACCCCATTGTGCAGTCCAGAGGCTTTTCTTTTTTTTTTTTTTTAAGGGAGAAAAGCATCTTTTAAGTTTATTGCAAATGGCCTTTGGATATAATTTTTTCTGTGCTGTTTTTAAAAGAGAATGACAGCCGAACCTAATGAAATGCTGGCTTAGGGGTTCTGGTTGTCAGAACTTTGAGCCTTCATACCTGGAAGCCCTCTGGTGGTGCAGAGGGGTGGAAGATGGGCACAAGCTGGCATGGATGCTACATGTGGGCAGTTCCCAGCAAGCATCCCTGGGTCACTAGTCCTGGGAGCTGCTCTATGAGCAACAGGCTTCCCAGGCCAGGTGAGTTTGCGAACTTTAACATAGAAGCTTCCTTTGGGGGCTCCAGGACATGTTAGTCTTGTAAAGCCCCTGATAAGTCCCGCAGCAAGGAAATTCCTGTAGCGTCTACCCTCCATGAGCTCAGTGTCTCTCAAGGAACCTGTTTTATCACTTCGCAGAGCAAGGATTCTGACAAATACATCTTGGATTGCTGGCCCAATCCTTCCATTGTAAGGATATCAGGCTCTCTATTTTCCAGCTGGGTGGTTCATACACTCTCAATCATTTTTTCTTTCATGTATTCCATATGCATCCTCTGAACACTGGTTTGTATCCCAGAGAGCTCAGATCACAGCTTGAATAAAAAAGGGCAGCCGGAAGCTGGAGCTAGAACAGATATGGCATGGGTTTAGACGCAGCAGAACTGCTTGCGTAAGTTCTAAGTAATATTTTATCATCACTCTGTATTTGAAACATCTCTCTGTATTTGAAACAACAGCAAATGAAATCCTGGCTTTTAATGTGGGTTGCATGCTTTATTCTGTGAAATAAACCTAGACTTTTCTTCCTGGTGGTAGATGACTCATCTAATCATACAAAGTAGTTGAAACTATTCTGAACCAAAAATACAGCCACAGTTGCTCTCTGAGGCTTTGAGAAGCTGACCGGAGCTCAGTGCTGATGGCTCATTTTGTAAAATGAATGAGTTTTGAACGTTTCTTAATTATAAGTTGCTAAGTGTCTTCTACGCCTGTTGGGAGGACCTACTCCCTCTGCCCAGAAAAGAGAAAAGCTTCTTTTTTCCATCCATGAGTCACTTCAACATGAGTTGAAGCATTTAGGAGACAGGTGTCAGAGTGCTTGGGAGACAGGCTGATGCCACTTGTAAACCCACTAGAGAGAAAGGGCCGGAGAGTGGGGATCTGTCCTCTTCCTCCATCCTCTTCTTCTGGGAGGCAGGCTGGGCACTCAGGATGGGGCTAGGTGTAGTAAATTCTCAGGGTAGTTTTCAAATTAGTGAGTGAATGAGCGAACAAAGGAACAAACAAATAAAAGAAGATTCCTCAGAAAGCTCTGATTGTGGGGCAGGAATAAAGGGAAGGATGGTCATTTCTGTATTAGCCGTTGCCACAGTGATGCTGCGTAACAAACCTGCAAGCGTTTATTTTGTCTTGCTCACTCGTCTGTGGAGTTCCATGGTGTAGGAAGGAGGCTCTCTTTAGCAGGGAGAGGGCTGGCTGGGCGTGGCTCTAGGCTTCATACATGTTCAGGTCTGGCATCTTCCTTGGGCCAGTGGCCCAGAGCATGCTCTGGCCAGTGCAGTGAGCTCCAAGACCAACTCAAACGACCACATTAGAGGCCCCTGCTCAAGACATGCCTGCCAACATCACAGGGGCCAAAGAGAACCATGTGACCAAGCCCCTGATCGACAGAGTGGGGAAGTATCTCCGTCCCATAGCAGGGGATGGGAGAAGATGTTTGTAGGACAATAACACTGTCACAAACTCATGGTTTCTCAAACATCTTTTTCTATAAAATTGGCAAAGGAAGATCTAAAAACTTGCTCTGAGCTTTCTAGTAGTCAAGGAAATGTGTCCCGATGTTGGATTCCCAGTGACCTTGAGCCACAAATAAGGGAGCTGTGACTGCTTGTGTATTCCACACTTTCTGGAGAAGCAAACTGTCCACGCATTCTTTTTCATCACTGGCAGCATCTTCTGGCGTGGTGCCAGATGCTGGTGCGTCCATCCCCACCCTCCCGGGCCCAGTGCCCTCCCCCGTAGCTGTTGAAGCAGCGGAGCCCTAGATGCTTTGTCCAGAGCTATGTAACGGATCCATAAGAAGCACCCATACGTCCACAAGGTCCACCCCACTGGAGAGATCTCAGGTTCAGAGCCAAGCCGGAAATCCATCTTCTCGCCGAGTCTGGTCCACAGACGTGGCTCCCAGGCAGCCCACAGAGGTGGGCAGGAGCAGACAGAGACTCCTGTTTCCCCAAGGTGGCCTCTCGCAGGGTTACTGGGGAAAGGGGAGAGGGGCACTAGGGAAAATACGGAGTGCACGCTCAGCAGCGGAAGTCTAGGCTTAGAGGAATGGGAGGTCAAAAAGACCAAGAATTACCTGAAATTGTTGTTAAATACCCCCTGTGCAAAATAGAGAGGGGGATGTTGCCCCTGTGTGAGCTTGTGGTTAACGTGCTGGGTTCCTTAAACCCGCAATAAAAGGTTCTTCGAAGTCAAAACTACCAAGAGGGAGTTGCCTCCAGGCACAGCAGAGATTTCTCCTGAGAACCACAGTGAGTAAAGCTTGGAGCTGACTTTAGCTATTGAACAGGAGTTCCGGCCGGACATTAGCACGCCAGACAACCTTCCTCCTGAGGATGCTTTCCGGGAGCATGGATTCCTTTGGCCACTTTCAGGAAGGCCCAGTCAAGACTACCCTTTAAGGATCAGGCCTCGGAGGGGTTAGTGGACATGTCCTTGCGTGGGGTCAAGGTGTGGGTACCTCGATCGGGCAGGGATCCAACCCAGGCTTGGCCACAGTGAGCTGCCTTAGCAGCTGACCTCTCTGAGCCATTCCCTAGGCCCTCTGTGACCTTAGTTTCTAGCTCGTGTCATTTTTTTTAAAGATTTTATTTATTTATTTGAGAGAGATACAGTGAGAGAGAGAGAGCATGAGCAAGGAGAAGGTCAGAGGGAGAAGCAGACTTCCCATGGAGCTGGGAACCCGATGCGGGACTTGATCCCGGGACTCCAGGATCATGACCTGAGCCAAAGGCAGTCGTCCAACCAACTGAGCCACCCAGGCGTCCCTCTAGCTCGTGTCATTTAGGTCTTAATGTGTCTGTCCCCCCCACCAACACAAGGTCTGCAGTTCATACGTTTCTATACCACCACACCAGGCATAATATATCATGCGGAGCAGGCATTCATGAATTTTTATTGACCAATAGTCTGTGAGCCCCTTGAGGGGAGGAACCATGTCTTCTGTCCATCCGGCAGGTTTATCTTTCTCTAACGTATCCTCTGCACTCTGGCCAGACTGAGCAGGAAGTGAGGTCAAGTGTAGAGAGTATGGAGATCGGCTGTGTGACCTTGGACAAGTGCCATAACTTTTCCTGGCCTTAGTTACTTTGTCAGGAAAATATGGAGGTCATGCTGAAATCATTGTGATCAGTAAAAGTAATGGGCATGCACGGCGCCGGCACATGGAAAGGGCTCAACAGATGTTAGATCTGATCATTCTTTTTAAAACTTTTTCCATGGTCATGCTGCTACCTTGCTTGAACTCTTTTCTCTTAATCCACTGGGCAAAGGCCTTTTCTTCAAGAGCATCTATTCTCAGAAAACTTCCTTGATTCCACTTCCTCCACATTTCAAGTTCTCAGACCCTCTCCCTCTGTGCTTCTATAGACCAGGGATAGCCATTGCTGGTTATCTACCCAGTACTAATTTTTCTGTTGATATTTATTAAAAACTCACTTCCTCAGACTCTCTTACAGCCAAGAGTGACATTGTGACACAGTTCTTGCCAGTATAGATGGAGTCCCTGGCAAGGCAACTTTCCTTTGACCATCACCATTCTCCTTTCTTCTTGCCTGGGATGCAGTTGGGATATCCAGAAATAAAGCAGCCCTCTTGCCACCAAGAGGAAATGTGCATAAGAACAGAAAGCCCATAAGAATGGGCTAGTAGATGGAAGGAAGACTGCTGGATTATTTATGGCAGTAGAGTCCTATCTTAGCCCTAAACAGCCTATTGACAGACTATGTGCTTTTTATAAACTTCAGCTGATCATATTCCTGACTGATATGAATGTTTGTCCATATCTTTATTATCACTATTAATGCTAGATTGCCAGTATCTCAATCACCCCACTAGTTATGAGGGCTGGACTCGTCTTTGTCTTTGATGCAATGAAGATGTTAAGTAAATGCTGTTTGTTAAGAGAATTGGATTCCTCTGCCTCCTCTTCCTTCTTTTCTTTACTGGGGGCAACGAGGCTATTTTCTAATATATCACCCATTCTCAATTAATGGTCATGAGTCAGGGCAGTGAAGAGGGCCTCCCAGTCCCACTTGTAACCCTCCATGCATCTGGTCCATCTTTGAGAAGACCTTGGTCCATTCAGATGCAGAAGTTCTATGTCTCTACATGGTGAGGTTTTTTTTTTCCTCTTTTTTCTTTTCCTTTCTTTCTCTCTTCTTTTCTGTGTCTCTTCACCTCTCTCTTCTTAGAAATTAATTCTTTTTCTATTTAGATAAAATGTACTGGAAAGGATCCTGACAGAGAATTATAATCATTCATATATATATATATATATATATATATATATATATATATATATGGTGTGTGTCTGCGTGTGTGTGTATGTGTGTGTGTATCTTGGTATCTTGGTATGATTAAGCATAGTAAATAAGGGGCATTTCTAGTGTGTTAGTTGCATAACAAGCTTTAAAAATGAGTTTGGATTTTCTCGAGCTACCTCTATTGCCACCCTGACTTGGCCTTTATTGGAGTAAACTATTCTCCATGCTTGTGGTTTCACTGTGGCTCTTTCTATCCAGTGGGAACCAGAAATAAAAACCAATGCATTTAAAATGTGAGATGTGGAAAGGAAATAGGAGGAACAGTTTCAGAGCTGGCTTCCATTGCCTTATAAATATAGCATAGTTACTTGAATTCCATAAGAATTAAACTCTGATCTTTTAAAATGCATGCAAATTCTTGCAGAATATATATGAAAAAGTCACTATAACTGTTGAGGCACTTCGACTCCCTTGATAAATGGGACTTCCAGACCACACTTTATTGAGTCTCTGATTTTTAATAATTTGAATCCTGCAAGATTTAATTCTGCATAATTCTGGCTGAAATCAGCTTTTGATTGAGTTGTAATGGCTCTGTTATTGTAAATATCTCTGCATGCTAATGTCGTGCTGGAATTCAATAATATTTAGATGAAACTTTTCGCCTCGAGCATTATGGAAGCAAGATTTAGAAAGTCGGGAAGTTTATGTCAAAGTGACATCTATTTTGGGTAACCTGAAACATTTTTAAATGCAATAACTGGTCATCTCAAGACATGATTTAAATAATTATGAATCCCAAATGTAAATGTGTGGATCAATTATAATGTGCATGATATTATAATATATATAAAATATATGAAAATTCTTAAGACATGTCTTTACTTAACCTTGCAATATTTCCAGATATAGTCATCAGTGACTCAGCTGAGGATGCAGGGATGAGCCCCACAGCCCCAAAGATTGAGAGGCAGTGTGGGGTTATGGGGTTGTAGAGGTGGTTTGTGCTTGGCATGCCCAATGACCCAGTGGGTGAATACACTTTAAGATTTTGAGAAGGCACCTTCACCTGCTGTAAAGTGAAATAATCAAACAAATAATAGTTACCTCTTTTTTAAAATTTTATTTATTTATTTGACAGAGAGAGAGATCACAAGTAGTCAGAGAGGCAGGCAGAGAGAGAGGGGGAAGCAGGCTCCCTGCTGAGCCGAGGCTTAACCCACTTAACCCACTGAGCCACCCAGGTGCCCCTACTTCTTAATCATCAATCTCCCCCTTAGACCATAAGAAGAATCTGGACACATGAGCCATTTCTTAGTGCCTGGCACATATGGGTGCTCCAAAAGTATTTATTGAGCTAAATTGAAGGTTCAAATGTGAAAATGTTATTCATTTGGTCCTCCCAACAGCCTGTGAAGTAGAAATTATTATGGTCCCCATTTTAGAGAAGAAGTTGTTGAAGAACAAAGAAGCTGTTGAAAATTAGATGACCTAGTCAGTGGAGAAATTGGAATGTGAACCCAGGCACCAGGCTCCAGAATCAGCGTTCCTAACTCCTGTGACGATGTGTTCAAGACAGGCACAAATCCTCTGATGCTCCATTCTTTGAGAAGTAGCTCTAATTCTGCTCTTCCAGCAGGGACTGGAAGGACCTGGAGGAGACGTGGGTGAGGGTTTGGTGGTTAGTGAGCAAAGTGTTATTTATTGGAGACTGGAGAAGAGGTACCCGAGTCAGGTGCTGACAGACAGGTGCGCAAAACCATTGTTGGCAGAAACATGGAAAACAGTAAGGACACCTAAGGATCCTGTGCATCTGGCTAAAGACATTTCCAGGCAGAATGTCAAAAGGGCCAACTGACCTCCTCTAGTGGGCTATGATAAAACACAGGAAAGAGAGATGGACCAAAAAATAAAAGTTGTATGGTTTTTGAGTAAAATTTAGAGGAAATATATGAAGTCTAGAATTTCTAGTCAGCACAAAGTTCTTAAAGTACGAAATGACCATGGGACATAGAGCAAATACAGTAAGGCCTGGTCCCAGAGTCAAGATATTAAGGGTGAGCTCTAAGACCTTTTGATTTATTGATTGATTGATTGAGAAACAAGATTTAAGAATGTGCTTGGTGGGCACCTGAGTGGCTTGGTTGGTTAGGTGGCTGCCTTCAGCTCAGGTCATGATCTCAGAGTCCTGGCATCGAGTCCTGCATCGGGATCCCAGCTCCCTGGGGAGTCTGTCTCTCTCTTTCTCTCAAATAAATAAATAAAATCTAAAAAAAAAAAAAAAAAAAAGAATGTGCTTGGTAAGATTCCAAGGGATGTGCCTCTTAGAGCCTTTCAACTAGACAAAAAATTTCAAAATTTCTACTAGACAAAAAATTTTCTAGGAAACTGAAGGGCATTGTCTTGGGATACCCTGACCCAAGATAGAGTCTTGGAAAGAAATGTGAGTGTGGATTTAATCTAATGATGCAAACCCCAGTAAGATTCATAGAAAACTCACAAGGTTGTTAGGAAAATTGTATTGGTGGTAGCGCTGCCACTTTGGACAAAAGGGGACAGTGACACTATAAAATGACAGGAAGTCTTTGAATGCACCACTTTCTACTTACCTCCTGTGGGCAACAGCTCACTGGAGAAGGATACTTGGATGCAAATATGAGTAATTTCCTGTGGAAAATGAAAAATGGTCTAGAGGGAAGAGCCAAGAACTCCAGAGAATCATTTCCAGGGAGACTTATGGGCCCTATTCAGGGAACTGGTTACATGCACCAGGTTGGATTTTGAAAGTGCTATAAATAGGAGCTGCTAGGTGCTTTGGGGTCCCTCCTTTTTGCTGTCACTCTATTTTTATCTCACCATAGTAGATTGGGTGTGTGGAAGGCAGACAGTTTTCCCCTTTAGTGCATAGACAACAGCCTAAAAAGAGCCATATTTGGGGAACTGCACCCGGGAAGACTCATCTGTACCTAAACTTGATCTAGATGATGAAGAAACGCATGGCAGATGTGATGCTGTGACAGTTCTGGGCCTACTTCTCAGTGGGACTGGAAGCTTCTATCTGGGATGCTTGAAGACCTGAATTTCCATGTAAGATGTCTGTCCTGCTGAAGAAACCATATCAAGAGGTCCCAAGACCATGTGAAGAAGAAGATGAGTCAGTCGAGCTCAAGTTTCCAGCTATCCTCATCAAAGTGTCAGGTTTGGGGGTGCCTTGTTGCTCAGTTGGTTAAACATCTGACTCTTGGTTTCAGCTCAGGTTATGAGATCAAGCCCTGCATCGGGCTTGGTGCTCCTGTGGAATTCTGCTTGGGGATTCTCTCCCTCTCCCTCTGCCCCTCCTCTCTCTCTCTCTCTCAAATAAATAAATAAAACTTTAAAAACAAAAACAAAAACAGAGTGCTAGGTTTGCACATCCTGCTATATTGGACTGTCAGACCAGATGAGTTTCTTGCTGAATCTCACCAAGTGACCCCAGTCAACAATCCCATGGAGCAGAAGAATCATCAGTCACCTTCTGTTTGAATTTCTGACCCACAGAATAGTGAGATATAATACTATGGCTTTTGTTTCAAAGCACTGAGTTTTGTTGTGCTGCAGTGGATAACCAGAATGACCACTACTTCTCTGTAGGTATCAGTTATGGGGGTGATGATAATACCAGCAACTACTAGGAATAGCATCTCTTGACCTCACGGTGCCCTCCTGGTGGACATATTTGGTGTCCATGCCAAATGTAGTCACAAGTCACCTTCTAGCCAGTGAAGTTGGAGATGGTGACACTATTTAGTCTTAATTATGGGTCAGTACGGAGCTAGAGGGAGAGTATGACTTTTACCTTGCTAGAACTCCATGGCCCGAAACTCAGGTCTTGTTTCCAAGGTGGGAGAAGTCCCCTGTGGCTTGTCAACATTTGCCCTGTAGTTCACACCCACCACTGTAGTTGGTGACTTCTCTGCTTCCTCCATTAGACAGGCAACCCCTTGAAGACAACGGCGTCCTTGAGTCTCCCCGCCCCGCCCAACACTTAGCCTGAGAGAGCACATGGTAGGTGCTTTGCTGCATGTTGGTGGAATGCATGATGAGCTATGGGTATTTGGGGGAGCTTTCTATTCTTCTACATTTCAGGTCTCCATACAATTTCAGTGGTGTGGCTGAGCACATTTACTGGAGATATTTCTATAGGTCCCAGGCAGTTCAGTCTCTTAGAGAACAAATTTGGCATTTTCTAGTGATGATAACAGAGAGATGGCATTGACAACTGTAGTTTTAAAATTGAAAGTGAATTTCTCTATCACCCAGGGTGAGGGGGTATGTGGCAGGAAGTACCCCTCTCTCTGGGTGAGGACATAAGCTCTCTGGGGGTTGAAATTCTAGGCCACCTTCCACTGTTTGAGTTTGGTCTCTTCTCCGAGCCACATTTGTCTTATTTATAAATTGTAGGTAATATGTCAGGGGACTTCAAGGATCAAAGTAGATCCTGGAAGCATTTTGTAAAGCTACTTTCCATTTCAGAAGGAGTCCAAGTTTCCCCAAAACCTTGATCTTGCCAATATCTTCATTTCGAGAATATCTAAGATTGAAGAAATTGCCTAAACTGGCCCCATTTGGGTCCCCCCCGCACCTTGGTCTATTATTGGAATTACTTAAGTAGATTATCCAACATGAGCCCTAAACAGAGAGAGAATGGGAGATACGTAAGTGAAGGTTGGTGTTGTATGAATAAAGACAGAAAGTTAACTTTTATGATGCCTTGAAGAAAATGCCAGTCATAATGCATATGGAGAAAGTGAGACCTGGGGAGTTGAGGGCCCTGTCTGAGGTCACACATGTGATCAGAAGTGAGGCCACACCAGATTCCCAGTCTTGAGCCTCCCCACACACAAGGGCTGGTGAACTTTTTCTGTAGGGGACCAGATAGCAAACATTTTAGGCCTCAAGTGCCTCAGATTCTCTGTTGCAGTCCCTCAGCTCTGTCGCTGTAGGATGAAGGTGGCCACACGCGACATGTGAGTGAAGGGACCTGGCCAGTAACATTTTCTTTGTCGACCCTGGCAAATGGCGCCTCCTTCCAGGTCCTGCTTCCTGACTGACCAGATCTCCACTGACAGCAGCCAGCACCCCCTTTCCACATGCCTCTTTTTCCCAGGGTCCTCGCTGGTTCTTCCTCATGGTCTAAAGTCTCGACCTATGTCTTACATCTGGCTCGCTTGCTTTCTTCTCTCTCTCTGTAAATCACATTTAATTTTTTCCACCCTAATGGAGAAATAATTGACATACATTCTTATCTTTTGTCTCATGGGCTTTGGGGAGTCTCTTTACTTTCTGGGACTCAGTTTACCCACCTGTAAGCCAAGGGGACTGAATGAGTGTTTCAGAGGTTCCTGGAGTGTTCGGCCTCAAGCACCCATGTGATGAATCAAGCTGATGAGCTCCAGCCTAGATCTCTACCCACCTGCTATATGATTTGGGCTTGGACTTCACTCAGATCCCGTCTCCCCATTTGTAAGTAGGGACAACAGCAACGAGGGCTCATGAGATTGATGCAAAGACGGAATGACATGGTGTGTGCGTGTAAATGAACTTGGTAAAACCAACACTAGGGAAACGTGAGGTTTTGTAAGGCTTATCCACTAGAGCTCCCCTCTAGAGACCTCCTGGGGTTTCCCAAATGATCTGCTAACACTGACAACTGAGGCCATATTCTGAGGTGGGCCCAGGACGGACATGGTCCACGTGTGATGCAGCCCTGGAGTGTGGCAAGCCAGCCCTCTGAGAACATGTCACATCACCCACCAGTTAAGGAGCATAATTTGTTCCCTGGGCATTTTGTTTTGTGCTTTCTTTATAATTTATGATTTGTTGTTAAACAGTTACATGTGGAGATTGTTTAGCAGAGTGTTTGCATTTCTAATTGAACATTCTAATAACGATGTTTTTATTTTACTTGGTTTTTAAAGGTTATTATAATTTCTGTGAAGTTTTATAAAACGTTGCAGCCAGAAATGCTTTCATGGAAAAAAAGGAACTGTATTTGCTCAGACACTGATGCTTTCTTGCAACGCTACTGGCAATGCTATTTTGCAAAGTTATGGCTCAATATACACCTTCGGATTGAAGGGAGCTTAGGACTTGTCCCCTCCCCCACCAATTGGCAAGTCAGGTTAGGAAGTGGAAAGGACCTGAGGATTCTGAGGCTGTGTTAAGTCTCAGTGGGGAGGAACTTTGTGACGGATTTGCAATGTCTGCTGTGGTACACTCAGGAGGAATGTGTGTGCGCATGTGCCCGTGTGTGTGTACAGGTGTGTGTGTGTGTGTGTGTGTGCACGTGCGTGTGCGCAAGCGCCAGGGCAGAATTACTGTGATGTAGACCACATATGCGTCTTCCCTGATCTGGTACAAACTCCCCTTCTTCACCCTCCTTTGGACACCAAGGAAACACAACGATGGGAAGAGAAAGTGACTTGCCCAGGGTCGTTCTGGTAGCAAGTGACAGTCAGAACTTGAACCCAGGGTACCTTTCATGAGATCAAATGCTCATTAAAGTCACTGTCATATCCCTTTGCATGACGGAAGAAGAACCTCTTTTCATGATACCCTTTTACTGGGTCTCCTGCTCTCCTTTGTGGGCAAGAAACCGATTCACCTCCTTCCCTTCTCACCCCCTTCCCCAAGTGATGGGTTTGGTAAAGCACTCTCTTGCCTGCAACTTTGAACAAGAACCTCAGTGATTGAGGCAGTGACAGCTGGAGTAGCCTATACGGTAAAAATGCCTGGGGAAAGCGACACCTGAAAATGCTCCAGAGTATTCTTTATTCTATTTTTCTCTTTATTTTCCAAATTCCCTCTTGGTATGATTTTTACTATCAAACAATTAGCTTAAAATTTTTTTAATGTACCCCAAAGCCCAATAGAAATTGTGTGGTCTAGTTAATAAATATAATATTCTGTTTTCAATGTGGTAGTCCACAGGGAGGGTTAGAAATAAAAGGCCTATTTTGGATATGCAACTTCTGAGTGGACCATCCCATCAGCCCAAAGTCCCTGAGATCTGCAGCATGTCAGACTCTGTTCCATGCATTCTGGGGGACACAGTGACAGCAAAGAGGTGTCCCTGACCTTAGGGAATATCATCGTATCAAGAGGAGCAGTATTGTATGAATCCTGGAAAGTTGAAAAATTCAAGACTAAAGGGATGTTCATAGACCTACTTTTAATAAAACCCAATGAAACCCCAAAAGACATGCCACTGAGTGCAGGAACGCACCCGAGGGCTCACGATGTCAGCTATAATTTGAGTTTCTGACTTGAGCACGCACGGGGGTACAGGGCTGCTCTCTGTAATAGGTTATCACAGGATAGAGTTTAAAATACCACTTGAGTCATAACCTCATCCACTTAGAGATCCAGAAAGGGTTCCCAGGGCTGATCAGAGACCTGATTTGCAAATTACTATAAATTAACGTAGTTATAGCTGGGACATGAATATATGCTTGGAAATGCTCATATAGTGCATAATATATGCCATGTCTTAAGATGATAATAGTCGTAATTTCTAAGATGACTTTTCCTCTAGCTGGCACCTCTCACCCTGTGATCTCGAAGTCCTTTACAAACACTAATTAATTACATTAATTTTACCATAAAGCTTGCTCATTACTGTACTTTTATTATAAGCTCTTGCCAGCTTAGATTTAATGCAACTCCCTTATTGAAATTCTGCTCTTTGATATTGCTAAGGATCTGCTCAGATATTATATGTGCCTTTATAGGTTTTTTAGTCACACAGTTAATAGAATAAAGGTGGTCTCTCTTCCACATGGGATTTCATAAAGGCACATTTAAATGGCGTCCAGGTCAAGTGCCCCGACCATTCCAAGGGTCCCTAGGTCAGGGATACCTTGCAGCTTCAATATCGAACTGATAGGCTAAGGGTGGCTGTTTGGCACTTTGGTTTAAGAAAGATTCTGAGGCACATCCATGACTGGCATGAACAGCGGCTCTGACCCACTTGCCATCGACACGGGTGTGGACATCGGGTCTGTGGACTCATGAAGGCCTCCTCCCCACTGTCCCAGGCCTCGCAGACAACTTCCAACTAAGAGGCAGGAAATCTGGGTCCAGTTTCATTTTTCCTTGTCACAAAGTGTGTGGCTTTATCCATTTCTTTCTCCCAAAAATGAGCACGCTTGCCGGAGTCATCTCCAGGACTCTGAGCTGACCATCTGGGAGAAATATGTCCGCTTTTTTCCGTAGCTGAAGGGTGTCTGGGGAAGCCGGTCACAAGGTGGAAAGCCGGCTTCAGAGTCAGGACACTTGGGCTACAGTGTCAGACCGGCCGTCTCACTTGTGGACCACGTGAGGCAGGTGAATCATTTGTTCTCAAGGTGCCTCCATTTTTTCTCATATAAAACAGAAGTAGTGATATCCTTGCATGGACTCCCCACTCCGCTCGGAGATTTAAGTGAAATAGAAGTGCAATCATAAATGATTATATTAACCAGCACATAGTAAGTGCTCAAAAATTAGTTAAAAGCTAAAAGCAGACAACAAGCAGATAGGGCGGATGGAGGGCTGTGGAAGGAGACGTAGGCAGGTGATCTCGGCAGGTTTTCCCACTGTGGAGGATTCTGGTAGCTGTGCTCCTCTTTTTACTTGTTCTCTAACATTTCCCCTAAGGAACATATATGGATTTTATAATGAAATAAAAACAAAATCACTTTTTCGGTGGCTGCAAAAATGGATACATGTGATAAAATTGCACAGAAACACATGTGTGCAAGCACACAACAAACGAGCACATATAAAAACTGGTGAAATAAGACCTGAATGAGGTGTGCAGACTGTACCAGCATCAACGCCTCGTTTTGATATGTGTGATTATTATGTGAGATATTACTAGGGGTGGGGAGGGGAGGGGGCGGAAGCGGGAGGGACAGTACCCAAGAGCTCTCTGTCCTATTTTTGCAACCTCCTGGGAGGGAAGTCTTATTTCAAAATAAAAGTAAAAAAAAAATTGAGTTACCAAACTACCCTGAAAGAAATTAAGTAGTAGATGCTCAAATGTTAATTCAATAAATGGAGAAATGGTTGGATGGATGGATGGATGGATGGGCGGGTGGATGGATGGATATACAGATGGCTGGATGGATAGATGGATGGACAGATGGATGGATGCATTTCATTTCTGTATTTGTACGTAAACTCTATCACCCTGTAGAAATTGTTTACAGTACTATTCTCTAATCATTACCTTTTGGCTTGAGAATATCTCCTTTTGTCCAGGAGAATCACAATCACGGTTTCTAAATGCTGACTGCATCACCTCAGAGAGCAGACATTTTGCCTGTGGTAACATGAGGTGGAAGCCACCACCGGTGTCACAGAAGCATTCTCTTGGGCTTAAAAAATCCTCCCCTTACTCTGGTTCTGAGTGTAGGGCCAGAAGGGAGTGGAACGCCATCTGCTTGTGCATTGGATCTTGGTGCAGAATGGGAGCAGAAAACCAACCCAGCCATTGCTTCAGATATGACAGACCCTGAATGTAATAAAAGTTGTGTTCGTATGTTTCATTAGATAAATAAAGCTGACTTGGATAGGTTGCTTGAAACCCAAAGTGAACTGAAACCAAGTTGCCTGCACTTGATACAAAAAAGTAAATGTCATAGTGGCAGCCAAGTTTGAAGGATCCAGGAGCTCTGCATACATTATGTCATCTAATGTATCTAATCTCATACATTATATATAATATAATTATATAATATATATACATAATATATATAATACATATATTATATGCATACATTATGTCATCTAATGTCATCTAATCTCAACCCCATGGGACACATATTGTCATCTGACTGCAATGTTGTGGCATTCTTAGCTCCACTTTTCAGAGGGAAAAAAAAACATGACTCAGAGGTTAAGTCATAAGAATGGGCACATCAGGTGCACCTGGATGGCTCAGTGGGTTAAGCATCAGTCTTCAGCTCAGGCCATGGTCCCAGGATCCTGGGATCGAGCCCCTCATCTGGCTCCTTGCTCAGCTGGGAGCCTGCTTCCCCATCTTCCTCTACTCCTCCCACCTCTCTCTCTCTCTCAAATAAATCTTAGAAAAAAAAAAAGAATAGGCGCATTAGTATTAGTCAAGCAATTATTGTTGCTGTAACAACAACAAAAAAAACTTTAACATATTAGTGGCTAACACACATACACAAGTGTATTTCTTGCTCACCCAACAGTCTAATGTGAACTTCAGGGAGTGGGTGCACATTTTCCACTTGGGGCTTTCAAGACAGGCAAAGAGGAGAAGCAGCATGGAGAAGGCACACCTGCTTCCCAGCCAACTTGGCTCAGACGTGACACCCGTCACTTCTGCTTTGTGGCCGTGAGCTAGTCATGCTGTCCTTCCCAGAAGATGGCTCCCCAGAAATATCTCTATGTGAAAGAGGGAGGTGCAGCATCTTTGGGCACAGTCATTCCACAGGGCACAGAATGGAAATCAGAATGGAGCTCAGCCATGCTCTCTGTGGAACCATGCTATGGAGTGGCAGGTCAGATGGGTTCTGCTCTCAGCCCACCACAACTTGACTCTGGCTCAAACACTCTGTCGATTTGTGATCTTGGGAGATAGTTGCTTAACCATCTTAAGGCTTGTCCTCCTCTTCTATAAAATATGAGAGCAATAAAAATAGCCACCCCATAGACCCTTTGCAAAAATTTAAAAAAGAAAGAATATACAGGAAGCATTTAGAGCAAGGCCTGCCATTTAGTAAACATGCACAAATATTTATTATTATGATCTCTGTTAGAACGATGATGATTTCCACCCCTGCTGCCCCTTATCTTCTCTCCCCATTCTCTCCTATTCTGTTTAGTGCTTTTGTCTTTTTCCTCTTTGATGTCTTAAGTTTTCCAGCCTCTCCAGCTCCCTCACAAACCCTCTGCAGTAACCAGAGTGTAGGAAAATCTAAGTCCCTCCCCTCTGTTGGGATCTTTCATAATGGAAACGTCTTGCCCAGGAGCGTCAGCATTGCCACAGGACACTTCCCATCTCCCAAAGCAAACACATTTGACACTGTTGATTTGGTGTATGAATGTCTGCAGTGTTATTAAATATGCATTAAGGTGCTCCCCTCATAAATTGTACGCACTTGGCCCACTCAGAGTATAATGCACACAACTAAATAATTTTTCTAACCACACAGACGGAGCAATCAGGCCAACTTCAAGGTTGGCAGGAATAAAGAGAGCCCATCCCCTCCCCCTCTCCTCCCCTCATGGCTATTTTGTGAGGCTTCCTGGTTTGACAGTTTGGCAGGTTTGAGTGGTACGCTCTACTCTTTCAGCAGCTTGCATTTCTAGGTCTGTGAAACTGGAGTACACATTCTGCCCTTTGTGAAGTCCATTCACGGGTCCCTGAGAGCATTGGGAAGGGGACAGATTTGGATTCATCAGTGTGAATTTCATCAGGACCTGCTGGGCCCATCAGGTTTCCTGCTTTGTCACATCATGTACTCATACAATTTGTCACGATTTGTCTTTTCATCTGTCTTCTCTCCATCCATCCGACCATCCACCCACCCATCCATCCATCTGTCCGTCCATCCATCCATCCATCCATCCATCCATCCATCCATCCACCTAACCATCCTTAGCCACCCCTTCCCAGGCCAGGTGGTGTGCAAGGTACATAGACGACAAATATGGAGACTGGCTTCACAGAGGTCATGTTCTGGTGGGACAGATGGCAAGAAAATAAAGCACAAGCACATAAAATATTCATAAACTGGTAAGTGCGGGGGAAATGAAGGATGGCACTGAATGTATGCATGTGTTTGGTTGGGTGAGTGGTTACTTCACGTACGGGGTCAGGGGGGTGTCCTTGAGGAACAATGTTGAAGCTGAGGCCAGATGGAAGAGAAAGAGGCAGTTCTACAAGGGCCATAGAAAAGAGCTTTTCAAGTAAAGAGAATGACATTTGCCTAGGCCCTGACCAGCAGAGAGCCAGTGAACATATCTTAGCTACTCTAAGATACAATAGGGGAATTCATATGGTTGATTCGATTCTGTCTGATTTTGCTTAAGCACTTACTTGAGAAAATGTAGAATATCTTCTAGTCCTCCTGTTTCCTGAAACTTACTGATTTTACTTATTTTTATTTTTTTGAAGATTTTATATATTTGAGAAAGGGAGAGCAAGTGTGAGCAGAAGGGGAGGAGCGGAGGGAGAGGAGGAAGCAGGCTCCAGGGAGCCCCACATGGGACTTGAACCCAGGACCCTGAGATCATAACCTGAGCTGAATGAAGGCAGATTCTTAATGATGGAGCCACGCAGGCACCCTGGACTTACTTATTTTTGAAGTGGTGAATGAAGGATCAGCAATGTAGACCAGTGGTGTAGATGCCAAGGGCCAGCATGCATAGGCCACCTCGGGATAAGGGCTATGCAAGATTCACCCCATAGCCCAGCATCTAGCTGGTTGTTGGAAACAGCAAAGGTCTCTTGCATGAAAGTATGCACAATGAAGAGCACAAAATTGCAGCCAAGAATCCAGCTAGGTTTTCCTGACTCTGAGCATTTGCCATTTTGGAAACACCTGATTGGTGATCCATTGTTGGGGATGTAATCAGGGAAGGGGTGGGTACCTCCCCTCAGGTCACCTGGCTCAGTCCATTAGAATGCAGGTTGATCACCAACACTGAGGAGACAGGTATAGTGTTGATGGGTGTCCCCCAGAAGATATGTCTATGTTCTAATCCCTGGAACCTATGAATGTGGCCTCATTTGGGAAAAAAGGTTCTTTGTAGATGTAATTAATTTAAAGATCTTGAGATTAGGAGATCATCCTAGACTATTTGCACGGACCCTAAAATCCAGTGACAAAGGGCCTTATGAGAAACACACAGAGAAAGGATGTCTGTGTGGCTCAGTTGGTTAAGCATCTGCCTTTGACTCAGGTCATCATCCTAGGTTCCTGGAATCGAGTCCTGTGTCAAGGCTCATTGCTCAGTGGGGAGCCTGCTTCTCCCTCTGCCTGCTTTTCCCCCTGCTTGTGCTCTCTCTCTCTCTCTGACAAATAAATAAATAAAATATTAAACACACACACACACACACACACACACACACACACACACACACACAGAGGTGAACACAGACAACAGAAAAGCAAGAGGAATGGGAAGGTGGGGACAGAGAGCCATGATGTAGCCACAGCCCAGGAGTGCTGACAGCCAGCAGAAGCTAGAAGAAGTCCTGGTTTCTCAGCCCCTTTAAAACCTTTCCCCTGCCTTTGTTCTGAGAATCAGCCTGAAGGACAGATCCCCTTTATGCTGTTTCCCATGTGCTTGAGCATAAATAAGCCAGGATAACAGTTTTGCCTGGAACTTGAAAAAAAAAATTGTGAATTTTGCATTCCGAATTTCCAGAGTTGTGAGGTCATAATTTTTGTTGTTTTAGCCACCAAGGTTGTGTTAATTTGTCACAGCAGCCCTGGACAGCTGGACCACCGTGGTTTCTTCTAGCACAACACTGTCCAGTAGAACAACAATGTGAGCTACATCATTTTAAACTTCCTTGTAGTCATGATGAAAAGAGTGCGAGGAAAGAAGTGATACTAATTTCAAGAGTATATTTTATGTAATCCAATATATCTGAATGTTATGTCAACATGTAATCAATATAAAAAGTCATTAACAAGATATTTTACCTCCTGTCTTTTAGATTAACACTTACAGATTTGGTATGGCGTTTATGTTGGTAACGCATATCCCTTTGTACGAGCCACATTTAAGTACTCAATAATGTTTGTGGCCAGTGGTGACCGATTAGGCAACATCTCTGTAGCATTTCCCCAGGTCTCTTACTTTGGGAACGAAGGTGACCAAGTAAGAGAGACAAGAGAATGCCCCAGACCACAGAGGCTGAAGGGTCTGCCCTGCGTCAGAGTCTGGGAGGCCAGGAGTGAGCTGGATTTGACTCAGCTGGGCTTCAAAACTGGATGGAAGGTAGACCTCTGGGAATTTTTGCCGTTAGCTGGGTGTATTCATCCCAGCACCAGGGGCTAGGATGAGAACCAAGAATCATGCTTAGTTGGGGAAGGGCAGAAGATATGAACACTGACATGGGTTATTGCATACCAGCTATATACCAAAGCCTTCCCTTTTCATATAAACCTCACCACAAACCCAAATGTGAGGCACAAGGGTTGTCTCATTTTGTTGATGAGGAAATGGAGGGTCAACAATGTAAGAAACTTGACCAAGGTCATCCAGCTCTTAAGAGAGTATCAGGATTTGAACCCAGTTCCCTCTGACTACAAAGCCAACAGGTTGTGTTGCAGGCTCTGACATCTGGTAGGATACACGTTTTGTATCCTCCTGACCTGTGAGGATGGGCTCAGATCTAGGCAAGGGTTGAATATCCCCAGGGGAGAACAAGTTTTAGGGACTCAGGCTGTGGGCTCAGGGGAGTCTGGAGCTGACTTGAGAAGAGGCAAGCTCTTAGAATGCTCAAGACCATTCCGAATGCCCATTGAGCATCCAGAAAGGAGCTTTCATTTTTGCATTCATGATTCTCATGCTCTTCTGCCTCCTTTTCTGGTTGACCAATGGGCCTTGGGATGTGCCATTTGCTATGTCTTATGTTGGAAAAATTGACCTCCCAGAAGCTAAAATTGCCCAATTGGCTAAGAAAGCAAGTTTGTCTTTTAAAAGTAAGACATCAGGACTTTCATTTTCTGACAAGAATCTGTAATTTGTGTTTATTTTATTTCTTGTTGACTGATTGCCATACATCTTTTGGCACCTCTCCAAATTTCTCTTGCCAACAAAGTAGGCCAAATTAATTTTCTACAGGAAGAGATATTCTGAAGCACTCTAAAAATCTGTCTCCATCATTTTGTAAATGATCTCCTGTGCATGTAATGACGGCGGCTTTGCTTTTCCTGTTAGGGTAAAGAAGAAAAGTTTCAATGTCACACACATCTGAGGGAACAAAGATGGGTGTGTGCAACCTCTTTGCCTTTTGGTGATGGGCACTTTACATGGTGGCCCTTGCGGAACCTGGGAATCCTAGACTTCTGCTTCTTTTGTTGGTGGGGGACAATTTAGAGGTTGAGAGGCAGGGTGCCAGCCAAAATGGAGGCTGTTTGGTGTAATGTTCATTGGATTGAATTGAATGAGAGCACAGGATTGAGAGTGAAGATACCAGTATTCTTGACCTTGGCTTTACTAACTAACATGCCTATGCCCTTGTGAGAGTCATGTCCCTTGGCATCATCTTCCTCATCCCCCAAGAGAGGAGACTAGCCTAGGTCAGGGGGTTATAAACTTGCTCTCAGCCTCAGAACTTTGTCTTCAAATGGCATTTTCCTTGCAGGTGAAAATGGCAGATATGCTTTACTGCTCGTGAAAACATTCCTGTCTGATGAAGTTTTAAAATGTATATTTATTTATTTATTACTTTTAATAAACTTTATTTTTTTACTAACATATAATGTATTATTTGCTCCAGGGGTACAGGTCTGAATCATCAGTCTTACAATTCACAGTCCTCACCATAGCACATACCCTCCCCAATGTCAATAAGCCAGCCTTTCTATCCCTCTGCCTCCTTCCTCCTAGGAAACTTCAGTTAGTTTCCTAAGATTAAGAGTCCCTTACAGTTTGTCTCCTTCCCTGGTCCCATCTTATTTCATTTTTTCCCTCTCTACCCTCCATGACCCCCCGCCCTGCCTCTCAAATTCCTCATATCAGAGAGATCATGTGATAATTGTCTTTCTCTGATTGACTTATTTCACTAAGCATAACACCCTCTAGTTCCATCTGCATCATAGCAGATGGCAAGATTTCATTTTTTGATGGCTGCATGGTATTTCATTATATATCTATACCCCCATCTTCTTTATCCATTCATCTGTTGGTGGACATCTAGGTTCTTTCCATAGTTTGACTATTATGGACATTGCTTCTATAGACATTTGGGTGCATGTGCCCCTTCAGATCACTACATTTGTTTCTTTAGGGTAAATACCCAGTAATGTGATTGCTGGGTCGTAGGGTAGCTCTATTTTCAATTTTTTGAGGAACCTCTATACTGTTTTCCAGAGTGGCTGCACCAGCTTGCATTCTCACTGACAGTTGTGGAGGGTTCCCCTTTCTCCACATCCTCACCAAAATCTCTCATTTCCTGACTTGTTAATTTTAGCCATTCTGACAGGTGTGAGGTGGTATCTCGCCTGGCCCAAAAACAGACACATAGATATGTAGTTTTGATTTATATTTCCCTGATGTCGAGTGATATTGAGCACTTTTTCATGTGTCTTTTGGCCATTTGGATATCTTCTTTGAAGAAATGTCTGTTCCATGTCTTCTGCCCATTTCTTGATTGGACTATTTGTTCTTTGGGTGTTGAGTTTCATAAGTTCTTTATAGATTTTGGATACTAGCCATTTATCTGATATGCCATTTGCAAATATCTTCTCCCATTCTGTCAGTTGTCTTTTAGTTTTGTGGACTGTTTCCTTTGCTGTGCAAAACCTTTTGATCTTGATGAAGTCCCAATAGTTCATTTTTGCCCTTGCTTCTCATGCCTTTGTTGATGTTCCTAGGAAGAAGTTGCTGCGACTGAGGTCAAAGAGGTTGCTGCCTGTGTTCTCTTCAAGGATTTTGATGGATTCCTGTCTCACATTGAGGTATTTCATCCATTTTGAGTCTATTTTTGTGTGTGGTGTAAGGAAATGGTCCAGTTTCATTCTTCTGCATGTGGCTGTCCAACTTTCCCAACACCATTTGTTGAAGAGACTGTCTTTTTTCCACTGGACATTGTTTTATACTTTGTTGAAGCTTAGTTGACCATAGAGTTGAGGGGCCATTTCTGGGCTCTCTATTCTGTTCCATTGATCTATGTGTCTGTTTTTGGGCCAGTATCATACTGTCTTTATAATTACAGCTTTGTAATAGAGCTTGAAGTCTGGAATTGTGATGCCACCAACTTTGGTCTTCTTTTTCAACTTTCCTCTGGCTATTCAGGGTCTTTTCTGGTTCTATATCAATTTTAGGATTACTTGTTCCACTTCTTTGAAAAAAGTTGATGGTATTTTGATAGGGATTGTGTTAAATGTGTAGATTGGTCTAAGTGGCATAGACATTTTCACAGTATTTGCTCTTCTAATCCGTAAGCATGGAACATTTTTCCATTTCTTTGTGTCTTCCTCAGTTTCTTTCATGAGTACTTTGTAGTTTTCTGAGTACAGTTTCTTTGCCTCTTTGGTTAGGTTTATTCCTAGGTATCTTATCATTTGGGGTGCAATTGTAAATGGGATTGAATCCTTAATTTCTCTTTCTTCTGTCTTGCCATTGGTGTATAAAAATGCAACTGATTTCTGTGCTTTGATTTTATATCCTGACACTTTACTGAATTCCTGTATGAGTTCTAGCAGTTTTGGAGTGGAGTCTTTTGGGTTTTCAACATAAAGTGTCATATCATCTGTAAGAAGGAGAGTTTGACTTCTTCTTTGCCATTTCGGATGCCTTTTATTTCTTTTTGTTGTCTGATTGCTGAGGCTAGGCCTTCTAGTACTATGTTAAATATCAGTGGTGATAGTGGACAGCCCTGCTGTTTTTCTGACCCCAGGAACCCTCTCAGTTTTTCCCCATTGAGAATGATATTTGCTGTTGATTTTTCATAGATGGGTTTGATGATATTGAGATATGTACCCCCTATCCCTAGACTGTGAAGAGTTGTTATTTTTTTAAAGATTTTATTTATTTATTTGACACAGAGAGAGAGAGAGATCACAAGTAGGCAGAGAGAGAGGGAAGCAGGCTCTCTGCTGAGCAAAGAGCCCAATGCAGGACTCGATCCCAGGACCCTGAGATCATGACCTGAGCTGAAGGCAGAGGCTTAACCCACTGAGCCACCCAGGTGTCGCTATGAAGAGTTTTGATCAAGAAAGAATGCTGTAGTTTGTCAAATGCTTTTTTAGCATCTATTGAGAGTATCATAGGGTTCTTGTTCTTTCTTTTATTAATGTATTGCGTCACATTGATTGATTTGCAGATGTTGAACCAACCTTGCAGCCCAGGAATAAATCCCACTTGGTCGTGGTGAATAATCCTATTAATGTACTTAGGATCCTATTGGCTAGTATTTTGGTGAGAATTTTTGCATCCATGCTCATCAAGGATATTGGTCTGTAATTCTCCTTTTTGATGGGATCTTTGTCTGGTTTTGGGATCAAGGTAATGCTGGCCTCATAAAATGAGTTTGGAAGTTTTCTTTCCATTTCTATTTTTTGGAACAGTTTCAGGAGAATAGGTATTAGTTCTTTATTTTTTTTTTAAAGATTTTATTTATTTATTTGACAGAGAGAGATCACAAGTAGACAGAGAGGCAGGCAGAGAGAGAGAGAGAGAGAGGGAAGCAGGCTCCCTGCCGAGCAGAGAGCCCGATGCGGGACTCGATCCCAGGACCCTGAGATCATGACCTGAGCCGAAGGCAGCGGCTCAACCCACTGAGCCACCCAGGCGCCCCAGTATTAGTTCTTTAGATGTTTGGTAGAATTCTCCAGGGAAACCATCTGGCCCTGGGCTCTTTTTTGGGAGACTTTTGATGAATGCTTCAGTCTCCTTACTGGTTATGGGTCTGTTCAGGTTTTCTATTTCTTCCTGGTTCCGTTTTGGTAGTTTATATGTCTCTAAGAATGCATCCATTTCTTCCAGATTGTCAAGTTTGCTGGTGTATAGTTGCTCATAATATGTTCTTATAGTTGTTTGTATTTCTTTGGTGTTGGTTGTAATCTCTCCTCTTTCATTCATGATTTTATTAATTTGGGTCCTTTCTCTTTTCTTTTTGATACATCTGGCCAAGGGTTTATCAATCGTATTAATTCTTTCAAAGAACCAACTCTTAGTTTCATTGATTGGTTCTACAGTTCTTTTGGTTTCTATTTCATTGATTTCTGCTCTGATCTTTATTATATCTCTTCTCCTGCTGGGTTTAGGCTTTCTTTGCTATTCATTCTTCAGCTTCTTTAGGTGTAGGGTTAGGTTGTGTACTTGAGATCTTTCTTGTTTCTTGAGAAAGACTTGTATTGCTATATACTTTCCTCTCAGGATTGCCTTTGCTATGTCCCAAAGATTTTAAACAATTGTGTTTTAATTTTAATTTGTTTCCATGAATTTTTAAAATTCTTCTTTAATTTCTTGGTTGATCCATTCATTCTTTAGTAGGATGCTCTTTAGCCTCCATGTATTTGAGTTCTTTCCAACTTTCCTCTTGTGGTTGAGTTCTAGTTTCAAAGCATTGTGGTCTGAAAATATGGAGGGACTGATCCCAATCTTTTGGTACCAGTTGAGACCTGATTTGTGACCCAGGATGTGATCTATTCTGGAGATTGTTCCATGTGCACAAAGAAGAATGTGTATTCTGTTGTTTTGGGATGAAATGTTCTGAATATATCTGTGATGTCCATCTGGTCCAGTGTGTCATTTAAAGCATTTATTTCTTTCTTGATCTTTTGCTTAGATGATTTGCCCATTTTAGTGAGGAGGGTGTTAAAGTCCCCTACTATTATTGTATTATTGTCGATGTGTTTCTTTGATTTTGTTATTAATTGGTTTATATAATTGGCTGATCCTATGTTGAGGCATAGATATTTAAAATTGTTAGGTCTTCTTGTTGGATAGATTCTTTAAGTATGATATAGTGTCCTTCCTCATTTCTTATTATAGTCTTTGGCTTAAAATCTAATTTGTCTAATATAAAGATTGTTATTCCAACTTTCTTTTGATGTTCATTAGCATGGTAAATTGTTTCCCACCCCCTCACTTTAAATCTGGAGGTCTCCTTGGGTCTAAAATTAGTTTTCTGCAGACAGCATATCGGTGAGTCTTGTTTTTTTTTTTTTTTTTAATTTGTTATTTCTTTTCAGCATAACAGTATTCATTGTTTTTGCACCACACCCAGTGCTCCATGCAATCCATGTCCTCCCTAATACCTACCACCTGGTTCCCCCAACCTCCCACCCCCTGCCCCTTCAAAACCCTCAGATTGTTTTTCAGAGTCTATAGTCTCTCATGGGGTCTTGTTTTTTGTTTGTTTGTTTATTTGTTTGTTTGTTTTTAATCCATTCTGATACCCTGTGCCTTTTGATTGGGGCGTTTAGCCCATTTACATTCAGGGTAATATTGAAAAATGTGAATTTAGTGCCACTGTATTGCCTGAAAGGTGACTGTTACTATATATTGTCTTTGTTCCTTTCTGGTCTGTTACTTTTAGGCTGTCCTTGCTTAGAAGACCCCTTTCAATATTTCCTGTAGGGCTGGTTTGGTGTTCAAATTCTTTTAGCTTTTGTTTGTCCTGTAAGCTTTTATCTCTCCTTCTATTTTCAATGACAGCCTAGCTGGATATAGTATTCTTGGCTGCATATTTTTCTCATTTAGAGCTCTGAATATATTATGCCAGTCCTTTGTGACCTGCCAGTTCTCTGTGGATAGGTCTGCTGCCAATCTATTACTTCTACCATTGTATGTTACAGACCTCTTGTCCCAAGCTGCTTTCAGGATTTTCTCTGTTACTTGGACTTGTAAGTTTTAGTATTAGATGATGGGGTGTTGACCCATTTTTATTAATTTTGAGAGGGGTTGTCCGTGCCTCCTGGATTTTGACGGTTGTCCCCATCACCAAATTAGGGAAATTCTCTGCTACAATTTGTTCTAATATTCCTTCTGCCCCTCTCTCTCTTTCTTCTTCTTCTGGGATCCCAATTATTCTAATATTGTTTCATCTTATGGTATCACTTATCTCTCGAATTTCCCCCTCATGGTCCAGTAGTTGTTTATCTCTCTTTTTCTCAGCTCCCTTTTTCTCCATCATTTGGTCTTCTATATCACTAATTCTCTCCTCTGTCTTATTTATCCTATGAGGAGGAGCCTCCATTTTTTTTATTGCACCTCAATAATAGCTTTTTGATTTCCACTTGGTTAGATTTAGTTCTTTTATTTCTTTAGAAAGGAATTTTGTTTCTCCAGAAAGAGATTCTCTAGTATCTTCCATGCTTTTTTCTAGCACAGCTAGCACCTTGATAATCATCATTCTGAACTCTAGTTCCAACATCTTACTAATGTCTGTATTTATTAGGTCCATCAGTACTGCCATCAGTACTGCCTCTTATTCTTTTTTTTTTTTTTTTTTTTGAGTTGAGCTTTTCCACCTTGTCATTCTATCCAGATAAGAATAGATGAAGGTGAGAACAAAATACCAAAAGGGTAGCAATGACCCCAGAAAAAAATACACAAGACCCAAAACCAGGGGAAGAAAGGAGAAAAGAAAAACACACACACACACACATATTTATTAGACTAGTGAATAGAACAGAATCACACACTTGGTTTTGGGTATTTTTGGTCTGTTAGATGAAACTGCCACCCAAAATTTTAGAGAAATATATCTATATCTATATCTATAGATATAGATATATATATGTATATACACAAAAATAAGGGTAAACACGATGAAGAGATGGAATATGACTCTAAAGATGAAAATTAAAAAGATTCTAAAAAGAATTGATAAGAAGTTGGTTGAAGAAAGAAAAAAAAAGAGGAAAGAATGTAATCAAGCTGGAGACTAAAACAAAGCCATGGGCTAGATTTAGAGTATATTTTGATCTGTTAGAAGAAACTGTATCCCAAAATTTTAAGGAAAGAAAAACCTATATGTATACAAAAAATAAGGTTAAATATGATGAAAGGATAGAATAGGACTATAACAATGAAAATTAAATAAGATTTTTAAAAACGTATTGATAAGATAAAATAGTTAAAACATTAAAATAGAAAAGAGGAAAAATTTTAAAAAAGGATAAGAAAAAAATAAAAATAAAAAAAAATTACCTTTGAAAGACTAAAGAATCATGGGGAAAAGCCATGAATTCTAATGTGTTGATTCCCCTAGCTCTGGAGTTCCACAGTTCTCAGTGATCAGAGAACTTGGTCTTGGCTGGAGGTTCTTGTTGAACTTCTGGGGGAGGGGCCTATTGCTGTGATTCTCAAGGGTTTTTACCTGAGGTAGAATTGCACCACCCTTGCCAGGGGCCCAGCTAAGTAATCGGCTCAGGTTTGCTCTCAGGATCTTTTGCTCCCTGAATGTTTTCTGTACACCTTTGGAGGATGAGAATGAAAATGGCAGCCTCCCGGTCTCTGGCCCCAGAGAAACCAAGGGCTGGGGGCCCCACTCCTCAGTGTGCCCTCAGAGAAAAGCAGTCAATCCCTCCCGTCTCCCTGGTTTTCAGCCACACTCTGTGTTCACCTGACCTGTGACTGAGTCTTTCTATCTCTGGTGCACAGCCCTGTTTGTAGTCTCCAAACTCAGTAGATTCCTGCTACACTCTCTTTCCACTCGTCCTGGAGGAGGAAGATGAGTCTCCCCAGATTTGCCACTTGTGGGGTCCCTGCTCGAAGAGCAGCGGCCTGACTATGCCTCAGATCATGGTTTAAGGTAATCTCGAGCTGAGAGCTCACTCCTCTGCTCCATCTCTACAGCCAGCTTCCTCACTATGATACCCAGGAGCTCTGCCACACTCAGACACCCCTGGCCTTTCTGTGACCCTGTGGGTCCCGAGACCACACTGTCCCTGAGAGGGCTCCACCCTCCACTTAGCCTCTGGAACAACATCCCTTAGTGGAGCAGACTTCTAAAAATTACAATTTTGTGCTCACTTTTCAGGACCTGGCCCCTCCCTTCGCTGTCTATCTTCCCGTATGTTGCCTTGGATTCACTTCTCCCTACGCCCTACAATCCAGAAAGTAGTCAATTTTCTGTTCATAGAATTGCTGCTCTTCTTCCCTTCACTCTCCTGTTGAGCATGTAGGTGTTCAGAGTGGTTTGATGACTATCTAGCTGAACTCCTGGTATGATATTTAGTTCTCCTATTCCCTCACCATCTTGCTCCTTCAAAATGTATATTTATTATCTCACCATTCCAGGGATTGTTCAGCAGCCTAGGGATATGATCAAGGACTCAGCTTTTTCTATTTGTCCACTTTACTGTTTTGAGCTGTCCCTCTGTGTGTTTTCTGGTTGCAAAAGGCTGCTGAAGTCCCAAAAACAGGTCCGTATTCAAGATAAGGAAAGCAGTGGGCCATTCTTTGCATCTGTCCCTATGATTGGAAAGCACAATGGCTTTCTCTGAACCCCCATTCAGTTCGAATGTCATTTGGGCAAAATGTGTCACATAAGCATCCCTGAGCATCTGGTAGGGAAGCAGGTGGCTTCTGGGGATGGCTTGAGCCAATCTTCAGTCTTCACCTGAAGATGGTCACATGACTACCTTAAGTAAAAGTGAGGTTCTACTTAAAATGAAGCAATGGGGATATGGGTGCTGAGTACTCTACAAACCATGCCTGTCAAAGGATAGAAACAGGGTAATGATCTGAGGGTGCAAAACTACCACATGGCATTATTTTTCTTCAGTGGATGCTTAGCTGGTCTCAGTGACCTAAAACACTAAAGGCATTTATACCCTTCGGAGATGAAGAAGTGAGAAGTCCACAACAAACTCTGACCTTTCATTCCTGTGGTAGAATGGGTGGGGGAAGGGGAAGGGGCAGGAGTCTTTGCTTTAGACTTGCCTGTCAAGTCCACAGTAGGCTATAGAAGTATATAAATAAAATGAACACACCTGATAGTGTTTTTAATTTCCTTGTTTTCCCTAGTAACTCACCCTGTTTCATAGATATGAGCAGAGCTGTTGCTGTCAAAGGGGCTGGGAGGTGTGAGACCCAGCATGGGAAGCATGTGTATGTGTCACTGCACACATTTCTCTTCTTACCCAAGATGACTTCCTCCACTTTCTCTGTTACGCTCTTGCAGAACCCCTAGGTCTCCAAGGAACCCAGTTTGGAAAACACTGGGCCCTAAACCTCCCACTCCACCACCCCCTAACTCTATGATTTATGTTTCTTTCTGGCCTATTCCTAATCATGGGTTCTCCTTTGCAATAGCAGGCTTAATGAGGTCATGTGTCCTTTTCAATGCATCCTTTACTCTGAAGGAGTAACTTAGCTTTGAGTTCATCCAGCTCTGTACACAGTAGCCATACGTGACTGGTTAAATTTAAGTTACCATTAATTAAATTAGAAATCAGAAACTCTTTTCCTCAGTCATGCTTGCTGCACCTGAAGTGTTCCATAACTGCCTATGGCTAGTGGCTCCATATTGGACACTGTAGACCTATGATATCATTGAAGAAAATTCTACTGAGCAGATCTGGCTAGCCTTTGAAATGGCCCTACTGGTACTGGGAAGCTGGGCAGAGATCACAGTACACCCTTGTATTCCCTTGATGGCTAAGAGTTGATGAGGAATGCCAGTTATTTTGCATGGAGTTTTTGCTTCATGGGGTTTTCCATTACGTGGGGTGGCTGTGGGTTAACACATTGAGAACCAAAGGCTTGGCTTGGAGTAATATTCCACAAAATACCTGACTGGTACTTCTCCAAACTGCCAAGGTCATAAGAAAACAAGGGAAGACTGAGGAGTTGTCATATACCAGAGAGACCAAGGAGGTGTGAGGAGTACATGTGGTGTACTACCCCAAACTGGATCCTGAACAGAAAGAGGACATTTGTGGGAAAACTGAGAAATCTGAACAAGGTGCATAGTTTAGTTAACAGTGGTGCAGCAGTGGTGGCTTCTAAGTTTTGAAAAATGTGCTATGTCATGTGAGATGTCCACAGAGGGGAAGCTGGTGAGGAAATTCTTGGTACCATCTCTGCAACTTTCCTATAGATCTAAAATTATTCCAAAGTGATAATTATTTTAAAAAAGACTTGGGTTTTCATTCCTGACTCTACCGGTTACCCATGGTAGCAATTCCTGTCCCTATGTTTCCTTCTTGTGCTTATTGACACTGTCAGAGCTGACAAAAGCACTTGGACAGCCGAGAGGCAGCATAGACGTTATTTTGATCCTGAGACTGTATTGGGCTCTGCAAGTGTATATGGCATGATTCTTGCTCTTAGGCAACATTCCCCATATTTAGTAGAGTGTTTGAAGCTACAGGAGGCAAGAGTGGGAGACATGTGATGTCCATGGAGTTCCTACTTTGTGTCTGACACTGAGCTAGACCCTCTTCCCTGTGGACCATATTAGAATCTCATAAGAACCTTCTAGACTCTCCATGTGGTATGTGCTGTTTCCATTTCCAGAGGAGGAGCCAAAGTTCCAAGAGGAGAGTAATTCCACTCCCTTTCCTTGTTGACACTAAGCTCCACAACACCCCTCCTTGCTCCCTTCCTGGCCATCCTCTATGGCCAACTTCTCATGAGGCCTGTGTCTCTTCCTCTCCGGGAGGGTGTATGAGGAACATCTCCAGGAGAGAGAAGCCCTGAGTTAGGAACCAGCATTTGTGTCCAGGAGTGATGGTGAGTGACCTTGGAGAGTACCAATGACTTGGATTTATGACCTCCCTCCCTAATTTGTCACTAAGCCTGTCACTTTCCTCCCTCTGTCAAGCTTGTCACCAGGATTCTTTTGCTCAGAGAACTCCTGCTGCTTTCTACAGAGAAACACCTTTAGGCACAGTGAGACCTGACAGTGAAAGCTACTGTGGTCAGGAGGATCCTTTCTGATGACCTGAAAAATCTCATTGCCTGTGAAGCTACTTTGGGCTGCGCCAGCCTCTTCTGCTGGCATGCCCTGTCCTGGAAAGGGAATTCGTACAAGTCTGATTCTGTGGTCTACACATTAGGAACTCCAAATCCCTTTCCATAGGTTCAGGTGTGTTTCTGGCCCATCAGCATCCCTAGGTCAGAGTCTATCCAGAGATGGGGGCAGGTGTGGTGGTGGTGGTGCCTGTGTGTGTATGCACATGTGTGCACACATGCGTGTGTGTATAGGTTTTGTAAGAAATGCGTTCTTACAGAGGCAATGAAGAGTAACAGCATTGTATGTACAAAGGGCTGATACTGTCCTTCACCCTGGCTTCTGCAGGATCTGAATCACAAACCTCACTTCCTCACATTGCAGAAACTAATCACACATGGGACTGTCTCCAAGGAGGTCACACTAGGGGAGAAAGGGGTCATGAATACCTGTTTAGGGCATAAAGCAACCGTACTATGACATGGTCCCACAAGGGCCCAGCAAAAGGAATGACTGATTTGTCCTAGAGACATTTGAGCTTGTGCTTCAATAAGGAGGAGTTTGCAAAATAAGGAAGATGTAAGAGAGGGTATGAGCGTTCTAAACTGAGGGGACACCAGGGATCCGAATAATATTTCCTTAAAAGCTTCCTTACGATGGTGCTGTCTTCCAGATTTATCCCATCTAAGCCCTGATGACATCAACACTACTGATTTGTTTTTCGGTTGAAGCACAGAAGGTTGAGTGATCTGCTCAAGAATATAGAGTCATGGGACGCCTGGGTGGCTCAGTTGGTTAAGCAGCTGCCTTCGGCTCAGGTCATGATCCCAGCATCCCGGGATCAAGTCCCACATCGGGCTCCCTGCTCGGCAGGGAACCTGCTTCTCCCTCTGCCTCTGCCTGCCACTCTGTCTGCTTGTGCTCACTCTCTCTGACAAATAAATAAATAAAATCTTTAAAAAAAAAAAAAAAGAATATAGAGTCACAAAGAGGTAGGGGCAGGACCAGAACTCAGATCCATTCCCAGGGCATATCAGGGTTCCCAACCATTTGGTGACACCACCTTCCAGGAAATCAGGGAAACAACAGCGAAGAAAATGTTAGAGGACTTACCGCCAAGTTTTCCAGGCCACCTTTGGAGCTCTGGACTCCATTCTGGGGTTAGCAAAGAGGCTTCAGGTATTTTATGACCCAGAAGGGATCTTAATAGAATTGTTTTTGAGAAAGTTTAACTCTGGCTTCAGTGTGGAAGGTAGATTGGTGGTTGTTCAAATATAACCTTATAATAAACTCTTGGATTTGTTTAATAACTGCAATTGTGCCTGAAGTCACCTCCCTACAAGATGGCAGATGTGAAAATGCTTTGTCAAGTGGAGCAGAATATACAGATGCAAGGTTATTATTAATATGGTATTAGGTTATTGCTTTATTTGGGGACAATTTCCTTTGTTCTTGGAAGACTTTGAATAGAGAATGGGTTTCTCTATTGTTCAGCATTTGCTATTAGGGACAGAATTGAACTGGTTCAAATTCAAGTTTTTGTTCCAATTTTAATGTCTTATGTAATACCGGGAATTTTTGTTTACAATTTATTCCTGCTTCTGCAGGTGCTCCACAGGGTAGGATCCTGCACCTGGGAATGCTAGCATTAATTTTGACAAAAAGGTTTTAAAAATATAAATGTCAGCATCTCTAGCATAGTGAAGGTGGCAGTGGATGACAGAAGGGCATTCTAGGATGGCGCTCTAAAATAGAATTCCAGATGCCTCCTGCATGTTCCCGGAGACTAGAGGCAGTAGCACTGGCCTGATTTGCTCAACCCGAGTATTCTGTTATTTAGAGACTCTCTCTGAGGCTGGTGGTGTAGCATGGGGTTGGGCAGAATGATGTCTGGTTTTCCTGCCTCCTAGTTGGGTGGCTCTGGGCAAACCTCCTAAATGCCCCAAGCCTCAGTTTCCCCTGCTATAAAATGGGAAGATGGGAATAAATTCAATGAGTTGATATTTGGTAGAAGGATTGAATCCATGAGGGCAGGGACCCTATCAGATTTGTCCTCCTTTCATCCCGAAGCCCCTTCTGTCAAGGGGTCCCAGTCAAGGGGGTCCCCTGCATGTCACACTTCTGCTGGCCTCTAGGGGAAACTCCAACCCAGGCCATGGCGTATCATCTTGGTTGCTACACTCAAGTCCAGGTGAACAGAGACTGCAATCCCTACACTACTAGAAGTCCTCAGCCTATGTGAACCAAGCTCTGGCCATTAGCCCGCCACCCCTGCACCTCTCCTGGCAGCCCTCCCCAGATTCATGAGCCTAAACCTACCATCTCCTTCATTCTTATGCTAGCGCCCCAGATCAATGTCCCCTATTCCTTACAACCTCACATATCCAAGCTGCTCAGTTTTCTTCTTGACCAGGAGTACCTCCCCCTCCCTCCCCTGGGGCTGTCTCAGCTTTCCTTCCGCCAGGACCATGCCCATGTGCCCTCACTTCTTCTTTAGGTCTCCATACTTCACCTTCTAGAATGCACAGAAATGGTTCCCCAGCTCATGACTTCTTGCCAACCCTCTGCGACTCTTTACCCAGCAACTGCTCTATGATTATAATCTCAGACCTAAAGTCTCTCGGGTTGGAGAGGCACCCTTCTGCTTCCAGACTCTCACCACTTCATCCTCATCTGTAAAAACAACAACAAAACAAAACAAAACAAAACAAAGCCAAAAAAGCAAAACCCTGTCCCTCTCCTTTGACATACCCTCCACATCCTACTTGCTGTCGTCTCTGAGAGAAGTAGCCTTCCTTCACTGAAGTCTTGGCTTCCTGCTTTTCCATCTGTGTCTCTGTTTGTGTTCTGTGTTCATCCTGAGCCATTTCCACATCTACTTGAAATTTGTCCTCTGACTACCTAATGCACTAAATCACACAGGTGACATTCACCCACATATGCAAGCCAGATGCTCAGGAGCCACTCTCAGACACTCCCCTTTCCTTCTGCACCCACTTTCACTCTGTCAGCAACCCCCCCCCAAGCTTACCCCTAAACACGCATGGACAGCTCCACTCTGCTCCATCTCCCATCCCGCACCGGGGTTAGCCTCCTGGCTTGCATGCCTTGGTCCCTGGTTGTTTTGAGCATAAACAAGCCTGTGGGTATATTTCTCTCTCTCTATTTTTAGTATTTCATTCAGGAATATATATGAGGCATACGTAAAGCCTTAAGAATAATGATAAAACCAGCACCAAGGGACTCAGAGTGTAAGGTTAAGTGCTAGAACATGACCAATCCTGTTGAAAACCTGTGTGTGCCCCTCCCTGATCTCAAACCTGCTCTTCTTTGCTGGAGGTATTAATTCCTCCGTCTTCTCAGTGAATGTTCCCTAAATCATATAAGTTTGAGAATGATAGCCCATATAGTCTTCTGAAAGTTGCCTTTTTTCCTCATACTTCTATCTGAAGATACACACACAGACACACACACACAGACACACACACACACACACACACACACACACACACACACAAAGAGGAATATTATACAGCAGTAAAAGTTAATGAAAATGCAGCTACCCTTCTCACCATGGATGAGTCTCCAAATAACAGATCTCCAAAAAGGCAGCTTTCAGAAGAATATTTTCAGTAGATAAGCAGAATATATGTCTATATACAAATACATACACACAGACATAGAGATACACCCCCCACATATGACAATGTGTTTCTCACAATGTGTTTGTCCATTCCCCTTGTTTTGGACTTTTTTCAGGTTTTCTTTGCCAAACTCTTGCTATCTGAGGATTCTCAGACCCTCCTGATACACGTGTGTTTCTCTAGAATCGACAAGAGTGGAATTTTTTGGTGTACACATCTTCAGCTTGAAATGTAAAAGGGTCCCTGTTCTCTGGGTTGTTGCTCACATTCCTGTATTCTTGAGTGTCAGATAGGCTGTGGTAACATGTGGACCCCAAATGTGTAATGATTCAAACATAGCCCTTTATTTCCTCCCTCTAATAACTGTCTCAAGGAGATGTTCCTGGTAGAGGGCAACTTTGCTCCCCCTTGTCATTCAGGGACACAGGGTAATCAACAGCTCCATCATTTTTAATACCTGGCTTCAAGGTCACCCTGGGAGTCATTGTCCTGACCCTCATGGACAAGTTAAGGCTGAAAATGGCATCCGTGACTTTATTTATGCACTCTGGCTGGAACTCACACTCAAGGCTGTCCTGCCTATGCTGGCAGCTGACAGATGCCATTTTTCAGTCTACTCCCCAAAAGAAGAGGAAATGGTGAACAGCTTGGTCATAGACTGGCCTCATCCTACTTTAAAATTTGCTTTCCTGTGGGTATGAAATAGTCTCATTGAAAAGCCAACTTACAGTTCGCTGATTATTAACAAGCTTGAGAATTTGGATGCCCTTCACCATTCTGGTCCCTTCCTGTGACCCACCTGCTTGTGACACTTGTCTGTGTTTTAAGAATTGGCTTAATTGTTTTCTATCTTAATTTGTAAGCTTGAGTTTCATTTCCCCTTTGGCATTGTGGATGCTGATCCTGTTTTGGGTCTATGTTTGCAAGGATCTTCTGAATTGTGGTTTGCCTTCTATGCTTCATCCAGGGTGATTTTCCTTGAAGATTCCCAATTTTATTGTAAACTATGATTTATGCTTTTTAAAGTTTTATCTTAAAATATCTGTTCATACTCTGAAGCAATACACTTCTTATGATTTCTTCTGAGAGTGTTGCAATCTCTCATCTGCCTTACAGTCTTCATTCTGTCTGTAGTTGGTGCTCATGTATGGTGTGAAGTAAAGAACCAAGCTTCCTTTTCCCTCAGATGAATAATCCGTGATTCCAGTACTGTTTATGAAATTCCTCACTCTTTTCCTCCCTTATCTACAATAGCATCTCTTACACAGCAGTTTTCCACATTAGTGCAGATTTATTTCTCATCTGTTCTATTGCTATTGTCTGTTTTTGTTCCCACCAACCACCACCAGCGGTTTCTTTACAAAGCACCTAGACCAATATCTTAGTAAGTGAAACTCGGCCATGCCACATGTGCTGCCTCAGCACCTTGACCACATGGACGTGGTATGGGCTTTCATAGTATTAGTTCCCATCAGCCAGGGCAGTTCTTGGTGTCTCATCATTGTCATTTTCCCAATGAGTGTCTGAGGAATAAATAGATCCCCAGTTTCTGGCGCGATACCAGGGCACTCAGAATCTTTTAAAAGAGTCGAAATATGACTGTGAAAACATCCCGCAAGACTTGGCATATGGGAAAGGAACAGTGTATGTTTGTCTCCTCAACTTGCCTTAATTAATGTGATCTCTCTTGTCCCCCAGCTACCTTAGCATATATCGCAAGAGTCAGTGACAATTTTTCTGTGCTGACTCAGGTAGCAAACTGTGTTAGGGTAATGCATGCTAGATGCTGTAACAACCAAGCCCTAAATTGTGGCTTCACAAAACAAAAGTGGCTAACACACACACACACACACACACACACACACACACACACACACACACATTAATATCCCCTTGATTTCACAGTCTGATGAGAGTCAGGGAGCTTTTTTGGGCTGTCCTCTCTGACCAGTAACTCAGGGATCTGGGCGCTCTCCATGACACGGTTCTGCCACAGAAGAGGGAGAGAGAACCACCTAATGCTCCAGAAGGAGATTCCAAATCCTGGATGTTGAAGTGCAAACATCCTTCACCCACATTTCATTAGCCAGAACGAGTCACATGACCACAGCAGAACTGCAAGGGAACCTGGGAGATGTAGTCTTCTTATACCCAGGAAGAGAAGACTAACTAGATTCTACCACACACAGGGGAAACTTAACTCTTAGAGGAGAACCTCTTTCTCTCACCCCCTTCTCTACCTCCCATTGCCCCCCAAGGTAGTATAGCCTCATGAAGAAATTGCAGTCTTTGGGATCAGAATGGAGTTTGAACTTCATATACTTGCCAATGATTGTGCAACCTTGTTAACTCTGAACATTTATGATTAAACCCAGGTAGGGGCTGCAGCAGGACTCATGTTCAGGTTTGGTTTATTCCATCCCGCTGCCTGTTCTGGGCTCAGCGAGGCCCGCTGCTCCAGGCTCCCTGCAGTTGCTGGCCAGCACACCATGCTCCCACTGCACCATTTTAAACTGGCTGTGTCGAGAGGGGCTCATCTGACAGTGCACATGAATTACCCTTGCTTCTTCGCTGCTCCCATAAAATGCCTGGAAACCAGACCTTTCCCAAATTCCAGCTTCATGACGGGCTCCATTCATTTTCTGTTTGTTGACATTGTACGGCATGTTTTCTACCAGTGCATCCATTGTGCCTGGCTCCCCCTGGGGTTGCCTGCTTTATTTTCCTCTGGCAAATCTCCCTCCATTCTTTTCCCCACTGTAAGAGCCTGGCAGAAAAACAGGCTTCCGTGAAATGGCCATCAGATCACTGTGTGGTTTGGCCCTGCTTGGCTATTTGTCTCTGGGGCACCAGTCCATTCAATTAAACAAGGTCAAAGCTGTGTTGGCTAAATTTATTGTCACTATTTTTCTGAATTTTCACCTTATTGGAGGAAGCTGGGCAGCAAGATGAAGGATGTGGATAATAATTTTGTCAGTTAGGTGCAAAAACATAGAAGCATATGTCACACCCCCTCCCACACACACACAAAGGAAAAAAGACTGGAAGGAAACATGCCAAAATACTTATAGTTGTTGTCTCTGAGTAGCAGGGCTTTTGTTTATTTTATTTACTTATATAGACTTTTCCGTACTTGTCAGAATTTTCGAAGTGGGCCACTACCGCTTAGATTCTCACAGGAAATGGGTGTCGTATTCCAAGGGAATTGGAGAGCATTCAGCAAAGCGACTATCTGCGGAAGTTCAGGGGTATAGTCACTCCAGAGGTCCTGATCCATGAGGTGACTCTGCAGTGACCAATCTCAGCTTAGTCCTTGCTGACACTACATGCTCAGAAAGGTCCCTGTGCTCTGCCTCACCATCCTTCCTTTACCTCTACTCTGGGATCAGGGTTCAAGGACTGATCACGCTCTGGGATGTGGCTTGGAGTTTGGTAAACAACAAAGAAAGCTCTGGCAATGCTTCATTGCCAGTCAAGGTGTCAGGAATATCCACATGGTCCCTCCAGATGAGGAAGCCAGGAAGCACACTCTGCTCTAGAGCCAGGAAGATCCCCAGGGCTTGGCAAAGCCTACAAAGCAGGAGACGGTGGCACCCTCAGTGACATAGCAATGACAGGAAGCTGTTAGCCCCTGGACGGCTGCACTTTGGGGGAAGCCGAGGCTGGCAGGGAGGAAAGGAATAATCCTACTTCTTCTGTCCACCATCTCATCTTCCAATGGTGCATCTCCTTAAAGGAACGCAGTCAGAATCCAGGGGTCATGGAAGCCTAGGGAGCATCATCACCACGGGCAGTCTTGTTGGACACAAGACACAGCAGAGAAAAACAGAGTACCTTTAGAGTTGCTGTCGGTATTAATGGTGCAATTAGAAAATAAGGTGTTGTTGACATAAAAATGCAGCTCAGTGGATGAGAAATGGAGCAGCATTCAACATGCCATCTTATAGCCTTGACTGTGGACCGACCCTGGGCTCAGCTCTAGCCCTGCTGTTGTTCATCAGACACCACCAGGGCTTTTGAGGAGTCCCCCACTACATGGGGGAAAGAGACATGTAACCAACAACTCAAATTTGGAGGCAAGCAAACATTATTTAGGAACAACAAACAAGGAGGAGAGTCTGTCCTTGCAACACTGTGGATGAAGTTGGAGGGCATCATACATAAAATAAACCAGAAAGAGAAAGACAAATACTAGAAACTTAAAAAAAAAAAAAAAAAGGAAGGAAAAAAATGCTGAACTCACAGTCTAGAAGAGTGGTTGTCATGGAGCTGGGGAAAATAGGGAGAGGTTGGTAAAAGCCTACAGACTCAGTGATGGTTAAGGCCTGAGGATCTAATGCATAATATGGTAACTATAGGGGTAACGTTGCATAGTTGAAATTTGAAAAAGTAGAACTCGAATGTTCTTACTGTAAAAGGGGGAGTGGGAGGGTGAGTATGCCAGGTGATGGATGTAGTAATTAACAACATGGGGTGGCTGAAACCTCTCACCATGAATCTGATCACCCCCTTGTATACTTAAAAGGTGATGTTGTAAATTTCTTACAATTTTTTTATTTGTCAGTTACACGTCAATAAAGCCAAAAACCAACAAGCACAGGTGGGGGAGTGGTGTGTGAGAAATGTAGACTGGGGTGCTAAGAGCCAGCTCAGGGCTCACCCCTAGCTAAGCTGGTGGAATGGTCTGGATAAATCCATTTCCCTCCTTTGTTCAGGCTTCCCATCTGCAGAGTGAGGCTTACAGTTTGCAGTTAGGGACCCGCAGGTCCGCTAGAGAAACCGGGGCTCATGCTCAGCCCTGGACTCGAACATTCACTGAAGTTAGTATGAAGCTGCAGATTTGCTCAATCCTGATTTATTTCAGTCCATAAGGACTTGGGGGGTCAAGGCCTATGCTAATTTGTATCACCTGTCCATATGCGCACGTGTGTGCACGCGCACACCTGCACACACTTCATTCCTGTCTTTGCTGCTCCTCCTTCCCCCTCAGCAAACCTGAAACACACCCTTCTCGCCCAGCGTAGAAAAGTCTGGGTGGCACTGGGTTTACTCCATTAACTGAAGATGTGCTTGTGATGAATTATGAATGACCTAACATGTCTTAAATCATAAAGAAATCCAATTTAACTTTCTGCACACAGTTCAAAGTCTGCTTTTAATCTCTGCTTTGCTCATGACTATTGTGCATCTTAGTAGGTTCAGCATCGAGAAGTGAGAAGCAAAATGTTGCAGTTTTGCATCAAGCAGATATTGACTAATACTCTTTGTTGCTTTCCATAGAGGAAGGGCTCTTTGGGTTTTTCATTTCCTCTTTGTGTGTATGTGTGTGTGTGTGTGTGTGCGCTTGCACGCGTGCGCGCGCGTGTGTGTGTGTACTTAATATCCAGAAGCAATAAGTAACACATTAGCCCAAGAGAAGAAACAAATTGCTATTTTTTATTCCTCTCCACTGTTGGGATGGATCCAGAGGCCTTGCAAGAAGGAACAAAGAATTCAGTGCCTTTCTAATGGCATGTGACTCACTTCAGTGGAGAACCACCCTTATGTTTCAACTGTATCTTAAAGAGGCTGTTTCAGGGGATGGTGGCTGTCAGAATTTGGTTGGAAAAACAGCAATCACTCATGAGTTCTGGCTACAAATGGGTTCTTTTTATAATTAAACTTTTCATTTTAAGATAATTACAGATTTACCTTCAAGGCAGAGAGATCCCATGGGTAGGTGACCCCGTTTCCCACAATGGTAACATCTTGTGAAACTACAGTGCTATATCACAACCAGCTTTTGTGCTTTGACACAGTCCAGAGATCTCATCCGGATTCCCTATTTCATTAGTACTCATTTGCGTGTGTGTGTGTGTGTGTGTGTGTGTGTGTGTGTGTGTGTGTGTGTGTATTTAGTTCTAGGCAGTTTTATGACGTGTGTGTATACAAGACCACCCACAGTCAAGATACGGAACATTTCCGTCACTACAAGGATCCCACTTCCTCCCTGCTGGGCCCCCACCCCATCCCTCTAACATCTGGTAACTACTTGTCTGCTCTTGATTTCTCCTATTCTTTCATTTCAGGAACATTCTACACATGGAATAATGTAGTATATAACCTGTTGGGATTGGCTTTTTTCCCCACTCAGTGTAATTCCTTAAAGAGTTATTCTTCCAAGCCACTGAAAGTAACAGTGGTTTGATCTGTTTTTACCACTAAATAGTGTTCCACGGTGGGGAGGCATTGCGGTTTACTCAACTATCCATCTACCGAAGGACCTGTGTTCATTTTGGATATTAGGAAGAAAGCTGTGGGAAACATACACATCCAGGTTTTTGTGTGAACATTAGTTTTCATTTCTGTGGGGTCACCTGGCAAGAGGACAATGGCTGGGTTGTGTGGTCACTGCCTGTTCAGCTTTTAAAGAATCTGACAAATGGTGTCCCAGGGTGGCTGCACCATGTTACCTGCCCATGGGTAAGTAGGGGGGACTCCGGTTTTTCCACATGCTCGCCAGCAGCTGGTAGGTGACTATTTGGTATTTTACTGGCTCTGATGGGTGTCGTGAGGTCCCACTCTGGTTTGACTTCACATTTCCCTAATGGCTAATGTGTCTCCACATCTTTTCATGGGCTCATTTGCCATCTGAGTATCTTCTGTGGTGAAATGCCTGTTCATATCTTTTGCCCATTTTCTAAATGGATCATTTTTTTTTTTTTCAGACTCTTAGCGGGGACTTTTGTGGAGCTGAAATTTATGGTGTCGATGAGGTATGATTGATGGAATTTCCTTTTATAGATCACATTGTTTGTGTCAAGTCCAAGAACTTTTTGGTTGGCCCTAGATTCTGAAGATTTTCTTTCTCTCCCCCACTCAAAAGCTTTCCAGTTGCACATTTTACATTTGATTTAATTTTTGTATAAGATGTGAGGTTTAGGTTGAAGTCATTTCTTTTGCTTAGGGATGTCCAGTTTCAGCAGAACCACTTTCTGCAAAGGTCCTCTTTTTCCTTCAAGCTGTATGGGTAGCTTTGCCAAAAATCATGTGGGCAAATTGGTGTGGGTTTGTCTCTGGGTCAGTCTTCTGTTTTACTGATCTTTGCACTCATCCCTCACACAATACCACACTTTCATGATTATTCTATGTATATGGTAAGAGTTATTATTGAGTAGAGCAATTTTTCCCATGTTTTTCTTCATTTTCAAGATTATTTGAGCCATTAAGGGCTTCTGTCTTCCTAGATAAATTCAGAATTAGTCTGCTATACACACACACACACACACACACATTTTTTTTTTTTTTTTGAGAGAGAGAGTGAGATAGAGAGAGAGAAAGTGTGTTCATGTGTGTGTGCCCAGGAGGGAGGAGCAGAGGGAGAAGGAGAGAGAGAATCCATGCTGGGTGTGGAGTAGATGTGGGGCTCCATCTCATGACCCTGAGATCATGAAAACTAAGAACCGGATGCTCAACTGATGGAGGCATCCAGGCACCCCTAGTTTGCTGGGTCTTAAAAAACCTGTTTGAGCTGTTTTCAATAAGGAATTTGAAGCTTCTGCAACCATTTGGAGGGCTGCAGACATGAAAGGCAGCAAAGCCACCTGCGACCTTCTCAGTGTCAGTATTCAAGCAAGGGCTCTGAAGGGCTCCCCAGAGATTGTTACAAATCTCAAGAACCTCAGGAGAGCTGCTACCAACTCTCCCAGTAGGCTGCACTGAGCAGTGACTCTTGAGGTCAATCTGGAGTAGCCTGGAGGGTCAGGGCCTGAAAGCAGATGGTGCAACACTGTCTAGGTCTGGGAACGTGTTGTCAGGTTTCTATGCAGTTGGTGATGAAAAGCTGGGGAAGACAGCTCCTCACAGAGCCCAGTTTTCAGCGGGACAGAGCTCTCTGGAAATGGATCCCTACAACCCAGGGAGCTGGTCCTCACATGTTTAGTTATTCGTTGACATAGTGGAAGGGTGCTCTGAATAGGCTAAAGACACTGCAGGGAAGCCATGGGGGCTCAGAGGTGGTCAGGTGAGCAGGCAGGCAAGCCACTTCGGTGGGCTGAGAAATGCAGGGATGCAGGACAGGGCGGGGACTGTCAGGGAAGAGGCAGAGGGAGAGAGGAAGGACGCACTGACACACTCATCACACATGAGGGAAGATGCTTCAGGGAAAACCATGTCTGTGCTGAGGCACGTGTGTACTGCAGCCCTCCTGCGGGGGAGGGTGGTGCAGGAGAAGGATCCTTCTGGAACCACAGAGGAGGATGAAGGTATGGATATGCCAATAGGCTGGTCTGCAGACACTGGGGCTGTGGCCTCATCCCTCACCCGGTTCTGGGGAGCCATGTGACAGTTCCAGTGTTCCAAGAGCAAGCTGAAGAGGTGGGTTGGAAATCCCAGACATGCATTCTGTGTTTCCTTCCTGCAGCCCCATCTGTAAAGCCAGTACTTTGTCTTTAAAAACAACCAGGAGGTTCTGGACTCCAGCCCTTCTTTCTCCCCACCCCTGGAACGCAGTGGCACTCTTTAGAACTGGAGTGAACACTGAGGTATTGTCTTTGAAGAAAAGTACCATTGTTGTGGATCACACTTATTTTATCCAAATGAAGTGTTTCTTTACTTCGTGCAGCTCTCACCCATATGACACGTCAGTTCCAATTTGTGGCAGGAAGCTAAGTTAATCTGACTCCAGCCCCCACAAGGCCATTCAAGGCATGTCCCAGAAAATAATAGGATTGTTTAAGGATCACTGTGGCAGGGCTAAGAGCTGGTTTTCTCTATCTTTGTGCCCCTGTGTGCAAGAATGCCCACTGCCAATGACGTACAAACTATGCTGGGCAGCAAGACAGCTTTGTGGGGTGTGTGTGTGTGTGACAACTCTTCCCTGGGGGGCAGACATGGCCTTCGGTTCCATGGTCCCAAGGTGTTCCTCCATGGTCCAGCCAAGGTCAGTGGTTAAGCTAAGGTCATGCGGCTGGGGGCAACAGAGGAGCTGGTAACTTACTGGAAACAGATGGACACATGGAGACACCCAGGAGGTCAGCTTGAGTCAGGAGAGCCGGGACCACATGAGGGTCCATATCCCCATGGGCAGGTGGCAGAGTTCCTTCCAGGACGGAGCTCCTTGATGGTCCTTTTCACCGGAATCCTCAGTGCCTGGCCCAGAGGAGAGGCTTAGGGTAGATCATATGCTTCCCACCCCAAAAGGATGATAGTCTGATTCATTTTCTGGGGCTGACCTGTGAAACTGCTGAACAAGGAGGCTTTAAACAACAGAACATAGTTTTCTCACAGTGCTGGGGGCTAGAGGTCTCAAATCAAGGTGTCAACAGGATTTGTTCCTTCTGGAGGCTATGAAGGAGCCTCTATTTTATGACTCTCCTGGTTCCTGGTGGTTGGTGGCAAACGTTAATGTTTTTTTGTTTTTGTTTTTGTTTTTTTAGAGAGAGAGAGCATATGCACATAGTTGGGGAGGGGCAGAGGGAGAGAGAGAATCTTAAGCAGATTCCACACCCAGTGTGGAGCCTGACACAGGGCTCGATCTCATGACCCTGAGATCATGACCTGAGCCAAAATCAAGAGTTGGGTGCTTAACCGACTGAACAACCCAGGCTAACCATTCCTTTTTTTTTTTTTTTAAGATTTTATTTATTTATTTGACAGACAGAGATCACAAGTAGGCAGAGAGGCAGGCAGAGGTGGGCGGGAAACAGGCTCCCTCCTGAGCAGAGAGCCTGATTTGGGGCTCGATCCCAGGACCCTGGGATCATGACCTGAGCCAAAAGCTGAGGTTTTAACCCACTAAGCCACCTAGGTGCCCCCAGGCTAATAATTCCTAACCTTATAGTTGTGCTATGATGATTCTGTCTCTATTTGCATCCCTACACGTCTGACCTGCAGAACTGGGAGCTAATATATGGGTGTTTGCTAAGCCCTACATTGGTGGTAATTTGTTGCAGAACATAGAAAAAAATTAATTTGCTGAACTAAGCCACAAAACCCAAACATCCCCATTTTACAAAAGAGGAAACTGAGGCCCAGCAAGACGGGTCATCTTGCCCACGATTGGCCTGTCTGTGGCAGGGAAGGGCCTCGAACTGAACTCTGCTGGGCTCTCAGTCTGTTACACTGCCTTGCCACGTAGCCACTTGTATTTAAATGGAAGGCCCCGGTGGTACATATTCTTCCTCTGATTACTCAATGATTTGATGCACATAGTTATTTAAAGGTGCAGAAATTGCTCAAAATAATAGCGAGAGGAGCTTGCAATATCATTGCCTTCATTGGCCATTAGTGGACGGCTTGAGATCAGGCTTGCGTGTACAGTTAATTATGGGACAGCGAGTCTGAGACTCTGTGGCCTGCAGGCCTGGGGTCTTTGGTCTTTGCCATGCGAAGGTGACAGGCTACGGCTTATTGATCTCATGCGACCGGGTTGGGCCTCGCTTGCATTATGGTAACAGAACCTAGTAAATTGTAAAGAAATGGCAAAAGCTAAATGATGATCACATGTAAGCTATTAATGTAATTGTGTTCTTAGAGCCGCCTTCCTCAAATTACTCCGGTGGTGATTTCGGATTGAATTGGAGTCACATCCTGGGAATAACTCATCCCCCAGTCTCAACCCGCGTTGGCGTCAACAGCGCACGGCACACATTGAGCTAGCTGCTTTATTGTTGGAATTCCATAATCCACGAGGCACTCTCAGTCATGAAGTAGTCATTATTAAAATATAATATTACGTCCGTGTGTGATTATTATTTTAATGCAGTTCTCCGTTGACTGACACAAGGAGGCCCAAACTCTTTGAGGCTCCCCTCTCCATTCTCCTACAGTAAAGTTAATTTATACCAAGATGATAAAAAATTTGATTTATTTTACAACAGATCAGTAATTGTGCTCTACAAATAAGTTCGTAATGATAATCAACAGCATTTTCAACATAATTTAATTTGTCTTCTCCCGAGAGGTAGTTAAATGCAGTAATAATAACACCAGTGTTATGGACTCCGCAGCAGTTAATCATGGTCTGAATATGCAGACAGCCCCAATATTGTATTGACAGAAATTAAATTAACCATCAGCTTGGGCAATCAGCGGTTATACAGCTATTAAAAGCAATAAAGGCAACAAACCCCAACCATTGCCAATTACATTTTGACATATACAAGGGAAAGGACAGATGCTTTGATTCGAGATTTTTCTTTCCATGAAAATAAGACAAGAGAGTCGCACCTTGAACTTGTGCAGACCTTGTTCCCCCAAGGCTTGCTGAGCGTGGGATGGGCTCTCACATGCAATCTCTACTGACGGTTTTCTTTTCACTAAAAGATAATAATCGATTGGTCAGGATTCATAGTTTGTTAAATTTTAAGTTGTCTCTCCAACACAACTTTTGGTGTCCCTACAAGGGTTCCCTGTCTGGGGTTTTTTGTTTGTTTTTGCTTTAATTTTGGGGTTTCTTTTTTTTTTTTTTTTTTTTTTTGGCCTAACATTGTAATGTTTGACACAGGCACATAACAAGGACTCAATTTTAAGATGGTAGGGAAAGCAGGGGAAAAAGGGGAGGAAAAGAAAAGGAAATCTCATATTTTTTTGAGCTTAGGAAGATTCTCAGTTAAGTTCAATGATGCTGTAATACGACAGTGTTTTATCATCGTCTGTAGGAGACTTTGAGCTGGTTTAATTCAATGCCCATCCAAATAGAAGTATCGGGTGGGAAGCGAATTTCTTCTTTCCCCTCCCCCCCCACTTCCTTCCTTTCTCCCTCTCTCCCTTCCTTCCTTCCTCTTTTTTTCCTTTCCTTCTTCCATTCCCTCCCTCTTCCCATTCTCTCCCTTCCTCCCTTCCTTCCCCAGCACACTACCCTCCTTCTTAGTGGAGATTTCAATCGTCCTCAGCCTTCATGCTTAGAGATTGTCCATATGGGGTTGGTTGTACTGGGGATCTAGCTGAGCCACAGGCTACAGACTGGTTTATGCCACCAATGGTCCATGGCCACCATATTAGCTGTGGTTGATGGGGAGATGCTCAGTGGCAGGAGTGGCCATTGAGGCTCCTGGTCACTGACATCGGGTAGAGTACTCTGAGCTGGAGACTGAACCACCTGTGGACCTGGAGGAGGCTCCCATGGAACTCTTTGGTACTGGAAAAAGATGAGATTTCAAGTCAAGACTGGATGGGGTCTGGAAGCCAACTCAATCTGTCTGCATTATTTCCCTGAGTCCTCTCATTTTAGGCCCCATGGAGCTCTCCTTTCCTTGTGACCTGCTGCCCCTCCCCCTTCTCCAGTCTGGAACAAACTTAAAGTTGGCACAGTTGCTTGGCACTTGTGGTAAGTAAGCAAGCTATCCTGCTGACCTTGGGGATAGAGAAGGGGCATGAGCCAAGGAAAGCAGGTGGTCTCTAGAAGCTGGCAAGGCCAGGAAATGGAATCCCACCCAGATCCTGCAGGAGGAGCATGGCGCTGCTGAAACTCTGACTCTACCCCAGGGCAACCTGGGTCCGACTTCTGACTTCTCAACTGTAAAGTAATACACGTGTGTTGTTTGCCGTTGGTGGCAATTTATTACGGGAGCAATAAGAAAGGAATGCAGTTCTTCATCTTTTTATAAAAACCTATTGTTTATGAAAAGTATTGTATAAGCCAAGCCCTTCATGCTTTCAACAGTGTGAACCCCAAAGCCCAGGTGCTTGCAAATTCAAAGTGCTAGGTTTTGAAATAGACCAGTACTTTCCCTGATTCTCTGCCATACACCATCCTTCTCTTGAGCTGAGGGTAGGCACTGATGGGCTGGCAGAAAGGGCAAAGAGAACAGGGAAAAGAAAATTCAATCAACTTTTCAAAATGTCATTCTAATGCGATCTCACATTATAGCACTAGGTATAAGAGTACTGTTATGTCTGGTGTGGCCTTGGCTCTAAAGGCACTGTGCCCCAGTCTGCCCTGCTGACCATGTAGCCCGGCTTTCCCTGGCCCCAGACTGCATGGGTTGGTTTGTCCACAGGCAGAGTATCCTGCTCAGCCCAGCTGGTATGTGATTTCCCTTGTTTTAACGCCCAAACCCTCATGTCTGAGAACTTCTTCAGTCTTGGGCATGTTAAAACAGTTGGTCACCTTAGTCATGGTTCATAAAAAATAATGGCTGAGAGGCTGCCATAGCCAGTGGAACCTCCTATCTCCTGGGACTGTGGTCTTCAAACTGTGTTCCAAAGAACCTTAGAAAATCTGTGGAGCCCATCAGGGGCCCCAGGATAAAGGGGGGAACTGGGGAAGCTTCAGGGTCTCCCCTCTTGCTTTAAGCAGAGTGACCTGCTATAGTGGGCTACATTCTGAGCAATTTTTTTTTTTTTTGGCCCAAAACAAGGCAACAATAAGTGTGAAGAACACTGATATAACATGTGACCATTACACATGAGAAAATAGAGGCCTGGGGAGAGCACTGAGTCTAGTAGTCCCAGGGCTAGAACCCCAGTGTCCTCATTTCACATCCACGCTCTGTGCTTGTCCACATGGACAAAGAGCTCTCTACCCCTCAGTCTCTATGCCTCAGTTCCTGGGATGCTTTGACCAGCAATTCCGCTCTCAGGCCGGGCTCCCTGGACACACAGGAAGCAAGGACGAAGGTGTCAGCACAGGAGCCTGCAGGAAGTGGAGCAGTTACTGCTGTCTCTATCCATCAGGTGACAAAAACCTGATTCTTTCCTCCCACATAATATCATTTAGAAATACCACCAGTAAAATGGTGTTTGGGGAGTGCCAAACCCACTTCAGTCGTACCTTTGCTACCAGTGAAGGTCATGGAAGCTGGGGCAGGCAGAAAAGGGAGGAGAGAAGATCTTTTGGCAACATTTCCTTTGACTATTTTTCCACAATGCACTCTGCAATGCAGTGAATGCACAAGACAGTGGCGAGAGTCCTTGTCTCCACAGAGATTATAATCTAAAAAGGAAGGACGTCTCCATAAACAGCTATAGGTAACAGGATATTCATATTCTAGATGCCAGAGCCCAAAGGTGATTTCCGGGTCCAGAGGAGGGGTGTCAACCTTGTTTGGGGGCTTGAGGGCAGGGCATGGACGGCTCCTCAAAGGAAGCTGAGACTAAAGACTTGGAAAATTAGCCAGGCAAAGAGTGTTAACGTTCACTTGGATTCCCACAACAAGACTGGGACGGGGACACTATACAGTAGAAGAATAAACCCCTTTAACAGATAAATGGACTTAAGTTCAGAGAATTTAAAAGGACTCTCTTCAAATCTCAGGACTTTCTAGTGGTGGATACTGATCAGAACACAGATCTTTCCAATCCAAATCCAATGCTCTTTCTACTTCAAGAAATGTGGGGCTGGACTCTGCCTCTCCAAGAGGGCACTGGATGAGCAGAAAGGAGCATGGGGCATTGGTTTCCTTGAGGTCTGAGTGGATAGTTCTTGAATGGTCACAACTTTAGGACTCAGACCCCCTTTCCCTGCTCTGAGGGTGTGCCCAGAGCCCTTAAGGGAATTCGTACACATATTTCCTGGCCCAACTCAAGATGATTTGGATGATCCTATCACCAGAGAAGAAGGCATCCCTAACCCTGTCTGGATTTTGCTACAGGAGGAGGTCAGATAGAGCCCAATGCTCAATCTCTTTAAACAAATTCCGTTTTTATTTTGCTTATTATACACATTAATGTGACTATAAAAATTCAGTGCACATTATGATTTGGCTCAAGTTTCTTTAGAGTTCTTGGCTCCAGTTCCAGCCATGGTTAATCTACGGAGGTTGAAGTCCTATTTGAAAACATGACCTTAACGTGGAAATTTTATTTAGAAAAGGGAATTCGAGTGATTTATATACTCTGGATTTATGAGCATTAAAAAGGCACACCCAGCAGAAACAGTTTGGAGTTGGTATCGGACTGGAAATGCAGCCTCTGAATCAGCCTAGAGTTCTGAGTATGACCTTCTATCTTCCTTTTGCAAAGCCATGTGGGTTTGACATGAAATCATTTCAGCTTCTTATGATTAATGAAAGAAAAATCAACTAAAACCTTAAAGAAAATAAAAATGTTAGTGACATTTATGTAATTATTGGTCAAACTCAGTTTGATCTCGAATTCAAGGGATTACTTGGAGTCATATATTATAAGAACATGACAATAGTGCAAGTATTTGTCAGTAATAAAATGCATTTTAAGACAATATATTGGACACTTAAACATATCAAGGGGGCATAATGTGAAGGGCCAGTGTTGGGAAGGTGGTTTTCTATGGTCCCTTGGCTTACCGTGGGGCAGGGGTCAAAGTATTTAGGAAATGCCATGAAGTGATCCAGGGAGATGTTTTTCTAGATTACAGAGACCTTAAGGAACAAAGGGCATAACTTTTTTTTCTCAGATAAATCAAAAGAAGCTCAAGGTGGGTAGATGACATGTCAAGGGCTGCACAGATGGTTCTAGAAAGTGATGTCACAGCTGGTTTTGTCAGCGCATTGTGGTTCCACATTTAGGAACTATAACCAAATGATCTCAATGTATTTTTTCAGCCAATACCATGCACCTACCATGCGCCTACACGTGCCCTGCGACTGGAGAGGTCAATCAACATAGCAACAGCTGATGTCACAGAGGTCGCACTGTGATTGGCTTATGCTGTATACACATAGGTTGGCGTGTGGCTCGGTGGAGTGAGAGAGAGTTCATCTATTTGGGGATAACGGGCTGTGGTCAATAGGAAGTTGGTGTCTGTAAACTGGTTTTGAGATGAGCCTGAGGGCCAGTGAGGGTTGTGAAGGGAGACAAGGAGAGGGTCTCTGGTGCAGGCATTAGCACTGTTGTGGTCACGCAACCTGTCAGAGCCACACGAGTGGACTCTGGCTTACATAACAAAAGGGCAGCATGCTGGAAGGACAGGGAAGCATTCACAGGGATAAAGAAAAGGCTGAATGATCATTTTTCCAGAAAGCCCAGAAATGGGATCATGCTAACGATCCGGGCAGCAGGACACACAGATTACCTCTTTGTATGGGCTAGGAGATATGCCACCCTGAGTTCTGTCGAGGGGTTAAATTCCATCCTGTGTCCAACACTGTTATAAAATGCCTACTGTGTGCCTGGCGCTGTGCTGGGCACTGGGGTACAAACACAAGTAAAAAAACAAATGCTCTCCTCAAGGCAACTTTCTCTTTGAAATCTGGGGAGGGAGATGGGCCAAATATTCAGGCAAACTTGGTTCAATGTGGTTGGAAAACAGAGGTGTACATCGTATGGTGCACCTAACCCAGAGACCAGGGCTGTGTGACCTATGACTCTTTGAGAGCTCAATTTCCATCCAAGCTTCTAATATAGGTCCTATAAAATTTGGGTGAAAACTTATATTTCTGCATATTCTGTAAAGGTTTTATTAAAGACAGTATTCACTGGATGGATTATTGCATAAAAAGTCCCACGATCAATTCCCCTTGAATGTTAGTGTTGGGTATATTTTTTTCTCAGCTGTTGACTGCTATGTTGAAATTTTCATCAGACCATGAGATTTTTGTGACCTACCCTGTTTCCCTTTTCACTTTGATTGCCAGGAAACTCCCACTTAATTAAATTCAGTGCTTCACCACCATATCTATACCTGTCCTGGATTTTGAGTGCAATTCTTTGTCCTTTATTACCGACTTCTTTTCCGATTCTCTTGTAGCTGCATCTTTTAAAATGAACTAGTCAAAACTCTTTCCAGAAACAGTCAAGTTGTATATAATAATTATAAGAATTAGGTTGAGAATGTAGCCTCGTTTTGTGAGAGTAGATTCTAGATCTGATTTGATTCTCCTATTGTTTTGAGTTGAATTTTCTTCACTGGTGAAGTTATAACACCTATAAGATCACATGAAGTACACAGTGGCTCAGGCGAAAATCATTGCCACCTTGTCCCTGTCTCTGTCTCTGTAATTAATCGAGTTTTTCTCTAGTCTGCTGGCTTTGACATGCCTCTCCCAGCTCTGTCCTCCCACCTGCGTCCCTTTGGAACATGGACTTCACCTCCGACTCTGTTTGCCTAAGTTGTGTGGAACCTGCTTTTCCGACTGTTGGGCGTCTCTCCAAGACACCTTGTGGGTGTTCCCCTCTTGTGCTTATGCGACTGCTTCCCATCCGGGCCTCACCCAGGATAAGTGGGCTGCCAGTGATTCCCACCTGTTTCCCCATCAACATTCGAGCAGGAATATTCTAAGAAATATTTTGAATATTTTGGAATTCATGTTTGATGGATGAAGTTCAAACTGCCTGAACATCTGGCACAGACCTCATCTTCAGGGTCAGCAGGGACTTTGTCTCACTAGATAAATGTCACTTCAAAAAGCCACGAGAGATCTCACTGAGGGCCGAGGAAGGTGGACTGGTAGTTTGCGGGCCTTCTAAGGGACCTGGAGGGGATGCTGTTGTCTGAAGTCGTCAAAACCAAACAGGGACGTGGAGACACGGGAACCAGCATTTCCCTCCTTCTTCCTCAGCCACATGCTAATATTCCTCCTTCAAGGTCACTGTCTCATCTTTTCTTTGTAAGGTGTTTCCCAATGAAGGATGAAGAAGAGCTGATGCGTGACATGGAAAATTACTTTTCTGGGAACTGGACTGGCTGTAGATTTTCTCTCCTGCCATGCTGGTGCCCACCTCCTGCCTGCAGCATGATTTGTTGGATGTGGGTCCTCTTCTGGGTGAAGGGGAAATAGGTAGAAACCATTGTCATAAAAGCACAGGTCACTGTGGCTTCTCCGGTTACCTCACTCAGCAATGAAAAACCGGATTGTTATCTCGAAATGGCAGGTCCCCCCTGGGCGCTAAAATATTAAACATATATGCACACGCGTACACAGACATAAATAAAAGGCATCCGTAGCTCACCCAAGCCAGAGACACTGCCAATATATAATCAACCAGGAGATTTTTTTCGGGTGATATTTCCTTCCTTACAAACATGCACCCATATATTACCACCCTGACAGCAGAATTCACACTAGGAGCACTTTTATTTTCCATAACAGTCAGCCAGAGAAGTTTCTGCTTTGCTCGATGGCAGGTTTGCAGGTCCGGACGTAAGGCCACGGCTGATTCTCTGTTATGACATCCTTCTTCCCTGATGAGGAAAGAGAGGGTATTTCTCTGGTTTCTCTGTCACTGGTGAGTTTTCTCCCTTCTGCCTCCATGAAGGTATGTGTCATAACAGAGATGAACAGCTAGGTGATTTCTCTTTCTCTATGCAGAGTATGTAAACATCGCCAGGCGCTGACAAGAAGTAGGTATGAAGAGGGCAGAAGATTCCTCTTGCCACCTGCCTGTTGGGAATGTGGAGCACAGAGAAGCACCTGATTCACTCCAGCCCCCCAGCCCTGCTCCCTCGGTCAGCTTCCTTGTTTCCCTAGATAGCCGTTGTCCTGTACTATCCCAGCCTCCCGAGTCTTCTCAATCTCCTCCCCTCCAACCCATGATTTCCCCTCTCATCTGTCGCCCCTCCAACAGACCACTGGATGATTTTGCTTCTCATTCTGCAGTGTTCCCTGCCTCCTTCTCCCGCTCTGAGAAAGGGGTCCATTTCCTCCTCTCCATGCCTACTCTTACTCCTTCATTCTTCTTGAACCACAGACATCATTCCTTTCAGCTCATGGGTGGTCTTCCAAGAGTCTGGCTGGCAGCTCCCAGGGGCCGTGGGTAAGTAAGGCATCAGACCCTCACCTCCATAGTCGGCCTGGGCTTGCTCACCTTTCTTATTCACCTCACTTGGCCTCCCAACCCTTGACATCTTCCTCCAAGGTTTCTCTCTCCTTGGCTTCTGGGATGTCACCTTCTCCTGTTTCTTGGGGAGCATGTTCTTTGCTAATTTTGCTGCCTCTTCTTTCACCATTTGCCCTTAGGTCTGGATTGTGTTTCAGTTGAGGCACACTCACTCATAAGTAGAACATCCAAGGAACAGCAACATTAATGAAGAGTTAGGCAAGTCTGGAGGTGACCAGAACCTGGCATTGCTTTGCGGGTCAGTGATGCCATCTTGGGCCCTTAGTGGGCTGGCTTGCCTCCTTACACTTGAAGCACGGCTTCCGCCTGAGGTGTGTGTCCTCACACAAGCATCCAGAGCAGGGATGAGGTACAGGGACCAAAACCATGTTGTTTCTATCACTCCCAGCAGCCCCAGCAGAATACCTTTGATGTCTCTTGGCTGCTCTGCTCACCTCCATGGGTAAGAGAAACTGAAGAAAGAGTATGCATGTAGCAAGTGCAAATGGGACTCTCACTGTTATCATGATGAACCAATCAAGACTGATCCCCTAGGGCTGGTGGAACAGTGTGTCTTCCCAGAGATAAAGGAGGCAGCATGTGTAGTGGGTTAAATTGTATCCCCCAGAAAGCTGTGTCTAAGTCAAACATCCTGTACCTATAAGGGGACCTTAAAGCCAGAGACCCTCAAATCTCTCTCTCCACCAACCACTTCTCACCTGTACTCCAGACCCACCTGTCATTTATGACTGACTCCCAGAACTATCTTGTGGGACATCCAGGCTTGTCTAGAACATCAAGCCCAGACTCAGCATGTTTCGAACCAAAGCAACCGTCCTTCCTGAAACCAGGGTTTCCGTTTCAACCACCCCATTGTCTGAGCGCATACCAGTGTTTCAGTGTCCCTCCTACCTGGTAGAAGCACCAAGAACTTCCATATAGGTTGGCCTTCCAAACTTGTCCTCGAACTGCATTTGTGTAGTGAGGAAATGTTGGGAAGGGATGTTTGTGTCACAAAACTTCAAAACACCTCTTTTTGGTGCTTTGGAAGCGCCTTCACATGTGGTACCCCAACCACAACCCAATGCCCTTCAGTTTCTTCTTGAATCTCTCTTGAATTGTCCCCTCCTCTGTATCCACATGGACTAGAGTGAGATGGATCCAGCATGTGGGTCTGACGACAGCCTTACTGAAAGAATCTGCTATGGAACAGGGAGATACCATCACCACAGTATCCTACATAACTGTATGTTATGTATGTAATTTAAGTACGAACAGAGAAGCCCATTCATTTCATAATTCCTTTTAGCAACTATGAAATCTTAGATGTTAAATATTGTTAAGACTCAAAATAGAAACAAAATTTCTCACTTCTCCTCTTAGGAGGCTCAGAGTGCATTTAGTTAAAAAGTATCCTAAGTGTGCAAGGCGGGTTGCTGAAACAGCAAACAACCTGTTACCATTTACAACTATCTATAAGGCTTGGGATTTTCCTCTCCTAGGGAGATCTGGGGCTGTTGTAAAATGGATTCATAATCCTGACTTTCAAGTCTGTGGTCTGTCAAAATAACTTCATTGTTTACATTTGTTTGCTTCCTTCTATGTTGCACATCATATAAAAGACAACTCAGGACAATCCCACTTTATCACTTACTTAATTGGTGTCAGGTCTAAGATTTCATGGGAAGGATGCCTGTTGACTATTTAAAAGGGAAAATACTGGGGTGCCTGTGTGGCTCAGTGGGTTGAAGCCTCTGCCTTTGGCTCAAGTCATGATCCCAGGAGCTTGGGATCGAGCCCCACATTGGGCTCTCTGCTCAGGGGGGAGCCTGCATCCCACTCCCCCTCTCTGCCTGCCTCTCTGCCTACTTGTGATCTCTCTCTGTGTGTCAAATAAATAAATAAAATCTTAAAAAAAAAGAAAGAAAGAAAGAAAGAAAATGCCTTTGACTTGTATGGGGAAGTCTATCTAAGTTCTGAAGTGTTGTCTCTCTGCTCCTTCTCCTATGCCTGGAGCTGGGTTCATATGGACAGCATTGCCTCTTCCTTTCAAATGTGTATTTTCTGTGCCCCAGACCTTGCCCTTGCTGTTCTCTGTGCCTGGAAAGCCCATCCGTCCTTGAACCTCAGGGCTCAAAGTCTGTGTCCATTTCTAATGTAGCTTCATCACTGTTATTTCTTATGCAGCTGTTGGCTTCTACCTGTTTAGCTCACCCATTAAAGGGAAAGACCGCATTAATTTACTCAAAGTAATCTTTTTCTCATCTGTGCATCATTCACAAATACAGATGAAGCCCTTATTTTAATGAAGTAATGATAGTAAGACGAAGGAGCTCCCAGTTTCATGTAAGATACAAGCGTATTCAAGCAAATATGATCCTGTACTAAATATCATGATCAACGTTAGCAGAGAATACAAGAAATGGGGTTTTGGGGGAGATGGTAAAGAGAGTGGGACAAGGACACCTCACTTTACCCCAGAAGGGAGCAGAGATTCTTGGGAGGAGTGGTCTAAAGGAGCTTTGGAAGATAAGAATTACCCAGCGAAGAAGTGAGGTATGATTCCCCTTACATTCCCTGGCATCTATTACAGGATTGGTGTGTACTAGGGACCAGTAAGTGCTTATTCAGTAGATGGTTAGGGAATGGCTGGCTGGCTGGCTGGCTGGATGATGAAGTAAATGAATATATAGGCAGATGGATGGGTGAATGAATGAATGGATAAACAGAAGGAGGGGTAGATGTGTAAATGATAGGTAGATGACTAGCCTTGACAATTTCCAGTGGATGATGTCGTCATTTGGAAGATATTTTTCAACTGTTGTAATATACAAGCCCCCATTACTCTAGGCATTTAATGTTGCCCTATGGATTTGGGTAATGTTTTAATAAAGAAAAGAAAAAGTTCCACAAACCCCATAAACATATTTGGATCCCTGAGTTCTGGACAGGATCTCACGGAGCTCACCTGTGAGCAGAATTATGAGCACAGAGTGACAGATGCAAGGGGTACAAGTAGTCAAGGAAGGAGAAAAGCAGGGCGTCCCCAACGCTCCCAGCCAGATCTACTCCCCCAAGATAGCCTCTCTCGGATCAGTTTTTCCTCTTTGGGGTTCTTCCCACAGTCAGTGTGGTGCTTCATTACCATGAGTCCCCTCTTGGCTGTCAGCCTCCGTGAGGGCAGGGACCGCGTGTGGCTTTGCTCACGCTTTCCGCCCCAGCACTAATCTGTGTCTGACGGCTGGTAGCTTTTCCACAAATAAACCATGATTGACTAAATGAATAAAATAAATGGGAAGCTTCCTAGAGAAGGTGAGCTGTGTTCTCACAAATGAAGAGAAACTGTTCGGGGTCGGCAAGGTCAGAAGGGACTTTGCCGGTAGGAGAGGCAGGCGTGGAGGTTCAGAGGACCAGCGGGCAGTGAGCGCAGAGAAGCCCGTTCATTTCCTTGGGCCAGGAACGTAAGGGGACTCTGGAGGAGGGGGCCCACCGGGGTGGACAGGCAAGCAAGGACCACCCTGGGAGGCCAGACAGAGTCCCTCAAAGAACACGGTGTTATCGGAAACTTTTAAACAGGAAAGCAAGATCCTCCAACAAGCCTTTTTTTCTAGGTCCTTCTGGGTGCAGAGTGGAGGACAGACAGGGCAGTTCATACCACTGCAACAAGAGAGGTGGTCCCTTCCCAGGAGACCTTGGGCAGAGTCCGAACCCAGTCGGGGTCTCAGCTGTCCCATCTGCAAATTGAGAGGACGGGCTAGACACCGCTGAGGTCCCTGCAGCTTCGAACACGCTGTGACCTCGATATGAAAGCCAGTGCTGTGTTTCGCGAAGCCACTAACATTGTCCCGCAAGCACCGCCCTTGTGGATAATGGTTCTTTTAAAGCCACTCAGTGCTGTATTGACAGAAATTAAATTAGCCATCAGCGCAGGCAATCAGTGGCTACGGGACTGTTAAAGGTAATAAAGACAATGCTCTCAAACCAGAGTCAATTATGCTGTGACACTGCGAGCAGAAGGGACAGCTGCCTCTGATTGGAAAGGCGGCCGGGGAGGACTGCCTCCCAGCCTGAAGGCACAGGTTCAAACCTCACCTCGAGGCTGTTTCTCCTAATTGGGACAGGCAGTGCAAAGCGGATGTGCTGCTGGGGACACTGCCCTTTGGAGGGAATTTAAGGGCCAAGTGACTTCAGAGGGGAGTGGAGTCGGGTCCTGCGGATACGGGGTGGAGTGGCGGGCAGACAAACTCACAGACTCCTCCCAAACAGGAAATCTACTGGCATGGAGTCAGGATGCCTGTACTGAATCTCCTACTCAGCTCCAGGCTCCTGTGTACCTTAAGGCAAGGACAGTCATCTCTCTGACCCTCAGGCTCTTCTTCTCCCCAGGAAGCATAATGGCAACTGGGTTACAGGAATGTTTTGATACTTTTGAGATTCCTTCTGCCAGGCTCCTGGCTAAGGGGGGAGAACTCTGGCTTTGCTGATGGACCCAGCACCATGTCTAGCGCCACAGTCCTAGGATTACTCACCCTCTCTGTGCATCCAAGGAGGCAGCAGTGGGAAGAAGAAATGCTACAGCTAAGGAACTAGAGGCTTCGATTTCTTTCTTGAGTCTGTTCTTATGTGTGTGGCTGGGCCAGCAAGAGGACTTCTCCGATCCTCTGTTTTCTCCTCTATACAAGGGGTTGTGCAGAGAGTCAAAGAAGACCACACAGTCAGTCCTGCCTTGACACTTGTTTTGAAAACACCAGCGTGCACCAATACAATCTAACGGTTAGGGAGAGTTGAGCTCAGCTTGGATTTCGTGTTTGCATATGTGTGATTTCATCCAAGACAAACACCTGGGGAGGAGTAAGTGGAAGCAGAAACAATGCAGGACCCAGCTGACTGGAATTGCATGGGAGCACAGTGTCCATGCACACCCCTCACACATCTTCCTGCTTCCTCAGTTCCCATGGGCACCGAGTGTGTAAGTTCCGTGTGTAAGTTCCCCCCATACCAGAGAACACCCCACAGCACTCACAGTGACTCCTAATAGCACCCCTTCCCATGCCCACTGCGCTTGGCAAACTTCAGGCTTTTCACTAAGTGGCATATCGATGGTAGCGTTCATGTCTTTCTCAAGGATTGAACAGAAAGCAGCACTGTGATTTCTAAAAACTCTATTTAAAAAATTAAGGTGAAATTCACATACGATTAACACTGTTAGCTGTTTTAAAATTCACATAACTGTTATGAAATTCACATAACACTGTTAACTGTTTTAATGGAAAATTCTGTGGCATTTCCGATATTCGCAATGCTATATGACCATTAGTTCTATGAAGTTCCAAACATTTTCATCCCCGCAAATGGGGCTTCCCTTCTTATAAGGTATTGCTGGTGACATTTCTGAATGTGGGGCCCTAACCCTCCTTTTTACCACAAATGAGATGGTTTTATAGCAACACCAGCTGTATGTGTATCTACATATTTGGTGATGCTAATTGTGTTCGTCTGTTTGTCTGGGTTCTCCAAAACCAGTAGAAATACTAAATATAGGGGCACCTCGGTGGTTCAGTGGGTTAAGCCTCTGCCTTCAGCTCAGGTCATGATCTCAGGGTCCTGGGATCGAGTCCCGCATCGGGCTCTCTGCTCGGCATGGAGTCTGCTTCCCTCTCTCTCTCTCTGCCTGCCTCTCTGCCTACTTGTGATCTCTCTCTGTCAAATAAATAAATCAAATTTTTTTAAAAAGAAATACTAAATATATTAATTTAATTTAATTTAATATATTAAATATATATATAGAGAGATTATATCAGATTATATTGCATATGCTTATATCTATGTCTGTATATGTACTTACTATAAGGCATTGATTGGCTCAGACTGAGAAGCCTGAGATCTGCAGTCAGCAAGTTGGAGACCCAGGATAACCGATGGGGTCATTCGAGCCTGAGTCCAGTCCAAGGGCAGGGAAGAGCTTGAAGACAGTCAGTTTGAAAACAAATTCCTTCTTCGTCAGCCTTTGTTCTACTCACACCTTCAATTGATGAGATGAGGCCCACCCACACTGGGGCTGGCAATCTGCTTTACTCAGTCTGAGGATTCAAATGTTGCTCTCATCCAGAAATACCTTCACAGACACACCCAGGATCCCATTTGACCAGGTGTCTGAGCTCCTCGTGGCCCAGTCAACATGATACATACAATTAACCATCACATGCCAAGAAAAACAGAGCTATAGACAACGCTGGAAAAGCCCACAACCCTCAGGCACGAAAGGGGAGCCCCCAGAGCAGGTCAGGAGATGGGATCCTGCCTAGACAGTGACACAGCTTTCTGGGTGTGCTGTTCATCTGTATTGTCTGGTTGGGGGTGACAAAGGTGGCTTGAGGAGGGAAGGAAGGAGCAAGCTCAGAGATATGAGGGGACGGTGGGAGATGTGAGAAGCAGCTCAGAGATGTTCCCCGCACCGAGCATGACTGAAGGACTTATTCATGGGAGGTCAAATCTTTACTTTTAGGTCACATGCTTTGCTATGTTGGTCTCTGATACGATCAGTTTCTTATATTGATTCTGTATCTTGCAACTTTACTGAATTCATTTATTACTTCGAATAGTTTTCTGGTGGAGTCTTTAAGGATTTCTATATATAATATCATGTCATCCTCAAATAATGACAGTTTTACTTTTCTCCTTCTGATTTGGATGAATTTTATGTCTTTTTCTTGCCAATCACTCCTGCTAGGACTTCCAGTACTGTGTTGGACAGAAGCAGTGAGAGCAAGCATCATTGTTCCATTCCTGATCTTAGAGGAGTGACCATTTTCTATTACCCCTGACCTTATGAAATTCTGCTAAACATGGCCCTTGTGTTGCTTGGAAAGCAGCCCATGGGGAATCTTTACCTGCAGTCTGCAGACTTCTCCACAGTGTGGAAGGAAAATCTTTTTATTGGTTGGTGGACACTCAGCCAGTGCCTTAGTCCAGGCTCTAGGTCATGAGCTCAGAACATCCAAAGATGTTGTATGAACCTCTGCGAGTGAGCAGCCCGCATGCAAAGCCAGCTTCAGGACTGGTTTGAACAAGAGGCCCCTGAGGTCCCACAGGCTGACTTCATGTCTCCATGTCCTCTCCTGCCATCCTCCTCTGGATGCTGGCCTTGTCCTAGGCACTATCTCCAGTCATCCCCTCCACTTCCCTTCAAGCGACCCCAAAATGTCATCTATTCCCACCACTCCATTGGTGACCAGGGACTCCCATGGTGCTCCCAATAAATGAGCACTTTTCTTTCTCTTGCTTGACAAACTTTTTCCTTGAAGATCCCAAATGTCCCTCACACCTTACATATTAAAAACTGAGCTCATTTCTTCTTCATCAGACCTGTTATGGATTTCCAATCTCAAAAATGGCTCCACAGCAATAATGCTTTTAGTGGTACATAACAGAAGGAGCATTAAGGTATTTAGATGTGCTCTGGAAACCCTGAGTAACTACTTTCCCACTAATAACAATAACAGGGTTTCCATAAACACATGAGGAATAAGGAGTCCCCATGGTGACCTATTTTGGGTTACTTTGTCTGTATGGTCCTTCATCTTTTTTTTTCTTTTTAAAGATTTTATTTATTTATTTGACAGAGAGAGAGAGAGATCACAAGTAGGTAGAGAGGCAGGCAGATAGAGAGGCGGGAAGCAGGCTTCCTGCCAAGCAGAGAGCCCGATGCGGGGCTCGATCCCAGGACCCTGAGATCATGACCTGAGCTGAAGGCAGAGGCTTAACCCACTGATCCACCCAGGCGCCCAGTCCTTCATCTTTTTAAAATATTCCAGTGACCAACCTTGCACCCACCATGTTTAAAAAAAAAAAAGAATGAGTTCCTGTTCTTATCACCTGGAATAGTTTATCCGATCCAAAGCCAAAAATACTCATTTCAAGTGATCTTGCTCCAAGCTGAGTCTGGCCATGGTATTTCCAAAAGGACTGAATGAGAAGGCAAGTTCTCATGATGAAGTCAATTCATTCTCTAATTAAGGCAGAATATTATTAATGCTTCTCTTCCACCACTTGGAAGAAAGAGGCAAGATAACAATAATAATAATGATAACAATATGAACATGACTAATGATTCTTGTGTGCCACACCCTTTTCTAAGTTCTTTATATACACTAACTTATTTTATTCTTGTAACAGAGAGATAGTGTTACGAGGTGCAGCTTGCAGGAAAGGAAACTTTTCTAAAATTTCTAAAAGTAGAAAGTGGTTGAGTCAGGCTTTGAGCCAGGCAGAGTCCATGTCCTGAACCATCATGCTTTTCTGTTCCCTTGAAGACCTCACGTGGAGCCATCACACGCATGCGTGGGCGCACACACACACACACACACACACACACACACACACACATTACGTGCTTGCCTCTGAGATGCCTTCTCTGATGCCTGTGATGTGACTCATGTCTTCTGAGGAGCAAGGCAGGATGGCAGCTCTGCCATAGTCTTAGTCTCCGGGATCGGGTCTTGACTCTGCCATGGCTTCCTCGAGTGGCCTTGGGTACATCATGGATCATCTCTGAGGCTTAGTTTCCCCGTGTGTAAAATGAGGGAACTAACAGCTGGGAGGACGACGTGAAATTAAACACAGGCGCACTCAGCGCGGTGTCTAGCACCCAGTCAACCCTCCATAGATGGCGGTAATTACAGCCCGGCTACCACGATTGTTGTCATTTTCATGCAGCACATTCTCACGGCCTCGTTCCAGTATCCGCCCTCGGGACCTGGGATAAAACCTCGCCATTAGCAGGCACTTAATTAAAGGTTTGTTGGATGGAATTTAATATCTTTGGGTGGACACAACACATCTTTCCATGTCTCGTTCAAGGCAGATGACCATTCTTTTCTGAAGACACGCTTAGGTTGGTAGTTTCCTTTATGCGTGAATGTTAACAACAGTTGAAAATATGTGTTCAATATTTTGTGCTGCCAGTTCTTAGTCATCTTTTAATTAAAAGTACTTTTTATTGAATGTTAAACTGTCAAGATTGTCTTTGTGTGAAGAGTGGAGAAGGTTGCCATGGAGAGGTGCATGTTGCTATGTGACTCTTGTGTCAGAGCCGGAATCAAAATGGTAATGGTCATGTCAATTTTGATAAAAAAAAAAAAAAAAAATCCTCAACAGCTTCATTAAAAAGGGGAACTTTTATTTCTTCCTTTCTTGTCATTGTGCCAAGAATAACAGAAGGGGAAATATTGGATTTTGTAAAGAGGCAGACAATGGGGCCAGCTGCCTACACTGTCAATGGTGAGAAAGTTCATATCAATTTGCAGGAGGAGTCATGGATGGCCCCCTTTTTCTGGATTGGCTACTCCACGGGAGGACTCTTTCTTTTCTCCTTTTTTCTTAATTTCTTCCTATTGGAATCTGTAGTTGTTTGGGCTTGGACCCAACCTCTCAGATGGGTTCAGGGACAGGACCCTCCAGACTTCCCTGTTGGACTCATTTTGCCAAGTAATGTCCAAGGTCTCATTCAGGTCCTGCAGAAGGGTGGACGCACCTCAGGTGCTGTAGGCTGGGTGGGCTCTGGACAGTGCAAAAACATCGTGGCCACCACTTGAACCTTTCTTTTGGACATGCAGGCACACGGACCAAGCATCATTGTGTTCCAGAGGGTTCTGCTTCAGCCAAGAGTCTGGGCAACCCTATTCCTTTGCAGCAACTGTACCCTTTCTTAAGCTCTTCCCTTTTCTAGGGTGCTTGTCCTCTCCTTGCCACCTAATCTATTCTTTTTCCTGCTTCAAGACCCAGAGTTAGTCTTTCATTATTCCTTGTAGCCTAGCATAGTGGTCAGGTGCACTACCACATTCTCACTGAGTGACTTGGGTAAGTTTCACAACCTCTTTCTGTCCAGACGTTTGAAGTCCTCATGGGGGAGGTGAAGGTTACCATCTCCTTTCCCTGCTGCTCGGTCCGGCAGGCTCTGGCTAGTGCACTGTAGATTTCCTTATTCATTTGTCCAGGGACAAGGGACAAGAGACTATTGACTACATCAGTGAGTCAGTTGGTGTTATCTGTGAGGAGATGTTATTTATCTAAATTTATCTAAACTGGCCTTAATGGGACCCTGTCTGAGAGGTCTTTTTGTCTTCTGAAGAAGATTTTGCTCTGAGTTAACTTCCCAGAATGCCAGTGTCTCCTAGTCCATCTAGCTGGATACAATGTTTTCTTTTTTGAACTGGTTTGTAACGGTGTTTCAGTACTGGCCCTGTGAATAGTTAGCTTGTAAAATAAACCTTTCCTAAGCCCCTGCTACCTGTGCAGTGCAGACCTAGATCCTGTGAGCTACAGAACAAGCATAAAATGGGGCTACATCTTTTGAAGCATAGGCTAAGCAGGGAAGATCTTGTGGATCAAAGCAAATCATGGTCACTCAAAAGAGGTCGAACTCCTTACCCCCGGCACCTGTCAGAGTGATCTCATTTGGAAATATACACTTTGCAGATGATTGGGTTAAGATGAAGTCATTAGGGTGGGCCTTAATCCAACAAAACAAAAATGTGAATGCAGAGACAGAGACACACCCAGGGAGAATGTTCCACTAAGAGAAAGGTAGGGATGGGCGATGTGTCTGTAAGCCAAGGAAAGGTCCAAAATTGTTAGCAAACCACCAGAAGCTAGGAGAGGCTCCTGGAGGGGATCCTCCCTCACAGCCCTCAGAAGGAACCAACTCTGTTGATAACTGGATCTCACACTTTGGGACTCCACCACTGAGACAAATTTCTGTTGTTTGTGGTCTTTGTTATGGCAAACCTAGGAAACGATTTCGGGAGATTAGCCAGGCCCAGCAAACTCTGGTGTAAGGGGGCAGGTGTGAAATAGGGGGCAAGTATGAAATACCGTGTAGGGTTAAGTATTCCATGAACAGGCAACAGGCAAGAGAACCGGTGGCACCCACGGAGGCTTCCCGCAGGAGGCGGCACTGTGCCGAGCTTCGAAGGTTGGGTATGATTGAGATGAAGTGTGGAGTTGAGCAGACAGGGGAAGGATCTTGAGAGAGATGTCAGAGCTTAGGATGTTTGTGACCGGCCCTTTAACCTTTCCCCACTCCTGGAATAGAATTACCTTCTTCTCAATTTGTTGAATAAGGTGACAGGGCCTCATCAAAAAGGAAACCACCCCTTTCTCCTTTGGAATTCCCTGGTCCGAGCTAACTCAATCTTTCTGTGGCAAGTGCTGATTTGGAAAAGCATGTTGTTCAACCAACACGTGAGACCGTGCACACTTACTTCAGGCCAGAAACCATGGAGGCATCAGTTCCTCTGGAAATCCTGCCTCAGGTGGCATAGTTGGAGATCGGAGCTGGTCAGGGACCACGTTCCTCTGCTAAGTGTCTCGTTGGCACCCAGCTCCAGTGACAGGGACATCCTGGGCTTGCACGGCCTGACACAGCTTCTGAAGAGATCTCTGAATGCCTGAACGTTTGCAGTTAGTAAGTGTTAAAACTTTGCATTATGTGTGGAGGTTAAGCATTCCCCTCAAACTCTAAAAACCTGACCCAATAGTGCTTTATCCATGGTGATGATCTGACTAGCCAGAGGCGGGAAGTTGGTGTCTCGGGGAGCTGCACCTGGGACACCTGGGGAGCCCTGTGCTATCTTCCTAACTTCTCTCCAAGTCTAAATCTCTTCTAAAATAAAAGGCTTGGGGCACCTGGGCTCAATCATTAAGCATCTGCCTCTGGCTCAGGTTATGATCACAGCGTCCTGGGATGGAGCCCCGCATTGGGCTCCCTGCTCTGCAGGAAGCCTGTTTCTCCCTCTCCCACTCTCCCTGCTTGTGTTCCCTCTCAAAATGAATTAAAAGGCTCCTACAAAATGCTGAGGGGCACACAGATTGATCTCCCCTTCCCCACATTTCGTCTGCACCTGCCTTTTACCCACACCCCACTCCCTTTGGGCCTCAGATTGGTGATTTCCGCTCTCGTCCAGCAATTCTGTGCTTCCTCCAGGGCCGAGCTGCGACTGAGGGTTCCCGGATGCCCGCTGGTCCAGGCTGCGCGCGTGCAGGTGGCTACGCTGACTGTGCCGGCTTGTCTGCAACCACGGGCATGCGCTGGGCCAGGGAGCGCGTCTCCCCGCACAGACACACGTCCCTGGGTAGGCATGCGCCGGAAGAGGGGTGGGGGTGCAGGCGGTGCCCCGGGACCCGCACCTGTGCTGGGTGCTGGGGGTGCGAGCTCGGTCCCAAGTGCACTTGTGTACAAGATGCAGGCATGTTTCCGGCGTCCGCGGCCAGGGTGGAGGGTTTGCGCGGCACGTGGTCACCGTATGTGGGTTTGCACGCATCTTGGGGGGTGGGGGATTCATGAGCGTGGGTGTGTGTGTGTTGGGGGGGAAGATGTGGGTCCATCTCCACCTTGGACTATGGCCATCGGAGCATCACATTCCCCTTCACCAAACTGTCCCGACCTGCACCCAAAAATATTGCCAACTTCATCTTCTTCCCTCTTGCTTACCCTGCTGGCTGCTACGCTCCCTCACCCTCCTCTTTTTATTTTCCTGTCCATGACATCATCCAAACCCTCAATGAGGGAAAGAGGAGATTAAAAAAAAAAAAAATCCCTCCTGGCAACCAAAATACCTTTAATGTAGCATAATTACCGCCGCTCTGCCCCTTCTCCCTCCCCTGCTGGGACAATTCCACGAGCCCTACAACATACACTTAAATCTTCAACTTCTCAGAGACACTACATGCAGACGGGAAAGATTTGATTAAAATTACAGTGCTTTAGGTTCAACTTCACCTATGAAGAAAAAAAAAAAGCAGATCGGGTGCTGGACTTTTTTTTTCCCCTTTCCCAGAGAAATAACTAGGCCACGGTAATTACCCAGGACCCCGCTGCGCGCCCTCAAAGGCTCCCCCGGTGGTATTTTCCTGCTACCTGTCTTTGTAGAGATGTTGACATCAACATGAGTGATAACGGTGCCAGCCAACGTGGAGGGTTCTCTCTGTCTCCCTCTCCCTTTCCCTCCCTTCCCTCCTTCCTTCCTCCCTCCTCCTTCCCTCCCTCTCTCCCTCCTTCTCTTCCTTCCTTTCTTCCTCCCTCCCTCCCTCCTTTCCCTTTCCCTTTCTCCTCCCTTCCTTCCTTCCCTCCTTTTCCAGCCCTCCTTCCATCCTTTACTTCTTCTCTTAAACCCTCCTCCAAAACAAGGCGGGAGGCAGAAGAAAAACAAATGCATTCTTTGTCCCTGTTGGGAGGACACTCTCCAGTCTCCATCCTGCGGATCTGGGACTGCTCCCTGAAAGGCAAAGAGGAGCCTCCCACAACCTTGGGCCTGCAGTGCCTGCCTCCTCCAGGAAGACTTCCTGGGAGCCCCTCACTCCTCTGCACCTCTTAGAGCTTTCCCTTTCCCTGTGTGACAGCAGGATAGCTCTTTCTGTCACCTGTCACCTGTCACTGTAGAGCATGTTCCTGTCCTCAGGCTTGAAGCTCCCCAAGTGCAGCCTTGGTTCTCTTTGGTAACCCCCCAAACCCTGCACCCAGTTGAGGATGCTCAGGAGGGACACCTTTCCAGCTGGGCACGATCAGGACAGTGCCCAGGGCACTTTTAGGGACCCACAAAAATATTTTAATTTCTTTTAAAATCAAAAAGAAAAAACGAATACAAATATAATATAATTGTAATACAACATAACAGCAATACAGGCATAAACTCTGTTTTTATGGGGGGCACGGAGGGTGGCTGTGCACACCCCCTCTCTTGGATCCTGGCTTCCAGAGCAGACCTCCCTCAGGCAGAAGCCTCTCCTGGGCCTCAGAGCCTTTCTCCGTGTACACCTGTCCCAGGTGACAGAGCCGATTAAGTCTGGTTCGGGTCTCTCGGCTTCTCAGGATCTGCTGTCTCCTCCTTCCAGGGTCTCCGTGTTCACTCAGGTCACCTTTGGTTGCACTGCACTTGAAATTGGAATGGAGCAAGATGGTCCCCAGGTCTGGAGTCAGAAGAGGCTGGTTCCAGGCTTGGGGCTGTGACTTGCTTGTTACATCCCGAGGATGATGTTTTGTTTCTGTGGGTCAGTTTGCTCATCTGTCAAATGGGCAGCATTAGCCTGCCAGCATTTCCTGCGGGCTACTCTGTGGATCTGGGAGATGAGTCTGGGAAGCCATAGCTCACAAGAGAGACGGGAGAAAGGTCTGGAAAACAGAAGCTTAGGAAGTGTGGTCACGGCCTCTGGGTCACTGTCTAGCCTGGCTCTTGTACCCTCTGTCTGGAGCCTCGGGGGACTGATAGCAGCCTAGTGACTATCTTGGTGGCCACCAGCCCTTATGTTTATGCATGGTAGATGCAGGGCCTCCACCTGCAAAGGGGAAGGTCATCATAGGATGAGAGGAATGCCACCTGGGTTCTCCACCTGTGTGGCCTCTCATTAGCTGTGTAGCCTTAGGCAAGTTGCTACCCCTCTCTGGTTCTCAGCCTCTTTATTCATTTACTCATTACTGGGGAGGCAGCAGTAAACTAGTTCTTTATCCAGCAGAGCCTGGTAGGCGGCTGGGGTCATTTTCAGCCCTGAATCTGATGGTTCAGTGATATGTCTCTATCCCGGGAAGCTTTGATTTTCCCCAGATGGGACAAGGTTGGGTTTCCTTGTTGCCTGGCACTGTCCCATTGCTTTCTCATCATGGATTCTCAATGCCAAGACTCCAAAGCTGCGTCATGTACTCCACTTGCACTTGGGTCTGAAAAGTGCCCAGTTAGCGCTGTGGCGTTGAGCTGGGAGTGCTAACGGTTGGCAGCTCCAGGCTGGGGAAGGGCACTGGGACCACGTGGAGCCAGCGCTCCCCTCCTCTTCCAGGCAGGATGGGGTGGAGAGGCCTGTGGGGTCTGGGCAGCCTAGCCATGCTGCAATGACTGGATAGGCGCATCTGAAAAATCGTGACCTGTTTCCCTCACTCTCCATCCATCTGTGCTCCTTTCTTGCTTCCCAGGGTGATTTGGCTAATGCTGCATCTTCTCTCATCCAACAAGCAAGGAGGGACAAGCTCAGGAGAAGTGGAAGGTGACCAGCGTTCACGGAGCATTAACACTTCTCCCAGCCGTTTTTGGGGAAAGGTGACTCTTAGGATCTTCATTTTATAGAGGAAGAAGCTGAAGCTGAGAGAAGTTAATAACTCACTCGTGCTCACACATATGCTAAATGGCTGAGCAAGAATCAAACCCCGTAGCTCAGTCCCAAGGCTATGCACATGTGTGTGTGCGTGCGTGTGCGTGTGCACATGTGTGTCCTCTGTAAGAATGGGTGCCATTATGGTGATCAAACATGCATTTACTAATGGAGCCCTTTATGTTTAAATTTTATCAAGATCAGGACAGGTAAGTAGTATTTGCCAGATGGTAGAAATAGGCTCCATTTCTGCTAATCCTAGGAGACAGACAACATTGTTCCCTTTTCCCAGGTGGAGAAATTGATGTGCAGAAAGGTTAGGTCAACTGCTGGAAGTTGCCAGCTTGTAAGTCATGAAGTCAAGGTCACGTTAAGCTCACGTACACTCAGATGCATGCATTGTAACCAGCTCAGTTACGCACTGTCTGTGCTGGTCTTGACAGGGTGCTGGGCATAAGTCACACGCACACACGTGCACACACACTTGTGCACATGCACAGGTCCACAGCCTGCCTTCCACCAGCTTCCTCAGTGGGACTGGGGAGCTCCAACTACCCTGTAAATGGCTGGTAGTTGGCCCGGAGGCTCCTTGGCAACTTGGAGTGACCTGTTCTTTCCCTCCATTTCGGGGATCTAAGATGACATATGAGAACCTCCTTTTTTTTCTTTAAATACCATAACAGCACCGATCCAGATTTTACAAGCAATGCCATTTGTAACATCCCATCCAGACTCTTCCAAAGAAAAAACTGTTTTTGTTTTTTCATAGTTCTTCTGATACTTCACACAGTTATAAGATGATTGTATATTTTCTTTTGCATTTGATTTTTCATTTTTTGAGTCTGTATATAAACTTTTCATTATGTTTTTGCATATCCTTTATGCTAATCACTTTTAGGGACTAGAATATTCTACGTGGAGATTCTCACAGTTTTTCAATCCATTTCTTCAGAGGTGAACTTCAGTTTATTTTAATTTACATGTCTCTTATTATAATGGAGAGGCGTAGCCCCACTGCTTATTTACTGTTTGTATTTACTCTTGTTTAAAATTTGCTATTCCCTTCAACCCAGTTACTTATCGATAGGGTTATGTACAAATTTGAATGTCAGCATATAAAACACGTCTTTGGTCATATTTTATATTTTCTCCCAATTCTATTGTCCTGTTGTCTCTATTCGAGTTATCCTATGCTATTTAATTTTGATACGTAATAAGACACTGGTCCTTTCTTTGAGATTTCTTCCATTATGTTGTAATCCATCGCAACTCTGATATGTACTTGATTATTTTTCTAATATTTACATTTTTTAAACATTTCAATCCATCCGTCAGAATCTATTCTAGTTCATAGAACACAATTTGAATCTAAATTGATTTCCTCCCAAATAACTAAATAATTATTCTAAACTCTTATTAAATAAGCATTTTCTTTCTTATTTGTCATTTTTGACTCACTCAATAGATATTTATAAGCTATATGACAGGCACCTGCTTGGTCCTGGGGACAGACTGAGCAGGACACTCAGGATGGCCTCGCACGGTGTCTGGGCTTCCTACTTAGTTTCGCCGACTGGCTTTTCTGGTCTATATTCTTACCATACCCTTTCAGTTCTTGTTGTTCTAAAATATATTTCAATATATGGGAAGTCATGTATGCTTCTCTTTTTCAACATATTACTTGGGAAAAGTGTATTTATTTATTTTTTTTCCAGACGAATCTCACTGTCATTTTATCGGATCTTTACTAAAACTGGTGAACAACCATTTTCCATTCTGTTTGCCAGTCTGGGCTTGTTCAGGGGGCCAGGATCTGGAGCCTGGTGTGGAGGATCATGGATTTTCAGAGTTAGAAGAGACGTCCAGACGTTGCGTGGTTCTGCCACCAGTATGGAAACTCATGCCTGGGAATTACTGATGTAGTGGACTGTGTCATCTGATTTTGGATCTTCTTTTCGATGACCCCACAAAGCAGTTGTCCATATTGTGCTGGGATGCTCTTAATGGTGAGGAACTCACCTCTTGGTTTTGTTGTCTTCCCAGTTAGAGCTCTGAAAAGATGAGAAGCTTGCTTTGTATCTCTGGATAGAAAAAAAGGGGGGTGATGAGTAAACTTGGCTTAGATAGTTCTGATCTTGGATTCCCTCAGACAGAGCACCTGAGAACCCTCATGAATATAGAAGTGTCATTTCAAGTTACTGCTGATTTTTTCTACCCTGGGGAAGGCAGAGCTATTGTTCAACTGTCAAGAAGCAATATTTATTAGCAATGCAAGAACCTCAATCCATTTGGCTGAACTCCCTAAACTTTACAATGAACTGTAACCTCCATCTCGGGGAGTGAAGAACCACTGTTCCAAGGGAATTCCTCCAAACCAGGATGCATCTCCTTTCTTGCTTTTTCTTTCTTTCTTTTTAAAATTCCAGTGGGAATGTTTATTTCTCCTCTCCGTTTTAATTTTCTCTAAGTTTTTTGCTTCTCCTTTGGATGGAACAAGTGACTGCAGAGAACCAAATTGGAATGAACTTTTTTTTTTTAAGTCCTCAAAAAATAATAATTAAGAGAGAAAGAAATGGAGGGAAAAAAAAGAAAGAAAGTCCGTCTGGATTTGGTTCCAGTTTCGATAGTTTCAGGCCTATGCTTATTTTAGCCAAGCCATTTGTCCCATCCCTATTTATACAACAGGATGCAGAACGAGTTGTTCCTGCCGTGTCCTGCCGCCTGTCAGAAAGAAATCTGTCTTGAAGGAGAAGCCAATTAGCTAAACGTCTTTCGTTTGGATGTTTTACTCTTGCCCCGAGTCATGCTCAGTGCTGAGCTTAGAGTTGGAAGAAGGTATTGGGCAGCACCCACCAGGTCAGTCCAGTGGTGAGGGTAGAGCTTTGGAGGCACTGGACCTGGAATGCAGACTATGTCTCTTGGTGACCCCGCACTCTTAGCTAAGTTTTCTTCCTCAGCATGCTCCGCTGAAAAATGGAAATAGCAGCAGTCATCACACCCGCCTCTCAATATTGCAAGTTTAGCACAATTATGTCATAATAGCAATAATAATGACACAAAAATAATGAAAGTCACCACTTTATATACGGCAGACAGTGGGCTAAGTGCTCACGATGGAAGGGCTCCTGCAATCCTCACAGTAACCTGAGCAGAAGTACTGATATTAGCCCCTGTTTGCAAATGGAAGGTCGAGCTACTCTTGAAAGGACAACTCGTAGGTCCCAGAGTGACAGTGTGGAAGCCTCACTATCACCCAGTGAGGAGATCCTGAAATGACAAGCCAGAGAACTGAGGCCCAGAAGCTGGAGCAATGTCCCTCAGGTACCAGCACCAAAGTCCAAACATGAGTGTCCCCAGCTGGCTTTTATATTATTTGGGGTGATGCTCACAGTTCTGACAACCCCCAACCTTCCCACCGGGTCTAGCACAATAGAAGTTCATGTCCATTAGAAACCAGAGACCTCAAAACACACCGTATGCAAGGCTGGCATAACAGACATGGTGTGTGTGTTTGGTGGATGGCCCTCCTCCACTTGGTGATTCAGGGACTCGGGGTCTTTCCCAGTAGCTGGCTCTGCTCTCCTCTGCCCAGCTGATGGCTGAGAAGAGAGGACAGAGAACACAGGTGGACTCTTTAACCGCTACTTAAATTTCATTGGCAGGAACCGGTCACATGGACCCACCTGGATGCAAAGGAACCTGGGAAACGTAGTCCTGAGCTGGAGCATGGTTTCCCTGTGAAGACTCAGAGGGACTCACATTTTGGTAGACAGCATGCTGCTTCCGCTACTACACCTCACCCACCTTCATCTGCCAGAATGCAAACACTCGAGTCAGAGAGGGTCATCATCTGGCCTTTTCCTAAAATGAAGCTGGAGGTCACACATCAAGTTATCTAGAGTCTTGGAACCAGCCTCTCCTGGACTTCTCTGTAGGAGTCGTGGAAGATTCCAGAACCATCCCTCAGAAGCAAGCTGAACTCCTCTCTCACCAGTCATCGTCAGCATGGGTCCTGGAAGCTCCACCCTGTGTCTCTCTCCTGTGCAATGTTTTATGTACCCTGGTTTTCCTTGTTAGAATTTCTCACGAAGATAAAAAGGAAGGGCACGCCTCCTGTCTCTGCTCTACCTCTGCATTTCTTAGACCCAGATATTTCAATGTGATGATTAGTTTCAATAGGAGAACTGTAACTTAGAATGAGCACGGTAAGCACAAAACTCATATTTATTTGCAGAGAGAAGGAAAAGAGAAAACAATTAAACATCAACTTTAGAAACAAAGATCCATGTGAGCACAAGCACAGCCAACTAAAGTGAGCTGCAGTGAAAGCATCATTTCGTCAAAAAATAAGGAAGTTTTCTTTTTCACAATCACTATGTAGGGCTCATAGCTGGGTAAGAGCGAAAAATAGTCCAGAAAAATCTACAATCTGCATTGGAGACAGAGCACACACAGTTAGGGTACGTACAGATATCTTAGCGTTCCCGAATGTTAGAGCTGGTTGTAAATTTGGAGATCACCCCAACCACCACTCTCATTCTATACACGAGGACATCAGGAGTCAGGGCTATGACTCTCTTTCCAAAACTCTGTCCTTCTACTCCTCCCTGATTGGATGGCAGATTTATCTTTCTAAAGTAAATATCTGACAAAATGGCATCATTGCTTGAAACCCTTCAAATGGTCATCACCCAGCAGATGACCTCCTTCCGCTGACCCAACCCCATCCCAACTAGTTCCTTCATCTGCCACCCCTTGCCTCCCAGCTTTTGCTCCACTGGCCTCATCTGTCTTGCGCGTCATGACAATAGGGGGTCCCTGCGCCTGCTCTTCAATAATTCTGAGTCCTCTGCTCAGAGGTCAACTCTGGCAAACAGACAAAACTCCCTTTCCTGATGTCCTGCAATGCTCCTCGACTGACCCGAGCCCGACACTTGTCACACGGTACACGGAAGTAGCAGCTTGTATATGTGATGGTATGCTTGTCTTTTTAAGACTTGAAGGCTGCCCAAGGCTGTCTTTAAATGTTGAACTCCTCACTAAGACTGTGAGCTCCCAGCAAAAGCAGAGGCTGTGTTTTATCGTTTTATTGATTATCCTGTTCTCAGGGTCTGGTGCAACATATGATCTCTAGCAGATGCTCCAAAAACACTTGGGTGACTATTGTCCATAATTGGGCTAAGATGCCTCCTTGCTAAGCCTAGAGTTCCTGTTGAGTTCCCTTTGCTCGACTATCTGTAGGACTGGCTCCCTCATCACCTTGCATTGGAAATAAAATTCAATCAGAGTGGCTTTTCCTGACCTCCTGATCTAAAAAAAAAAAAAAAAAAAGCCCATCACTCTCTGTATTCATCAGGGTTCTCTAGAGAAACAGAACCAACAGGATGGAGGTATATATATATTTAGCTCATGTGATTTTGGAGGTTGAGAAGTCCTGCGATGGACAATCTCCAAGCTGCAGACCCAGGAAGTTGGAGGTGTAAGTCCTGTCTGAGTCCAAAGCCCCGGACACCACAGCGTAAGTCTTAGTCCAAGTGCAGGAGAAAACATCTGTCCCCGTTTGCAAACAATCAGGCAGCGGGGAAGAACTCTCCCTTCCTCCCCATTTTCATTCTATTCCGACCCTCCTTGGATTGGAAGAATCCCATCAGCATTGGGGAGGGCAATCTGCTTTACTCCGTCTACCCATTCACATACTCATCTCATCCAGAAACACCCTCACGGACACACTCAGCAATCATCTTTAACTAAATATCTGGGCACCACGTGACCCCATCAAGTGGACACATAAAGTTAGCATCGCATTTTCTATTCCTTTACTCTGTTTTGTTTTCTGTATAGTACTTGTTGCCATCTAACAGAGCAAATCTTTACTTCTTTGCTTATTTGTCATGTGTCTGTCCCCAGCACTGGGACGTACATACCACAGAGCGAGCCCCCAGTCTGGTGTTCACTGTTAAAGCCCGCATGCCTGGAACCTGGCTGACACGTAGTAGGTGGTCAGCATATTTGGGAGGTGAATGGATTTGTCAATCCTGCAAACAACAGGCGTTCTCATCCAGGACTCTGTCCCAGACCTGATCTCTTGTTATTTTCCCTTTGAAAAAAAAAAGAGAGAGAGAAAATTATCGAAACTCCAATGTGTTGGAAATACAAAAACAAGCAACCAACAAAACTAAGCAATTGAACCTAAACCTCCCCAAACCCTCAGTGCTTCCTCAAAGTACAGCCTGACATGGGTCCTTTGAAATCTTACTCGAGGGACACATGCTGGGAAAAGAAACAAGGGAGAAATGGCAGATTTCTCTGTTTTATTTTTATATACCAACTTGGCTAGTTAACAGTGGGAACAATCAATAAACTTTAATAGAAGGCGATTACTTTAGGGTTGTAGTAAACTGAAGAATAAAGAATAATAGCTTTTCAACCTTTTATCAGTCTGGGGAGCTAATTTAATATGCACGGAAAATACATTAAATAATTTTTATAACTATGCAGCCCAGACCTCTCTAAAGATTTTCCAGGAAATAAGTAATGTGCAAAGAATCCAGCCCAAATATATAGGACAAGAGCTGGGCTGGCCTGACTGAGGGCGGCCCAGCTAATTCTATCAAGAATTGGGTGTTTATATTAAAAATGCCACTGAATTCTAAACAGGCACTAGATGCTCATTGCTGATTTTTTGAAAACCAGTCTTTGCTTAACAAAGTAGACTGATCATTCCTGTTCGGGATCATTCAGACTATAGACAAACATGCTAAGGCCTTAAGTACATAATTTTTAACCTCATAGAAAGGTTGGATGATGTGTTCGAAAACTATTACTGTGCACAGCTCAAGTTCAATGCGCCACAAAGGAGCTCCATTAATCCTAATTTAACATGCATCTGGTCACAATTTGGATGAGGAAATAGGCCAAGAACCAAAGGAACAGTCTGTGTTCATGCACAAAAAGAAGGCGCCAAATCCACGTCAGGGGACTTTTCTGACTCTCAGACTCTCTCCGTGCGGAGCCCGCAGGACTGTTCTGGGGACAAGTGTGCATTTTTACCCGGTTTGTCCTTCTCCTCCCCCATCCTGACCTTCCCAGGCCAGTTCTCTGCTCTGCAGATAGAGCAGTCACTTTACAGGGCAGATCCTTTTGACTTTCCCCCTGGGACCGCCCGCGGCCCATAGGAGAAAGTTCATGATCGATGCCCCAGAGAGCAGGAGACTGGGACTAGGGCAAGGCATTTTTCCCAGGTGCAAAATTCAAGAAGGTGACGAAAAACCCAGTTATCAAGATAAATACCATTTAAAGCACAATTTTTTTTGAAAAAATCAAAACTAATGCACCCCCCAAATCCAGAAGGAACAAAAGAGAAAAATTTTAAATAAGTATGGGATCCTACGTGCTGAGCTCTCTCTCAGCCTGAGGCAAAAGGAAAAACTAGGGAGACCCATCTGGTAGGGAAGATCAAGTCAGAGTTGAACCTTTCGTTCACCATGGACTTTTTTGTATTAATTTTGAATTAAAAAATTTTTGCATTAAAATTATATTTATCTTAATGACAGAGGATTTTGATGCCATGATAAAAATTCTGCATCAGAAGCGGGGACCTGACTTGCCTCGCTCTGATCTCTGCCCAGCCAGCCGCAGACCCTGTTGCCTCTGTTCCCATCGTCCTGTGTTTACTGGGTCCTGTGTGCGCCCTCCCTTGCACCAAGAGGATGGGACTGTGACTCCTGTGGGGTGTGCACAACCCCCTCCCTCCACCCCAGCCCCCGGGCTTTGCCCATCGTCCACCACACTGAGATGTGGGCACCGAGTGCGAATCCCAGTTGAACTAGGACATGCGGACACAGAGGGTGGCATTCGGAGTCACAATGCCACCAGCCCAGTCCTGTGGCAGCTATTTCTGCCCCCTCCCCCCAGCACACTGGTCGTTTCTGTTTCCTGATGTCGCCCTGAAGCTCCAGCTCTTTTCTCGCACTAGCTCCAGCGCTGCCCTCCAGCGCTCCCTCCCCTGCATCCATGCCCCAGTGCCAGGAGGAGGCGCTGGTGAGCGGCAGCTTCGGTGAGCATCCCCATTCCAGCCAGTAGTACACCTGTGGCCTGGGGCAGGTTGCTTAACCTCTCTGTGACTCAGTTTCCTCCTCTATAAACTGAGACGAGCAACGCCTCCCTGGTAGGGTTTTTGAGGACTAAAAAAAATAATGTCTATAAAACCTTTAGAACAAAGCTGGTGTATAATAAGCTAGAAGAATCAAGCAGGTATCCTGCAGTAGCTGGGACTAGAAATTGGGGCTGCCTCTGTCTTAGTCTACAGGGCAAGGAGAAGGTGTGCTTGCCCAGACCCAGACAGAGCACTGCCAGGAAAGGGCTATAGTTTCAGAGCTGACCTGGGAGCACCCCAGGAAATAAATACACTGGCCTCCTTCTTCTCTCCCTCCTCCCTCCTCCCTCCTCTGCAGGACCAGGGGTCCCAGTGAGGCAGTCTGCAGAGATTAGCCTATGGGGGGTAGGAGCAGGATGAGGAGGGCTGGCCAGTGGATTTGAGGGCCAAGGGGAAGAGAGCCAGTCACCCGGCCAGGAAATTATCAAGCCATATTCCAGGTGGGGCAACACCTTAGTGTCCTGTATGGGGCACCAAAGGAATTCAAGTTCTTCTGAAGCAGGGACCCTCTCTCCATAGCCCTGGACACGGGCTGGACTACCTCATTATTTGAGGAGACTAGGAAAGATGCCTGCACTACCCTACCTTCTCCTGGGGTCTCCAGAGCCCTGCTCGGGTTTCTGCGTTTTTTCTTGAGGAAAAAAACTCGCTCTCTGGGGCAGGTTTCCCTAGAGCTCTCACGGTTCCGATGATAATAGGTTTGTGTGTGCTACTGAATTAGTCTGTGCCCGTCCAACCATCTTTAGCTCACATTAATCACACCCTTTTACTCAAAACAGTACAACTCTGATCTAAACCAATTAAGCCTGTGCTGTTTAGACAAAGAGATTAATATAGCTCCGAAAAGCATAACCTTTGGCCATAGAGGTGTCTTAAGATAATGAGCTTGAGTCAGTGGGTTGGCTTTGTGGAGAGGTATGTTTTGGAAGAAGATATCTATTTGCAGATTCTGAATCAGCAGGAGAAGAAGGGCACCCAGGCAAACAAGTTCCGGGTGTACACATGCAGGTATAAGGAGGTGAGGGGAGTCCGATTCAGAGCCCATGATTTGGAAATGCAGATACTCTTTCTCTTGGAAAATCCAGCTGACTCTGACAAAGGAACAAAATATAAAATAAAACCCAGCACAAAGTAATTACAGCTATAACACAGGTCTAAAATATATACCTGAGAAAAAGTAGCGCCCGATGTGTATTCCTTTCCTCTCTTACAGAAATTGAGGGATGACTTCCCGGTGTGGATGTATAGAAAGGAACACTGGACTCAGAGCCCTATGTGCTAACCTGGGATTTCGGTTTAATACTCAAGAACTGCTCGGTGCTGCCCACACTGTGCTTGATGCTGGGGGTTGCTGGAGTAGTGGACCACGGTTCCTGCCTGCCAGCCACTGGCCACCCAGTGGAGGACAGGGACCTTCAAACAAAAGTGTCGGGGAGGTTTTTCACGTAGAGGAGCACAGGGAGCCTGGAGCCCACGGTCAAGACTGTGGGTCCACCATGGGGTTTCAGCCGAAGCTGCTGGGAGCAAGGAAGCTCCGAGTTGAATTTCTGGAAAATCAGTCTCCAGGGATCTCCCTAGATGACCTCTTGGCAGGAGAGTGCTGGGGGCGGGGGGTCATCTAAGCAGCTAGAGGTAAGTAGAGGCAAAGATCTATAAGGGCAAAGCCATGGCAGGAGAGGACTAGCCATTGTTCCAGACCTCTAGAGCATCCAGCATGAGACTAGAGATGAGTGGAGATGATGCTGGGGAGGCCAGAGCTGGGGGGACTGTGGTCCCCAAATTAAGGTGCTTGGAGATTATATTCTAAACAGTAGGACTGTGCTAAGGGGATTCAGCATAAGACCCGGTCAGATTTATTTCTAAAAGATCTCCTTGATCTACCCCTGGGGATAAAAATATATGTTTATAAAAAATAAAATATTAAAAAAAAAAAAAGATCTCATTGATCACCACTGGTGGGCAACAAAGCCCTGGTCAGGTTCTTTCCCTGGTCTGACCTAAGACGTCTCATCTGTGCAATGGGTGTAACTGATCCCATGGCCTCTCAGGTCCTGCCTAGCCTGTCTGAACTACAACCTCGTGTTCTTTATGTTGCTGCTTCCATCTCCTGGGCACTTGCTGCCCCCAGGGACGGCCCCTCACTGGGCGAGCTGCTTTTTAGGGAGGGCAAACAACTGCCCACAGGACTTGCCTTTTATATGCAAACCGACCAAACCCAGGCCTCAGATCGCCTCCTCTGTCAGGCTCGCAGGGACCAGGCTACTATCCATCTGCCCTGACCATCCCAGGGCCAGGTGCCAGACACCTAAGGACAGCCCCTAAGCCCCAGAGCCTGCTGAAATTCTGCCAGCTAGCCAGTCTGAAACCTGGTCCACCAGCCTCATGCTTCCATCATGGGAAAACACCGCCAAGGCTCTTGCTCCCGCCTCCTCCACCCCCAGCCTTCGGAGAGACCCTGGGTCATTCCCCTCAACCCCATGGCCTAGTGTGCCCCTCCTCTCGCGATCTGTGAGTAAAACAAGCTTTTTCAATGATGGTTGTCTCCTCCTCTGTTGGCCTCGAAAACACCTGGATAATAATCAAGACAGCATTTTAAAATACAACAATATTTTTGGATGAAGAGTCCAAGCAAACCCCTGGCCAAGCAAGTGGGACTGATACCCAGCCTTTGGTCAAACCATGTCCCAGGAGACGGAGCACGTGATTCCAATGGGCACAGCAGTGTCCTGGGGGCTGGCGTGAGCCCTGTCTCCTGTCGCTTCTCTCTGTGAACCTCAGTGCTCCCATTTACGGAATGTGGGTGTCAGGCTAAACACCATGTTTTCCAGATTCAAGATTCTCTAACAGTAATGGAACTCGTGGTGGACCCTTAGACAGATCGGTCCCCAAGTTGCCTGGGTGTCGACCAGGCATGATTTCCCATCTCTGTCCCTCTCAGTCCCGCGGATACAGAGTAGGAGACGCTATCTGTTGGTGCTTTGCAAACTGGGAAGTGCGATGCTGATGGAGACCTGCTATTAACATTATTGTTGATTATGAACTTGTCCGCGTCTGTAGGTGGGTGAGACTTTCAGGGCAACGGTATATGATTTAGCAAATTATCTCTTCAGCATGCTAAAGAGTCCGCCAGGGGTTTTGCTCACTGCAGGATGAGGGAACAATAAGGCCTCCCTATATTCAATAACTATGGTTTAATTATCATGATTATCTCGCATTTGTATAAAGTCTTTGCTTTCAGGATCTCAAAGTACTTTATAAACATTAAGCCTCCTAGTCCCCCAGGGGAGACGTTAAATTGATGCATGGCTTGCCGGTCTCTCCTCTTCCTAGCTTGAAAGTGGTTTCCTCCCATCCAGGTGAGGATAAAAGGGGATGCCTCCGTTGTTGTACAGAGTTCCATGTTGGAGATTCAGCATGGGCACTAGGGTGAAACACTTGGCAACTGGGAGTAAGAGCCTGCTACATGCCGGACCAGACACTGGACCTGCATTAGGTCGTGTCCCAGCGGTGATTACCCCCACTTTACCGATAAGGAGACTGAGGCTCAGAGAGGTTCGTGTGCAGACCCAACGTCACACAGCCAGGGAAAGGTAGACACAAGTAGGTGCTGTTTGGACACAGAGCTGCAGGTCTCTCTAAAGAGAAAATCACCGTCTTCGCACTGAGCTCCACTGCCCTCCAGACCACTGCCACTTCGGGTCCCCATCCCTTCTTTCATCCTTGTGGAGTCTGACGGGGATCCTATAGCCTTGGCCTTGAGATTCAGCTGAGTAGAGTGGGAGACAGCGAAGTCTCCAGGAGGGAGTGGGGCGAGATCTGTGCTGATCCAGGCAGAACCGCGCCCTGAATCCCGTCTGCAAAACCCTTCTTCCCAACATGCTGATGTTCTGGGGGGACTCAGACGCCCGTACCTCCATGGGATAGGAGGGGACGCCGACAGATTTAAGGACATGTTTTCAAGCAGCTAACCGTCTGTTCACGATCTCTCCTCATTATAGAGAGGGCTGTGCCAGCGTCGGGGGCCTGGATCCCGCATCCCTGAAGGGGTCCAACCCAGCATCAAGGCCCAGCTCAGGCACTTCCCAGCTGTGTGGCGTGGAACGGTCACTTTCTGAGCCTCCATTTTCTTATCTGTAAAATGGGGAGAATGTGTGGGTCTTTTGAGAAGATTCAATGCAATGACACGCCCAGAGGGTCTGACGTGCAGTAGTTGTCAATGCACCTTGGTCGTTGTCGTCCTCACTTTCACCGGTGGAGTCATCTGGTGCCCATGAGGTCTACACAGAATCTCCACTGGTCCTCACAGCCTGCAGCGTCATCGCTCACGGGGCTGTGCACAGCCAGCACATGTGCATTATGGAGGTTTGCCCAAGTTGAGGCCCTCCTCCCAGCGTGATGGTAGTTGGGGTGGGGTCTTCAGAGGGTCCTGGGTTCCCATGAGGTCATGAAAGCTGGCCTCACTATAGATTCAGTGTCTGTATAAGAAGAGACACCAGTGCACTTACTGATCCTCCTCCTCTCCATCGCGTGAGGACATGGCAAGAAAGAAGCCTTCTGCAAACCAGAAAGGACGCTCTCCTGGAACCCAGACCTACTGGCGCCCTGACCTTGGGCTTCTGGCCTCCGGAGATGTATGAAAATGTGTCTGTTGCTTAGACTGTGCATTTTAGGGCACTTTGTTCTAGCAGCCCAAATGGACTAAGACAGAGGCCATGCAAAGCCCTCTCCTGAGCATTCACGCAAAGGAAATTGACAGCTTGTTAGAAAGAAAGGCGTTCCTGCTACTCACTTTCTTCCATGATCTTCCCTCTCTTCGTTCATCCATGGTCTCTCTCATTAGATTATACAAGTCTTGGAGGCCAGGCAAAGTTTCCAGTGTCTGTCTGAATTTGCAGAACCCTGTTGTGATTCTGGCCCCTTGGTGGTGTCCAGTACCGACGAGATGGGTGAACGCGTGCACACAGGCGTGGAGGGTTGGATGGACGGCAGGCTGATGGGTTGGGATGGTTTCTTCTCTCCACGGTCAAGCTAGTTGCTGGTGATTTCGGCTCCTTTCTACACACAGGGCTTTTTTTTTTCCCTTCCATTTTTGTCCTTTGTGTTGGAGGAAATGAACCTTATTTGTGATTTATATTTTGATAACCTCACACGGATTATCTGAGTCGCTGGAGGGCTGGAGGGGCTGACAAGCTCACAGGTGTGTTTCTGCACTAAGGCTTTGCAATTACTGTTTTATTTGATCCTGTGATCTACTTCCAAGGCTAATGGGCTGCTTTTCGGATTAACTGTATTTATCGATCTGCTCTAAAGATGTGATCGTCCTAAGCGCCCTCCATCTGGAGGAGCTGTGAATTCAGAACTCAACCCTTTGGCAAATGCGTCCATGCGGCCAGTGGGCCGGGTGGTGTAACGTGTGTATGTGCATATATTGCGTTTTTTTCATCAACATCCATTTTCTGCCATTGTGGTTTAAGTTAAGGGAGAATTCCATCCAGCAAAGTGATTAACTACAGGGGGCAAAAATCATTCCAGTGAACACTGCTTTTCCCTTTGATACAACTCCAAATTGATGTTTCCATCTCATTGTTTTTGTATTTGTTTTTTAACTTTATCTAAAGATTTTTTTAAAATGAGAATTATTTAACAAAAGGAAAACTCGAACCACTTTCTTATGTAAAGCTAATGTGACAATGCAAATGTCAACAAGGGGGCAAGATCTGTCTCAGGGAAATCTTGAAACCTCTAAGTGAAATTTGCATAAAATAGTTCTGGTATTATTATTCACTATTCTTCCCCGTGACAGATATGTCAAGGCCTTGAAACCTAAAAGAACAATTATGCTATTGTATCTCTCGGAGGATTCAAGGGGTGTGTCTTTGGTGGAAAAAGTGCTATTAGAGCTTTGAAAGCAGTTAAAAGGCAGCCCAAGGGACTCTTTAGCTAGTCATTTTATAAAGAATGCCTCAGCTTTAAGTGTCTTAAAGTACGTTTATTCAACTCGTACTTTTGGCTTAAAAAAACCTACCAATAATTAATGGCTGTACTTTTTTTTTTAACGTTTGCATTAGCTATAAATAAAAACTCTTGATGAAGTCATCATTGATTAAGTTAAACTATGATTCTTATGTGATGGGACCCATATCTTTGTCAAGCATCTTGTAATGAATTACCTGTAAGCTTTTTTTTTTTTTTTTTAAATTTAGCTAACATTGCAAAAGTCATTGCCATTGCCAATTATGGACCAAATCAGGAACTAATCAGTAAATCCTTTCCTTGCACAAGCTGGCTTAACTTAACATGTCTGAACATTAAAAACTGAAGCATTGATAAGGCATGTCTCATTGCAGCTGGATGGGGTGCGGGAGGCAGTGATCCGACTTTAATTTCCTCTGAAACCTGCTGATTATGTTATTCTCGGGTTTGGATGGGCTTCACTGGAAAAAGGCAATGCCAACTTTTGATGGGAATAGTTTTGAAATTCAAGAAAGACACGGAGAAACACAAAAACGCCTCTGTCACATAGGGTGATAAGGTGGTAGGGAAAATGAATGAGCCAGGAAACTTTCAGTCAAAATGCTGCAAAGATTGCAGGGTCAGAGAAATTTTGATTCAGATGTGCAGGAACTAATGTGCACAGGCATGGATGGGTGGTCTGTGTTTTTAGCAAGCTATAACGTAGTGCTTATTTCTTCTACTTTATAAAATCAAAAGACGATATTCATTTATTTTCATCCACGCATTCTTTCACTTTATATTTATTGAAAGGTGGGAGCATCCCTTGAAATCATCCAGCTTGACCTGTCATTTTATGGATGAGCAAAGGAAGGTTCAGAATGAGGAAGAAGGAAAAAAGAAAAAAAAAGAAAAAGAAAAACCCCCAAACCAAAACCAGTCCAGGCATTCCATGATGAAGGGTGGAAGAAACCTAGGGAAGGATGCAATCGCCCCCAGTACCCAGACTCATCTTCCTTGTTGCAGAATTCTGGCTAGCATAAGGGCACCTTATATCAAAAGCACATTTCCCATAATCCCTTGCAACTATGGAAGGCCATGTGATAACGTCTGGCCAATGAGACGCAACAAAAGTGGCTTATGACCCTCCTGGGAAACACTCTGATCCTTTGCTCCTACTAGAACAGGGGTGGCCATCTTGGAAATGGCCGTTGGTATGTTGCCAGTAGCAAGAAGAGAAGAAACCTGAGTTTCTGACCCCACAAGGTACCCTACCAACCTTTGACTGCTGGCCACTGTCCCATATACAGGAGAGAATAAAGGTCTGTCTCTTGGGCCACCATAATTTTTGGTCTTATCCCTGGCATCCATACTCCATCTTAAACTAACACAGGAACTACTAGCAATACTCTCTAGGCTCTAGGCTATGTGCTAAATGGGTTGTCGAGGCCGTCCCTTTCCAAGTGTGATGACATCATAGCCGGAATCCAGTTGTCTTGAGCACTCTGTTAGATTTTGTAACAATGAAGGACAGCTGTGCCATTCATTTAAAAATCTCAATCACCAGGCACAGAATCTGACTCAGAGGGTGCTCTATAAAGTTTTATGAGAAGTAAGTGGACAGATGGCCCCCCAAAGAGAACAGGAGAAGCTGGATATGCCATAATGTACCCTGAATGTACTCAGTGGAGATGCACAAGGCTAAGCTTGCAGTTTTGGCCTGACCCCACATTACCATGTATTGTTTGTTGACAAAATGATCCATTAAAATCCCATGGATTTGTCTTTCTCTCTCTCTTTTTCCCTTTCTGGTATTATATCTCAATGTGATATAAACGGAGCATAAATCTTGCCTCTTGCCAACTGCTGTTTAGTTGAAATTGCCTGTACTGTCTTGACATGTGTTGGAGCCTTTAAATTAACACAGGAAAGAATTGATTTTAAAAATGGCATTTGCATTAAAGGTTATAAATGGGCAATTTGGGAAGCATGGAGATATATATGGGAAGTTATGCACCGATATTACAGCTAGCATAGCAGTGGGGTTTTGACTACATGAAATATACAGTCTTGCATAGCCTCTGGGGACATACTTTATGTTGCAGAAAGTATGTATGCGGCATAATATGCATATCTGCAGCACCAGGTAAGCCATAAGGTCACTACCAATCTGGGTAAGCCGAGGAATCTTGGATTCTTGGTGGATTTTAGGCACACTTTTGTTTGACATCTTGAGTTTCCAAATACCTTTGTCAGAGTTTGGTATAGAATTTATTTTTATGTGTCATTAATGTCTGGCTCCTTTAAGGATCCCAGCTTAAACAAATCACACCCACACACTGTGCCCACAGAGAGGAAATTGCCGGTTCCCAGAATTATTAGATTAAAACCTAGACTACCTATCTTCAACTACTTGGCCCCTCCGTGCTCTCGACTCCCTCAGCCGTTGAGCTCGTCTTAACCTCGACATGTCTGCTGAAACCCACTGGCGGCTTGATTCATCTTCTTTTGGCTCAAGAGTACCTCGATTCTCGGCAACCAGTTTTATCATTCAACTATGCATCTGACTGTTCTCCACCCATCTATCTTCTATCTGTTGCGCCAGTGGGGGTCAGAGAGATGAAGACCCCATCCCTGCCCTTGGAAGAGCTTGAAGTTTAGTGAAGGACAACGACAAGGGACGAGGCCATTGGAATATGGTGGAGTATGCTGGTCAAGGAAGGTAAAGAAATCCTTGAGAGCCTAGCAGGACTGAGCCAGGAAAAGGTGGGGGCGGGGCAGCAGAAGTGAAGGCAAGAGAAAGGCTAGGAATTCTGGGTAGGATGCTTGGGAAGAAGTTTCAAGAAAGTATCAGAATGTGATGAAAATGTCAGGAAGGAGACTTTTGAGGGAATATGGTTACTGACACAGGTCTCCGAACATTTAGGATGCTGCGTGTGCTTTTATTTTCTGTATTCCTATTATCATCATTATTATTCTTGGTGGGTGTCCAGTACAAGAAACTCACATTTTCTTTTTCTTTTTTTTTTTAAAGACTTTATTTATTTATTTGACAGACAGAGACCACAAGTAGGCAGAGTGGCAGGCAGAGAGAAAGGTGGAAGCAGGCTTCCTGTTGAGCAGAGAGCCCGATGCGGGGCTCGATCCCAGGACCCTGAGATCACGACCTGAGCCGAAGGCAGAGGCTGAACCCACTGAGCCACCCAGGTGCCCTGAAACTCACATTTTCTGAGAAGAGCCCTGATTGGTGTTCTGGGTACCCAGAATGTTCCTCTCTGGCCATCTGTGGGTAGACGTGGATCTGGCTGGGGGGTGGGGGCGGGCAAGATTTAGTGATTTATGCCCTCAGGCTAACTGATTTATTACCTCCTTTTCTGATCATGTAAATCTAGAAAAATGTTCCTATTTTAAAGAAATCATTAAATTAGAATACAAACTACATGACCAAGTAGAAACTCAATTCCCTTGATTCTTGCTACCCACCTCCCAAATATAAGGGATCCCGTTACCGTTTTACCCTAATGATAAGTAACGCATTGAGAAGAACAAGGTCCATCAACACTGACAGAGTTTTCGTGACTCGCTAAGTACCACTCCAAGGCTCTCATTACTCAATTCATCTTCTGTACAGCTCTAGGAGATTGCTGTCATCGTTATTCCCATCTTGCAGATGAGAAATGAGGTAGGAGGTTTGTGAGGCCACTTGCCCAGATTCACACAGTAAGTGAGGGAGCAGGGATTTGAACACTAGGGCTCTGGGTTCAGAGGCAGGCTCCATTCTCCTCTGTGCTACTTCAGAGAGAAGCTCAATTCTGTGTCTCAATTCCATTTTACAGACTGAGAAACTAAGCTCAACAACTTCAGGTAATAACCAGCTGCTGGTTGTGCACTTGGAGGCAATGCATGCCTCTAGCTGGAGCCTGGACAATCTTCTTTTCTAGTTCCAGGCTTCTTGCAATGCAAAATGCACATTATCACATCCATATTAATACTGCAAATTACCTGGGCAGCTTTTATTTTAGGGAATGCGGAGATAGGCTCTTAAATTAGGTTGACATTTTCCACCTGAGAAGCTCGGGATTTGTCGCTGTGTGGGCGTAGTCTGCCCCCTGCCATCCCCTCTCCTTCTCTGACTCATCTCGTCTCTCTTTCTATTCCGAGCCTCTTTATTCTCCCGGCCCCTCTCAACCATAAGACCAGGAATACATCAGCCATCAGCCATTGCTTCCCTTCTCATTCCCCAGTGTCCCTGGGACCCTGGGATGCTCCCCCAAGCTCAGCTTCTGCTCATCTTGGTTTTCAAAAGCCTCATTCCCTCCAGCAGCAGCAGCAGCAGCAGCAGCAGGAGCAGAAGCCTGCAGAATCCTACCCAAGCTGTCCGAGTTAAACTTTGAGCAATTCTCGGGGTGCCTGTGGATTCAGTCGGTTAAGCATCTGACTCTTGATTTCAGCTGAGGTCATGAACTCACGGTCGTGACATCAGGCTCTGTGCTCAGTAGGGAGTCTGCTTGAGACTCTCTCTCTTTCTACCCCTCTTCCTGCTCACGTGTGCTCTCTGTCTCTCTCTAAAATAAAGAAATACATAGTTAAAAAAAAAAAAAAAGGAAAGAAAGAAGCAAACAAAACTGAGCAACTCCAGTCAGATGATGGAGTTCTGGTGTTGTGGGAAACTGAAGCCATTGAGCAAAAGGAACCGAATGTGAAATTGCTAGGTGAATAAAAAGTAGCAAAGTAGGTGGGACATGGGCAGTCCACTGAGTCTAAGCATTCCAAACAAGGTGGTGCAGATTTTTGATAAGGTTTTAGGGAAAGAGATTTGGTAGTCCGAGGAAATGGGATGAAAAAAACAAGAATTCTCAGATGAGTAGCACCTGTGGCATGCTTGGGTTAGAGAAAGGGCTCCCTGAGTCCGGGGACCTGGTTTCCGGGACACTTCCTGCTTCCACCTGGTTGTGTGGAATCTGTGTGGTTGTTGTGTGGATCAGGCCAAGCAAATCCCTTCCCCTCCATGCGTCTCTTTCCTCACTTGTAAAATTATAAGATTAGATTAGGTGACCTTTGTCCACATTCCTAAATTCTATTATTTTCAGTTTCATTGGCCTTCAGAACACCCCTCCCCTTTGTAAGAATATTTATATTCAAAGATTTATATATTTTTTTCATTTTAAAAATTTATACTCCAAGTTAGAAGTTTACAATCGATTGGTAAGTGGAAAGAAGAAGGAAGAAAATAACTCTGCAAAGACCCACCATGAATGGGCACATTTTAACCCAATCCTCTATCTGTAGAGCTCAGTAGTTCGCGCAATTGCTTTAGTCACACAAAACCGTGTGGTGTGTGTTTTGGATCCCGCCTTCTTCAGGTTAACCTTCTCTCACGTACATCAGCTAAGTTTTTGCAAACTCTTCCTACGCAGAATTTCAAGAATGCAGAGCAGTCCGTCAGAAGGTGTGACATCAACCACTGGCTCATTCCCACTGAGATGAAGGTTTTATGTAATTTCTTTTCTCCTTCCTTGTCCCCTTTTTACTTACCGTGTTGCTTCTGCACAGCCCCCTCACCCGGGAATGGATTGGGGCCAGCTGGAAATAACGGAACGTCCAGCCCCTGGGAGAAGTCAAGGAAGGGCATAGCTACTGTGTGATGGGCAGAGTTCAGGGCTTCAGTATGACTCGAGTGCGTCCGGGGACTAGTCATTGGAGAGCTGCTGCAGTCCTGGGACTGAAGAGACATGGAGGGAACAGTGACCAGAGTTCAGAGGAAGCGAAAACTGCACAAGGGCAGAGGGCACCATGCAGGAGGAAGCCCCCCTTCATTTGTAGGGTGTGCCCCTGAATCCTTCATGAAGGTCACTCTTGTTTCTGTCCTGCCCCTTCTGTCCACTATGGCTCAAAACCACCCCAAGGACTTATGACCTATTCAACAAATAATATTAAAGCAAAGTAAAACAAAAAGCGAATTCAAAGATGAGGGTGGAGAACAGATGAAAATTCAATCCTTCCACTCCTCTAGCCGTCCCTCCTTCCTTCATGCAAGCCACTGCCTCTCTCTCCCCCTTTATAGAATGCGGCCAAGGTTAAATGTGGAAAACGCTCCTGCAGGCAGTGTCCCCCAAAAGGCAAAATGGCATTTCTTACAGACAGATTCTAAATGGGGAGGTGGAGCAGGAGAAGCCATTCTCAGTGGATAGCCCTGAACTGTCTGCTCCAACTGGGGATGCCCGGGCAGGAACCCAACCTGCTACCAATTGTCCCACTGCTCCAGCTTTCCCAGGGCAGCCGGTCTGCAAGCCACTGAGCTGGAGGCCCAAAGGAGAGAGGGAGATCCTCCAAGATGTATGTGGCGACCAAAAATGACTCCAGCGGGGTGAGCAACGATCCGAGTTTGCCCAAGACGGAGTCCCAAGATTTAAGACTTTCAGTGCTAAAACTGGGAAAGTTCCAGGCGAACGAGAAAGAGATGGTCACCCTGACTCCAGGTCTGCTCAGAGTAACAAAGCACAAAACCATAAAGTCAGGCTGTTTTCTCTTTATCACATCTTGGGACTCAACTTTCTATGGCCCTGACGAGACCCATGTAGAGTAAGGCATCATTCCCTGCATTTTCCAGGTGAGGAAACGGACACCGAAAGTGTTACAGGGATTCACCTGAGGGAGAGTTGGAACCGGGGCTTGTTCACACCCAGGTGGGCTTAAGCCCAATCCCAGCACCGCTGGCTGGTTTGCCAAAGATGGTAGTCTACTGAATGAGGTCTATCTACACCACACTGGGGATTTTTTTGGACCCACACATCAGAATTTCCAGACTGCCTGCAAATAGGAGGTGCCCAACAAATATTTTTTAACTCAACAGGTGAGGGAATAACAACTCAATAAAGACCCATTTAATATACAAATGGGTGGTTATTTTCTATATCTGTCTCCCCACTCATGCCTGCCTGTCTTCATGGTGCCTGTACAAGAATACTGGGGGCAATGCAGTCAACTAGTGCCTCTTTGGTGGATTTGCTGACCTGTGGTCATTAGGGGGAAGGGAATGATTCCTGGCCACTAAGGACACATAACAGAAAATGCATGGGTTACCCTAACTTTAAGACCGGCATCCGAGAGACGAGTTCCTAAAACATCTGGTTTTGAAGACTAATAGGGCCCACATCCACAAGACCCACAGGGGTCTGGCCAACTGAGGAAAACCTCTTAAAGAACACTGCACAAAGACTCATCCACCCCAGGACCCTATGAAGAAATAGCCCTTTGAGAAGCATCTAGACTTCATGTGAATTAGACTTGTTTTCTGATTTTGAAGCATTGATTTGAGGGTAGGACCCTGCTGGGTCAGAGGCTGGGGGGCACCTTCTTCCTGTTCTCCTTCTGTCTTGCCAAATCCAGCAGATGCCATCTTTTTTTCCCCTTCCCAACGTGCCATCTTTACCCTCTAGCTGTCAGGCGCCATATTGCTTGCTCTTCCTCTGCTTTGCTAAAAGGCACAGGGCACCATTGTTTTTTTCTTTGTATTTTCCTTTTCTTTTTTTCTTTTTCTTTTCTTATTTTTCTTTCTCTTTCCTTCTTTTTTTCCTTTTTATTTTTAGCAGAACCCATCTGCACACTCCACCTGCGACATCCCAGAGTGCCAGTATCTTCCAAAAGGGAGCTTCTACACACATCCAGGACCCCAGTTTTTACACCTGGTGCTCTGTTTTTTTTCCAGCAGCCATGCAGGGAACATCCCCTAATTCCCTGGTTCTAGAGGCCAGCGGAGGCTTGCGTTCCTGGACCCCAGGGCGCCGTAACAACTGGAAAGCCTTCTCAGCAGACGAGTGCTTTTAGGGCACTGCACAAACAGACTGAGCCCCCTCTCCCCACCAGTCTTTCTGAGAAAGAGGCTTGTGTGTGATTGTCCAAGAACATTGGCCGGAGGGGCAGGCTTCCAGTCTGGCACAGGTGTAGGAGCCTGCCGAGGTGCTCTCAGGGAATGGAGGCCGGTGCTGTCCTCTGCCTTGCTCCAGCTTGCCAACTGGTATCTTTCAGCTAGGAGCTTATACCCTGGTCTGGTGCCTCCATTTTTACAGCTGCTGTCAAGGGATATCTCTGTATCACCTGACTCTCGTGACCCAAAGGGCTTATGCTCCTGGGTCCTGTGGGACTGTAACCAACAGAGAAAGAGCTCTTGAATGGCTACTACCCCAGGGCACAGCGAGAGGCCCCAGACTCCAGAGCCCAGTCTTTCTGTAAGAAAGGCCTATTAACTTATCATCAGAGCTGCAGCCGGAGGGGCAGACTTCTAATTAAACACACATCTAAGAGTTGACTGTAAACCTTTCCTGTGGACTCAGAGGGCAGGCCCTGTCTTTGCACTCTCCCTGCCATGCTCCAGAGCACCAGGATCTCTCAGAGGGGAGCACTTATACCTGTCCGGTGCCCAGTTTTTATGTCTAGTACTCTCCCTGGTTTTTATAGCTGCTCTCCAGGGGATACTCCTTGGTCCCCTGGCTCTGCTTTTGTTCCTGGGTCTCATGGGGCTGTCACAATCAGAGAGACATATCTTGGCAGGCTACCATCCCCAGGGCACTGCAAAGAGAGCACACTGAAATGCCCCAGCTTGCTATTCTTGGGGAAGGCTTCCATTCTGGCAACATCCAAAGGCTATTGAGGGATTCTCAGAGAACATAGACAGGGGACACCACCTTTGGGCTCTCCCTCTGCCTCACTACAGTTCACCAGTACATTCCCCCAAAAGGAGCTTGTATTCTCAGCTGGATCCCCAATGTTGTGGATTGCTGCCCAGGAACACTTCAAGATCACCTGGCCCTGGAGGCCAGCAGGTCTTCTCTTTGCGATTCCATAGGACTGTATATGTTTGCATTCTTTAAAAGTTGCTGCCTTTAAAGGGTCAGGATTTTGAGCAGCCTGAAATCTAGGTTCTGATTGAAATGTTTCCCCTTTGGACACTGACTAATCTTGGCATACCCTTGAATAAAATAGGCTACCTGGATAGTCACAAAAGTTTGCGAGTCAACCAAGTTCTAGGGGCACAGTTGGATGTTAAGTTTCACCTTCTATCTAAGGCCAACCCTTCAAGAGTGGGAGAGGTGGCTATTGCATCCAATGTGTAGAAACCAACACAAGCAAAATGAAGAAGCAGAGAGATGTGTTCCAAATGAAAGAACAAGATAAAACTTCAGACAAACAAACAAAAATCTTAAGGAAATGGAGATAAATAATTTACCTGATAGAGAGTTCAGAGTGATAATCATAACGATGCCCAATGAACTCAGGAAAAGAATGGATGAACACAATGAGTGCTTTGACAAAGATATGTAAAATGTAAAAAAAGTTCCAAACAGAAGTCACAGAATTGAAGAATACAATAACTGCACTGAGAAGTACACTAGAAGGCTCAACAGCAGGCTAGATGAAGCAGAAGAAGGGATCAGTGAACTTGAGGACAGATGAGTGGCATGCACCCAAAGAAAGCAGGGAAAAGAAAAAAAGAATGACATTAGGTGAAGATAGCTTAAAGAACCTATGGGACAACATCAAGTGGGATAACATTTGGGATGCCTGGGTGGCTCAGTGGTTTAAGCACCTGACTCTTGATTTCAGCTCAGGTCATGATCTCAGTGTTGTGAGACTGAGCTCTGCATCAGGCTCCATGCTCAGGGGAAGTCTTGAGAGCCTCTTTCTCGTCCTCTGTCCCTCCCCCACCAAATAATAAATAAATCTTTAAAAAAATAATATTTGCATTATAGGGCTCACAAAAAGAGAAGGGAGAGAGATATGGTCAGAAAATTTATTTGAAGAAATAATGGCTGGAAACTTTCCTAATCTGGAGAAGCAAACAAACAGCCATGTCCAGGAATCACAGAGTTCCAAATAAAATGAACTGAAAGTGCCCTACATGAACACATTATCATTGAATTGTCAAAGTTAAAGGAGATAATCTCTAGAAGCAGCAAGAGAAAAACAACTTGTTACATAGGAGGGAACTCCCATAAGACTTCAGCAGATTTTTCAGCAGAAACTTTGCTGGACAGAATGGGTGGTATGATATATTCAAAGTTCTGAAAGGAAAAAAAAAAAAAAAAAGTATTCCCAATCAAGAATATTTTACCTGGGAAAGTTATCATTCAGAATTCTGGGAGAGGTAAGAGTTTTCCAGTCAAGCAAAAGCTAAAAGAGTTCATCATCACTAAACCAGCCTTACAAGAAGTATTCAAGGAACTTCTTTAAGCTAAAAGAAAGAGTACTAATCAGTAATAAGAAAGCATGAGAAGTATAAATCTCACTGGTAAAGGCAAATATGTAGTAAAAGTAGTAGATTAATCACTCACAAAGCTAGTATGAAGTTTAAAAAGATAAAAGTGTTAGAAAGAATTATACTACAATAATTAGTTAAGGGATAGATAAGATAAAAAATATAAAATGTAAAGTCAAAAAACGTGTGGGGAGAAGAGGAAAAATGCAGGGTTTTAGATTGCATTTAATTTTATATTTTTATTAATTTGAAATACACTGGTAAAAAATAATTTGTTTTATTCTTTATATATAAGCCTTATTGTAACCACCAAGAAAAATCTTATGCACAAAAGATAATGATAAATCTAAGCATACTGCTCAGGAAAGTCATCAAACCACAAGGGCAGAGAGCAAAAGATGAAATAAACACTATGAAAAACTATAAATCCTCCAGAAAACAATTAGCAAAATGGCAAGAAACATATACCTGTCAGTGATTATGTTTTTTTCTTTTTATATCTTTTTTTTAAAATTTAAATTCTAGGTAGATGACATAAAGTTCAATTTTTATTTCTGGAGAACACAGGCAGAAATCTCTTTGACCAGGCCCGTTGCGATTTCTTACTAGACATGTCACCCGGGGAAAGAGAAGCAAAAGCAAAAATGAACTATTGGGACCTCATCAAGATAAAAAGCTTCTTCACAGCAAAGGAAACAATCAACAAAATTAAAAGGCAGCCTATGGACTGGAAGAATATATTTGCAAATAACATATCTGATAAAAGGTTAGTAATTACTCTAAATGTAAATGGACTAAATTTTCCAATTAAAGACAAAGGGTGAGTGGATTAAAAAAATAAAAAACAAAAACAAAAACAAAGGCCCATCTATATACTTTCCTATAAGAGACACACTTTAGATCCAGAGACACATACAGAGTGGAAGTGAAGCAATAGAAAAACATACACCATGTAAATGGAAGTGGAAAAAAAAAAAGTCAGAGTGTCAGACAAAACAGACTTTAAAAGAAAGACTGTAATAAAAGGCAAAGAAGCTACAGGGGTCAATCCAACAAGAAGATATAACAATTGGAAATATTTATGCAGCCAATATAGGAACACTTAAATATATAAAGCAAATATGAACAAACCCAAAGGGAAAAATTGACAGCAATACAATAGTAATAGGGAACTTTAACATTCTACTTCCTCCAATGGAAAGATCACCCAGACAGAAAATGGATGAGAAACATTGGTTTTAAGTGACACATTAGGCCAGATGGACTTACCAGATATATATAAAACATTCCATTCAAAAGCAACAGAATACATATTCTTCTCAAGTGCACATAGAACATTCTCCAGGATAGATCACATGTCAGGCCACAAAACAAGTCTTAATAAATTTAAAAACACTGAAATCATATCAGGCATATTTTCTAACAACAATGGTATGAAACTATAAGTCAATTATAAGAAAAAAAAACTGGAAAATTCACAAATATGTGGCTTCTAAATAACATGCTACTGAATAACCAATGGGTCAATGATGAAATAAAAAATGAAATGAAAAAATACCTTCAGACAAGTGAAGATGGAAATATACCAAAACTTATAGGATGCAGCAAAAGCAGTTCTACGAGGGAAATTTATAGCAATACAAACCTACCTCGGGAAACAAGAAAAATCTCAAATAAACAACCTAACTTTACATCTCAAAGAACTAGATAAAGAACAAACAAAGCACAAAGCAGAGGAAAAGAAGTAACAAAGAAAAGAGCTGAAATAAATGAAATAGAAACTTAAAGGACAATAGAAAAGATCAATGATACTAAAAGCTGGTTCCTTGAAAAGATAAACAAAATTGACAAACCTTTAGCTAGACACACACACACACACACACACACACACACACACACACACACAAACACACACACACACACAAGAACTGAAATAGTGAAAACCAGAAATGAAAGAGGAGACATTACCACAGAAATACAAAGAATCCTAAGGGACACTAGAAACCTACAACCCTCCAAGACTGAATCATGAAGAAATAGAATATCTGATTAGACTGTTCACTAATATAGAGATTGAATCAATAATCAAAAATCTCCCAGCAATCAAAGGTCCAGGACCAGATGGCTTCACTGGTGACTTCTATCACATATTCCAAGAATTAATATCAATCTTTCTCAACCTCTTCCAAAAAACTGAAGAGGAGGGGAACTTCCAAACTCATTTTATGAGGCCAGCCTGACACCAAAACCAGACAAGGACACTACAAGAGAGGCGAATTAAAGTCAGTGTCCCAGATAAACATAGATGCAAAAATCCTCAACAAAATATTAACAAACCAAATTTCACAATACATTATAAGGATCATATACCATGAGCAAATGGAATTTATTCCAGGGATGTAAGGATGGTTCAATAATCACAAATCAATCAATGTGATACACCACATTAACTAAATGGAGGGTAAAAGTTATATGATCATCTTAGTAGATGCAGAAGAAGGATTTGATAAAATTCAACATCCATTTATGATAAAAATCTCAACAAATTGGGTATAGAGCAAATGTACCTCAACCTCCTAAAGGCCATATTATGACAAGCCCACAGCTAATATTATATTAAATTGTGAAAGTTGAAATCTTTTCCTCTAAATTCAGGAAAAAGACAAGATGTCTCTTCTCCCCACTTTTATTCCTTAATCACAGAAACTAGGGGAAAAAAGGCATCCAAATTGGGAAGGAAGAAGTAGAACTGTTTCTACTCATAGCTATATCTACATTTGTATGTATATCTATATTTATCTGTATCTATATCTAAAACCCTAAAGATTCCACCAAAAAAAACCTCTTAGAACTAATAAATGAATACAATAAGTTGGAGAATACAAAATCAGTATACAGGAATCTGTTGTGTTTCTACACACTAATCATGAACCATCAGAAAGAGAAATTAAGAAAACAATTCCATCTGTAACTGCATCAAAAAGAAGAGAAATACCTAGAAGTGAATTTGACTGAGGGGAAAGACCTGTGCACTGAAAAACATAAGACATGATGGAATAAGTTGGAGAAGACACAAATAAAGGAAAGATATTGTATGTATATGGATTGGGAAAATTTATATTGCTTAAATGTCCATACCACAAAGCAATTTACAGATTGAATACCATCCCTCTCAAAATACCAATGGTATTTTTCACAGAACTAGGACAGAGAATTCTAAAATTTACATGGGACCACAGATGACCCTGAACAGCCAAAACAACTTTGAGAAAGGACGAAGATGGAAGCATTTCAGTCCCCGATTCCCAACTATACTACAAGGCTATAGTAATCAAAAGGGTATGGCGTTGGCATAAAAACACATAAACATAGATGAATGGAGCAGAGTGGACAACACAAAGTAAACACAGAAATATATGTCAATTAAGTTATGACAAAGGAGCTAATAATATAGAAAGGGGAAAGGACAATATCTCCAATAAGTGGTGTTAGTGTTGGGAAAACTGGACAGCGATATGCAAGAGAATGAACCTGGATCCCTATCTTAGAGCATACACAAAAATTAAGTCAAAATGGACTAAAGACCTGAAGACCTGGATTGCAGGATCTGGAACCATAAAAGTCCTAGGTGAGAACGGAGTTGGTCATCTCCTTGATATCAGTCTTCACAATGATATTTTGGTTTTCACATCAGAAGCAAAGGCAAGAAAAGCTAAAATAAGCAAATGACCACATCAAACTAAAAAGCTTCTGTGCAACAAAGGAAATCACCCACAAAATAAGAAGACGACCTGTTGAATGGGAGAAGATATTTGCAAATTACATATCTGATAAGGGGTTAACACTCAAAATATGTAAAGAACTGATATACCCAATAGCAAAAAAAAAAAAAAAAATCTGATTTAAAAATGGGCAGAGAGTCTGAACAGACATTTTTTCCAAAGAAGACAGCCAGATGGCCAAGAGGTACATGAAAAGGTGCTCATCATCACTCATCATCAGGAAAATACAAATTGAAACCACAGTGAGAGAGCACACCTGTCGGGATGCCCAGTATCAAAAAGGCAAGAAATAAGAGCATTGGGGAGGATGTGGAGAAAGGGGAAATCTTGTGCGCTGTTGGCGGGAATGCAAGCTGGTGCAGCCACTGTGGAAAACAGTATGGAGGTTCCTCAAAACATTAAAAATAGAACTACCCTATGACTCAGCAGTTCCCCTTCTGGGTATTATCTGGAACACCCAAGAAGATAGATGTACCCCTATGTTCACTGCTGCAGTATTTATAATAACCGAGACATACAAAATACCTGAGTGTCTATCAACAGATGCGTGGCTGAAAACATACATGGTGAGAGAAGTCAGCTAGATGCTGTGGTGATTATTTCACTATACACACAAATATTGAATCATTATGTTCTGTGCCTGAAACTAATACAATGTTTTACATAAATTATACCCCAATAAAACAAATACAAAGTTAAAAAAATTTAAAAATGGCACGCAATAGCTCAATATGTTTCTGCCTTTTCTGGGTCAAGAGACCCTTTGAAATGTAAACACAAGTTCTCTCTAAAGATCTGAACTCCTGTTCCTTACGCACTCGCCCCTCCTGAGAGCTTCTGGATATGTACTTTTCCCGTCCCTGAGCATCATCAATGACGACCTCACTCATGGGTTAGATCCATATTATATGTGTCTGAATACTGTACCTTACGCAAAAAAGCATCTTACGCAATGCGTCTTCAGCACCCACAATGAATCAGCTATTCTTCTAGAGTGTTCTATGTATATCATCCCTATGAAGGAACTATTGATCTACTGATTACAGAGATCAAGGATCACCCAACTGGGGCTCCTGGGCAGAATCCCGCTTGCCAGCTGCTTTTGTCAATCAGGTGTTATTAGCACACAGCTGATGCCCATCTATTTACATTGTCTACGGCCGTTTTCAAGCAAGAATGTAGCTGAATAGTTGGGACAGGTACTCTATAGCTATAAAGACTAAAATATTATGTTTGTTTGTTTGTTTGTTTTTAAAGATATGCTTTGCTAATCTCTGGTCTACAGGGCATATCTGAGACTCAGGGAGGTTACCACCTGCCATTTGACAGCTCTGTGCCTAGGGGTCACTGTGCCTTATCACCGGTGTCATACCTACCCCTTACTCCATTCTGCCCTCCTCTCGGGTGGATGCAGGGTTCCCCACCTGTTTCTGTGGTCTCAGTTTCCCCACCCATGAGACGAAGGGGTGGGACTTGGTGGTCCCTCCAGTACTGAGTGGATTTCTTCTCTGTGGATCTCTGGGTCCGTGTGTTGGGAGGGCTGGGGATGCATTAGGGGAATAAAAGGGCCATGGCAGGCTGGTGGAATTGGGGCTCAGGGATGCCAGCTGAAGCATCTCCCCAAAAAGGCAGCACCGCCCAGTATCTCTTGCATCTCTGTCCTTGCTGCCTGATCGTACGAAGTCTCTGGAATCACAGCAGAAATCGTTTAGAGAGCCGCGGGCTTGACAAATGCCGGCCCCTTCGCCTCTCACCATCTCCATCGCAGTTCTAGCCGTTTGCCTCCTAGCAACACTGAGGGCGATAATTCTCATCTATAAAGCCGGCCGGGATCTGAGTTCTCCGTGAGTGAGACGTGGGCTCACGGGCGCGCAGCCAGGCAGCCACCCCGGGGCTGGGCCTTGAAGCCGCCCCCATGGACCAGCCCCTGGTTTTGCACCTGCTCCAGTCCGTTTACTCTGGGTCAAGGTGCATTTCAGATCTGCCGCGTTCAGAACAAAATGGGTCACTCTTCCTTTTATCTTCTTCTCCCCTCGAGGTGGAAGTCATTTTTTAAATGGGTACTCACTCCTTTGAGAAGCGTTTCATTAAAAAAAAAAAAAAAGGGTCGGACACACATACACACAAACGAGGGCAACTGAGGAAAATCGGAACACGACGTGTATGATTCTATGGTTGTGCAAGATCCTGACATTGGGGACAAACCAGGGAGGAGGGTGCCTCGGATTTCTCTGCATTACTGCTTACAACTGCATGCACACCTACAACTATGTCAAGATAAAAAGTTTAATTGAAGAAATAATTTGGTACTGACTAGATGTTCCCAGAAATTGTGGCTTTTATTAAGTCAGGATGTCGGCGAATGGGCACATTTGTCAGTGGAATGAGCAGGATATCCAAAGCAGGATAAACATCACGTACTTCCCGAAGGTTTGATTTTTTTAAATTTGGGGAGAACCGTAAATCTCTTTGAGAACCTGGGAAATTCCTTGAGCCCTTCCCGTCCCCTACTTGTGTGTATGTGTGCATGCGTGCAAAGAGGGACAGTCACACATATGGTCTCAGACATGGGTCACAGAAGGAGGCCACTCTAGGACCCCCCCAAGAAAAAAGAAACACAGAGCAAGGGATATGTTGGAACCCAAGACAAGCTCGCTGCTCCCATTCCCCAGGGCAGTAGCTCTGCTTTCATCTGTCTTTTATTTTGGAAATTTAAGTTTTCATTTGGAAAAGGATTTTCACTGCTTCCAAAGCAATTTAAAGCCACCAGTGTGTTCGAGAGAAACACTGGAGGATGAACTTTGCCGGCCTGAGGACCTGCCTTTGAGACCCGGAGTCTGTGTGAGTCTCATCACTGAGCTTCTGTTTCTTTCTGTCCAAATTGGTTTTGGGAGGCGGGAGACGTGTGGTAAGGGTTCCTGCTCACAGATGTGCGTGTGGATTTGATGCCCTTTCTGCCTCCCATGCAGGGCCCGGTGGGTGGATTCCCTGGAGCTGGACACGGTTTCCCTGATTGCCGGAAGGTGCCTAGGGGATGGCCAATGGGCATCGCAGCCTGCTGACCCATGGACCCCTTCCCCTTCTATGCCAGAAAGGGGGCAGCCCCCAACCCCACTCGGCTCCTCTCTCTCTCTCTCTCTGTCTCCCTCTCTCTCTCTCCCACCTCAGAAAGAAATGCTGACAAGCACGGAGGGGAAAAAATAACACCTGTGAAACTTTCCCTAGTCTTGGGGCATTTACTCTGAAATTTGCGCTGGATGGAGTAATTAGTAAACTTGCTCTTAATCGTGTTGCGAAGATGTAATTTTTTTACACCTTCCCTGACTTTGACACTGCGGCTTTTGAAACTTCATTTTGCACTGTGCTCATTGTTCTTTAATCTGCTGTGCTCTGCATTGAGTATCACGGAAATTTCGCACTTACTATGTCAATAACATCTGGCAAAATTGCCACCTATTAAGAGTAAGTGTTCTTTTTTCTCCGGTGAGAAATGTGATGGTGTATTATATTGGTTTCCCTTGAGAGGCTAAGGAGACAATTTTAAAGCAGACAAATGCATTAAAGAAATAACCTGAACTCTCAGAAAAGGTTACAGAAAGTCAGAAACTTTTTCCCCCCTTTTTCTTGTTCGGGGTTTATTTATTTATTTGTGGGAGAGAGTGGGTGGAAGGAGCTGCTGCACCGGGTGGGGGTGGGTTTCTGCTGAACTCACGGCCCCGCTGCTGTCCTCAGAGCTTTGTCACTCGTGCCAGCAGCCCTGCTGTATCAGAGCCCTCCCACATCTCAGCCTTTGCAGGCTGGGCCAGCTGAGGGGGTTCCCAGGAACCTCGTCCTCTGGGCCACCATGAAAGAGCCATGCAAAGCTGGCCTCATCGCCCCCTCACCCGGTGGCCCTGAGCAACTTGATGAACATTAGGAACCTCTGTCTCTTCTGGGCAGTGGAAATCACTATGGTTGCCTTTCGCTGTCAGCCTGAAGATCAGTGGTGCTCAGGGGGGCAAGGGAGTGGTAGTTGATACTGTCACGATGACTTAGCACCATTCAAAACTCTGTAGGTGTTTACTTCTTTAAAGTCCAAGCCCTTGGTATTTACAGACACCTGTGACCCGCGAGTGTGAATGCCCTAGACACCCATGACAGGCTTTCAGTGTGACTGGAGTGGGAAGGAACTGAACTCCCGTCTCTGTAGGGCTCCGGGTTGTGGTCCCAGCAAGAGGGTCATCTAAGACAGAGCAGCCTCCTTTCCTGTCCTCTGTTGGCTGACAACACAGAGAGGAGGCCCCCACAATGATATTCTTGGCATCTGGAGTGCTGTCACCTGCCTGGCTACTTTGGGTCCAGGAGGTAGCGGGTCTGGCCTGAGCTTGCCCGTGGCGGGTCAAGGCTGGCCTGACAGCAATGCTTGGTGTCGATGGCCCAGCAGTTTTGAGCACTCAGGCCCCACCCTCGGTGTATGAACTCATGGGGTCCTCATGACAACCTTAAGAAGTAACCACTCCTGTTGTCCGCATTCTGCAGTTGGAGAAGCAGAGTCCCAGAACACATGAGAAGCTCGCCCGAGTTCTTGCGCGTTGCTTTCAGGATAAAGCTTCCTGCCCTTGGTCTGGTCTTCAAGGCCCATGGCCTGATCCCTGCCTCTTCCCAATCTCAGATCCCGCCATGCTCCCATCCAGCACCCGCCGTCTGAGGGGTTTCCTGAACATTCCAAGCTGCCTTGTTTCCATCAGGGCCATTTCCTCTGCTTAAATCCCTTCCTCGGCTCTGCTGTCCGGCTCCCTCATTCATTCATCCGATCATTTTCTCAGCAGGGGCGGACAGAACCATGTTGCAGAATAAGGACCTATTTAGCAACCTCTATGTCCCTGATGCCCCCATCTCCACACTTAACTTCGTGGAAGATCGAATTCATTAATGCAGACTAAACTTCTGCTAAGCTTCCCAGGACTATGAATAAATCAGCAGGCACGAGCTGGCAGGCCCAAAGCCACACATGGGCCCCAGACGTGGATTGCTGAGTCCCCTGAGTGTTTAAAATACTCGAACCCATTGCTGACATATACAGATCGGGCGATCTCATAAGAGGAATCTAGGTCTCTAATTTCTGTGGAGTAAATTGAGAGCATTGGTCACGTTGAGCCCACAATCGTGCATGGCCACCGCTGGTCCTGCTCACGTGGTCACCGTCATCTCCACTCTGCCCTGGAGCCTTGCAGCCGACCTCCTTACTTATAGAAAATACCAGTTTGGCCCCTGGAGGTGTTTGAGTTTACAGTCCTCACAAAGAGTTAGGCAAATCCTGAGGTGGATTTCTTTGTACACACTCATACGTTGTGCACACCTGGCTGGGGCCAGGCCTGTGCCCCATGCCCAGCATACAGAAGCAAATGAGCTCAGGCATTCAAGACTTGTTGTGGATTTGACCTCTTCCTGGAAGCCTTCCCCGATATATCTGAGTGGATTGGAGACTGCAGGCCAGGGACTGCCCAGAGCCCTGGGCTTCTTTGTCTTTGGTCACCACACAGATGAAAATGTGAGTTCACTCACCAATTTCTCAGAGTCTATCATATAATCCTGTCACAGCGACGTTGTCTTCTTTATATTTAATTCCAGGGTCCTCCACTGGGCCTGGCAGGAAGGCCACCCCTGGGCTCATTGATCTCATGAACGGATGGCCGAAAGAAGGAACACAAACAAAAACTGAACGTCCGGGACGCTGCCCCTCTCTGTCTCTGAACCAGGGAGGCTGAGTGAGTTCTGCCTTAAGCTGCTTCCCCGCTCCAATATCCCATTTCCAATTCTCCGTTGAGAAACATCAATATTTAGATGACTGTATTTTCTTTCCAAATGCCCACAATATTTTATGTCCTGATAATATTTACGGGTTGTCCTCAGAGATAACTAATTGGATTTGCCATCCAGCTCACGGGGAAAATGGATGGGGGATGGTCCCTCATTACTCATCCCATGAGGCTGTAGCTCCGACGCCCAAACTTACATCGTCATGACTCAGAGAACACCGAAATGGTGCGGGAAGGAATAAGGTCCCTGCTGCCATCCTGGTCTTTCTTTCCCATTTACCACTTGGACAGAGCCATTTGCATCTGAATTGAACCTGAATTAAAATTTCAAGTTTATGTACTGCGAGGTATAAACAAAGAGGTTCCAGAAACATCTGTGGGGCCACAGAAGCCAATCCCTGCATTCTCTGTGCGGTGTCTTCCTCTTGGGCCTCACAGTCCTGAGGTGACCTATTTCTTGTCCTCCCGAGGCCCAAGACACATTCTTGCTGCCAGTATCTCCCTTAAAATGAGAGCAAGGGCCGGGACCATCATTCTGAGCAATTAATGAGCTCTCCTCATGCCTGTTTCCCTTTGTACCACCTCCCTTTCCACACACATTTCATCGTTTTGTTCATTTGCTTTCTTTGCACTAAGTTCTACTTTCTTTTATTCATTCTCTTTGTTGGGGGGGTGATAAAATTTGAAATGCTGAGCTGACATAGTTCTTGTAGTCTCTCTTGCCCACTGGGCTCATCTCTGGGGGACTAGTGGCCGCCCCACTGACCTTTACTTTTTCACTTTCCTGGTGTGTCTCCGGTAGTCTGATGGTGTCATCAACAAAAGAAAGAGGGAAAGAATGAATGACAGAAATCGGACTGTGGCCACTGATGGACGTCCATGCCAGCTGAGCCTAATGACTCCTCTCACCACCTCTATTGCTTTAATTCTCACAACTCTGTGTAGCAAGACTTCTTCCATTATTCCTATTGGTCTTTTATAGATAAGGAAAACAGAAGAACAGTGAAGGTACGTGACTTCCCCAAGGTCAACAAGAGGTAGACCGAGGACTTGAACCCAGGAAAAATAATCAGTGCTCATCAAAGAAATTCTAATAATCTGTCGTGTATGTGTGTGTGTGTCTAGTACAATTGGACGTAAGGTAAATATTGTAAAGCCAGTATTCGAACTTTTGTCTCTATGATTCCAAAGCCTCCAAAGACAGTGAGGTGTAACTGCTTACTTCCTATGTGGCAGGGGACACAGCACGGGGACAGACTGGGCTTTTTTTCAGCCTACAAATTCATGCTGTTGAATTGTTTGTCAAACTCCCACAGAAAGGGTTGGAAGAAAAAACCAAAATCTAAAACAAAACAAAACAAAACAAAAAAACCCCAAACCACAAACAACAATAACAACAACAAAAAGAACAACAACAAAAAAACCCTGTTTACATTTGGAGGTAGAAGTCCCCTCCGACCACCAACATAAAATTCTCCCGAAGCTACTCTTGGCCGGCTGAGAATGGGGTTCTGCGTCACTAGACATAATGAGGACCCCAGTAGGCAGGATTCTAAGATGTTCCTGGGATATACAGGATACCTTAAATGCCTTCTCTGGAATGGGACAGAACCTGTGTGTGTGATGGTTGTCTCTCCCATGATGAGGTTATGTGGCAAAAGTGATGGGACTTTGCTGATGTTATTAACAGTCTGCAGTCAGTTGACTTTGAGTTAGTCAAAAGGGAGATTGTCCTGCCTTGGCCTAATTTGATCAAGTCAGCTTTGAAAGGCAGGGAGATTCTCCTGTTTGCCTATTGCTGTGCTGGGATGGGGACTGTAGAAGAAGCTTTATGAGAAACATCTGGTAGACACCCCCCCCCCCACACACACACACAATGAACTGAATTTTGCCCCTTTTGGAAGGGGACATAGCTCCAGCCAACACCTTGACTTCAAGCTGCTGAGACTCTGAGACAAGGACACAGTTAACCCGCCCCCAGGGAATCCGTGAGTAATTAATTTGGAGTATTTTAAGCCTCTGAGTTTAGGGTAATTTGTTACACAACAATAAAAAAGTGAGTCGGGGATGCGTCAGTGAGTTGTTGACACAACACTGCCGACTGACAAGCAACCATAAAACCATGTGGCTTACAACAATAAGCACTACTACCCATGCATCTGCTGCCTGGGATGGCCCTGCTCCTTTCCTCCAGGACATGCATGGTCTTCTTGTGGGAGGGGCAGAAGAGTCAAAGGACAAGCAGCAACGTGCCAGGTCTCTGAGACTCGGGCCCAGGACTCACGTGCTGTCACATCTGCCTCTACCATCTTGACCAAGGCAAATTTGATGGCCAAAGCCAAAGTCAAAGTGTGGGGTCCACTCCACCCCTGATGAGGTCATAGAAGCAGGGAGGGTGAAGATTTGCAGCCTGAAGATTTACAGCCAGCAACACAATCTGGCACAGTGAAGAAATGACAGTGGTGACAGACATATTTATTGGTGGTGGTTAATGGGACCAATGGGCCCTCGACTTGCCCACACAAACATTGAAGATGAGCAGAAACCATATGTTGCTAAAACAGGATTCAGTTAACACCGGTGCAATTCACCTAGAGGAACTTCCCTCTACTTCCTCGATCCCCAAATTCTAATCAAGTAGTCGAACCTGGGAGTTTGACTTCTCAAGAGCCTGAGCACCGCCATTTCTGTGAGTTGCATGTAGGTTCTGAAATGCTTGCTTCTGGGGAGAGTGCCTCCTTCAGGGGCAGGGTTTGGGCAGCTCTCCAAATTCTGGGAGGCTACAGACCAAAGACCTCATCTCAGCCTCTCTGCTGATATCCCAGGATGAGGACGGGCAGGTTCATGGGGGCTCATCCAAATGGCATCTTGGTTGAAGCAGGACTGCCCTCATTCATTCATTTATGCGTGAATGTTTGGAAATTTTTACTGAGCTCATAGTATGTGTCAGGCCGTGTATTGGACTCCAGGGATGGAGATGCAAAAGTGGCACTGTGAGGGTCCGTGAGGGATGGCAAAAGTGCTGCTTTGGAGATGCCCTCTGAGTTTCCACTCTCTCTCTCCATTCTTCTCAGGAGAGCTGCACCTGTCCTGGGAGTCCCAACCCGGGCAGACCATAGCCCCCATGGGAGACAGCATCCTGCCATCTCCCAATTGCCTAGGGCTGGCCGTCATGGGCCTGGAGGCTGGCTTAGGTGCCAGGTTCTCCGGAGGCCTTGAGGGGGAGGCAGGGTTGGCCCCAGAGTCTCTGGGCCCGGGCGTCAGCCAGTGAGATGTGAGGGCGGCCGGCTCTCCCAGCACTGGTGTAGGGAGGGTGCTGTCTTGTCAGTCAAGGCACCTTCATTTGTACCCTGTGATTACCTTTCTCTTAATTTGTCTTCGTGTCTCTCTCCCTCTCTGACTGCTGATAGCTCAGCTTCTGCCAAGCGGGAGACAAGAACCTGAAATGAACCCAGAACTTCTGCGAGGTAAGGCAGGACTGTAATTTAACAGGTGTCTGGAGAATCCTGACAGCAGGCCTAGGACTGGCCAGCTTCTGTCAAAGGTGGGAAAGCTAACTTCCCCGACTATATCCCTGTACTCTGCCAAACGGCCAAAGCGTGGCCATGGGATTCTTTGGTTCTCCAGAGCCACAGACGAGATCAGGTTCATCATAAAAACAGCAGCAGCAAAGGACTGAGAAAGGCTGGGGAAGGTAAGTGAAAGAAACACGAGTTAATTCTGAGAAATGGCCCCCCAGCTCGTTTCTGCTGCAAGGCCTGTGTGTTTGCTGCTCCCAGCCCGGAACTCAGAGCCCTGGTCCCCAGCAACGGGGTCTGAGCTCTAAATTCATCCCAACCACCCAGTGGCCCTACCAGATTGCCTGGCCACACTCCCTGCTTGGCACTTCCTACAAACTCAAGTGTCTCACTCTCTTAATTATTTGCTTCTTTATTTTTTATCTTCTTCCCAGCAGGACATAAGCCCTCCTAGCAGCAGCCAGGCCTAGAGTGGATGCTCTGTAATTATGAGCTGGGAGAAATGAGGATTCAGGTTTGCTTCTGGGGTGGGGGCTTGGAGTTCCCAGACCAGCCTTGGGAATTTTCTCCTTCAATGTCTCAGCACCTCCCTCTCTACCTCTTCACCCGGCCCTCTCTGCTACACCCCTGCACGCATCTGTTGCCGCTAATGATAACCTAAAGAAGGTAGAAATAAGACCCACATCGAGTGCCAAACCTTCACATTTTTTTTTTTTTTAAATGAGTGGAAGAGGCAGGACTAAGCTGTGATGAGCGGGAGTGTTTCAAATTAATGTCCGAGGTTTATAGGGGCCGTAACAATCTGTTTATCTGTCTTCACCGGCCTCATAATAGGCAGCTAGAGGGTCAAGATTGGAGCCTTTAACATCCCATTATGTGTCCCAGAAAGACTTCTGCCTGGTCATTATTGCTTAATTATACCATCTTCTTCTCCCTGTGGCTTTATGGGGGCGACAGAGGAGGCTTCAGAACTCGCCAGTGATGGAGGGGCCTGCCTTCATGACCGTCGGGCACCCCTCCTGCAGTGGCCGTCACTGGGAGGGGCAGCAGTGTAGACACAGTGTAGCAGGGAAGAGCGAGTGGGGTCCCAATCTTCTTTGCAATTTGGCAGAAAAGCCAGCATTCATCATTGTTCTGTTGGTTTTCAGAATGACCTTTCTGGGTGCTTCTTTTCAGGATTTCCATCTCTTGTTCTATCTCAAAGTCTTTCCTGTGTGTCCACGGCTTTCCTGGGTGGCAGGATGGTGTCCAGAAGGAGGGCTTAATGGGCACTCCGCATCCCCGCACCTATCTATGCTTCAGTTTCCGTAGCTAGGAAAGCAAGGTGGTGACCCCTACCTTGTCTCCCTTGTGGGCCCTTCGGATGACCGAATGAGATCATTGGTTTGAAAATGCTTTGCAAATCATGAAATTCGACACTGCGGGTTAAAGTCTGATGAAGGTTAAAAAAAAAACCAGCATTCTTGGCAGTCAGTGCGTGGCTGGGTGTTTGTACTTACCCCCAGCGGCGCACACTTTTTGCAGGTGTTGCAACTTTCCTGGTGCTCTCCCACAAGATCGCACACCTAGCTCTACCTGATCGATTATACTTAATTGATTAGCTGATCATACTTTGTGTATTCATCCCCCTGTGCTCCCCAAAGGCAGAGGTTGAATCACTATATCCTCAGGGTCCAGCCGAGGGCCTGAAACTCACCACATTCCCTGGGATGGGCAGAACCGTGTGCCCCCAAATTCACATCCTGAATCTGAGAACATGACTGCATTTGGAGATGAGGTCTTCACAGAGGTATTTAAGTTAAAATGAGGTCTTTGGGGGTAGCCCCTAAAATCACATGACCTTTGCGAGGAGCTGTATGTGTTTCTCTCCTTGTAAGTGATGCCTTTCGTTTTACAGAGGAGGACACTGTGACCGGGACTGATTCAGGCACTTCTCCAGGTAACTGAGTGCCCGCATCATTCTCTCCTGAGCACCGCCTCCTGCAGACAGCTGCCTTTGTGAGGTAGACTCAAGTGGGTTTCTCAAGGGGGCCTCAAGATTAGCATATCTCCAAGCGAAGCGTTTGTCTCTGCCGCCTGCAACCTCCTGTGTTTCCTGCCACCTTCAATGGGATCTCCATCCACCTAGCATTCCTCCATCGCAGCTTCCTCTCTTCGGGTCCCCATTACAGATGCCGCAAATCCAAGTCCACCCATGTTGCCCACTTCCCCACCCTCCTCCCACCTGCCAGCACCATTCACCTGGGCTTCAGGTCTCCTTGCTCCCTCCCTGGCTCCCGCCAATCCCTTACTCATCCCACTGTGACGCGTTCAGAGCGTAAATCTGGTGAAGTCCCTTCCTTGATTGCATGGAGCCATTCAGAGGTTTCCCATTTTTCCCACAGATCATTCTTCCTGCTACTCTCTCCTCTGGCCTGTCCCACATCATCCTTCCACCTACGAACGCTACTAGCTGCTCCAGTTCTCTGTGCCTTCTCCGCACATGGGCCATTTTCTCTACCTGCTGCTGTACTTCTCCTCGCTCTTTGGTGTAATTTCTCAGAATTAGGAGAGCCTTTTTAAACATGACCCAAGGTCCAGAGCTGTAAGGTAAAGATCGATACATTTTATTTTTTATAAATTTCAAACTCCTGTTTTGTAACATGTGTAACATATCATAGACTAATTTCCTTAATATATAAAGAGCCCCTGTAAATTATTAATATAGGAAAACAGTCCAAAGGGAAAAATAGAGAAAAATGTTAGACAATTCACCAAAAAAACCCCTAAAACACACAGAAATGACTATTAAAAAACAGTTTGTCAACTTGTTCATTATAAAGAAAATACCAAATGCAAATAAGAAGGCGAGAAGGACTTTTGTGTACACTATGCATGTAAGTGGTAAATCAGTACATCCTCTTTGCAGGAAAAGTTGGCCCATAGGTATCGAACTTTACACCATCCATAGTCTTTAACCTGCTTCCATTTTAGCAATTTGGCTTTCTTTTGTACTGACACATAGGCATCATAATGTGCTTTTTGTGGTTTTGTTTGGGATTGTGATTGATTAGAAACAACTTAACTTAGATTTGTAGATTAAATAAAACAAATGGGATACCATGCAGCCATTAAAAAGAAAGAAGTAGATATACATATGTACTGATATGGAATGATCTTGAAGATACATTTTAAGTAAAAAAAGAAAGGTACAAAACAGTATATCCAGTGTGTTATTATTCATCATTGAGAAGTATACCTCTTTGGAAGAAAAATGGTAGAGATGGGAGAAGACTGCCTTTGTGTTATTTTTTGTTTTTGTTTTCATTGAGCGCTATGCCCCATGTGGGGCTTGAACTCACGACAATGAGATGAAGAGTCACATGCTATCTTGACTGACTAGCCAGGCACCTCTGTACTGTTGATTTTTTTTGTTTGTTTGTTTTAAGATTTTATTTATTTATTTGACAGAGAGAGAGAGATCACAAGTAGGCAGAGAGGCAGGCAGAAAGAGAGGGAGAAGCAGGCTCCCTACTGAGCAGAGAGCCCGATGCAGGGCTCGATTCCAGGACCCTGAGATCATGACCTGAGCTGAAGGCAGAGGCTTAACCCACTGAGCCACCCAGGCACCCCTGTACTGATGATTTTTTAACAATAATGTGATTTACCCACTCTAAAAAAATTAAAATTGGTACAAATTTATAATAACATATTTAATAACATAAACCTGCATTTTTTATATATATACATTCACATAAGTGTATATATATATTCTATAACAATATGAAATAATTCATAATTATATTGCATATGATATGGGCTCACCATGACTATGCCATGTTATAGGGTACAGCTATATGACCTAACTACGGCAAATGTCACATAACATAGTGATAGTGATGTCATATTATATACACATATGCTAATAATGATATAAATACATACAAATACCTATGTAAGTATATTTATTTTTTAAACATAGAAACTAGAGGGAAATACGGTATAAAGTATAGTGAATTTTTTTTTTTTCTGCGTGGTAAATCTAAAGTAATTTTTATTATTTTTAAGCTTTTTATATGTATTCTGAAAATTTACATTGTGCAATAAACACACTTGTGTACATTTATAATCAGCATAGATTGCCTAGGTGATGTGTTTAGTTTGCTCACTCTTTCCTTTTCTTATTTCCAAACTGTTTTAAAAAACCTAATAATATAATTATATATTGTTATCTAAATAAAATTGTATTTCTAGCTAGCAAACCCTTCCACATTTATTATTTCCCCCTTTGTGCCCCCCAGTCTGGAGGCAGCTAGAATCCGCATTAGAGCTCCCATTTTACAGGTGAGAAAACTGAGTTCAATCTAGTTTAATGAGGGGGTGAGGGGCAAGGTGGGGCCTTTTGACCAACCTGCATTTCTGGCTCATCTCTTGGGACTCTCCTGATCCATGAGCCTGACCCTGCCTGGCCCTCCACAGTGGGACCATGGAAGGACCCCTGCCGTTTAGGGGCGTCCAAGGGGAGATCTTTACAGGGAACCTCACACCGAAGGATCCTTTCTGCGGCTTCTTCCATTCTCCACTCAACAGCCCGTGTGGAAGATTCAGGATCGAAGATAAGAAAACGTTTGAGCGTATTGTGCATCAGAGCAATGGAAAACTGGGGAGCACACTCCTTTTTCTCCCTCCCTCTTTGTTGCATATTTACTTGTCTTCTTTCTGTAAAGTGGAAAGTCTTGAATTTTGGATCCTGAGGTTCTCCATTCAGCCTATGCTGGTCACATTCCTGTGTGAGATTTAGGTTGGGGGCTGAGCTAATCTCTTTGCCTGCATTGTGGCATTTAACCTTCCCTGACACCCTGAGAAGAGGGCTTTGTCATTACCCTCAGATCATGGTGCTTCCTGCTCAGAGCTCTGCACAGTTTCTGCATTCCCACTGTCCTCAGAGCTCCTGCATGGTCCCCCCAACCCAGACACCGCCCCAACCCTTCCTATTGGGTCCGTCTGCTCCAAATGCAGCCCCTGCGTCCTCCTCTCCGGTTCGTCCTGAAGGTGCCAAGCATGCTCTGCCCCCAGGCCTTTGAACTTGCTCTTTGTTCTACTTGCATTTCTTTTCCTCTAGAGGGACATGTGGCTTCTCCCTCTGCTTCTTCTTGTCCTTATTAAAATGTCATCTCTCCTAGGAGAGCTTTCTTAATCACTGCACACAGAAACTTACATGCCACTGTGGAACTCCTTAGGATTCCAGATCCCCTTCATGATTTTTCTCAGTGGCTGTATCTCTGGGTGTCGTAATCTTCCCACCACACCCAACAAAACGAAGCCCCACCGAGACAGGGACTCTCTCTTTGTGATTCTTGCCATCACACAGGATTGTGCAGAGGGTTAGGTGTGACATGGATTCAAACCCCTTGAAAATTGGTGCTGTGGGGCGCCTGGGTGGCTCAGTCGTTAAGCGTCTGCCTTCAGCTCAGGTCATGATCCCAGAGTTGTGGGATCGAGCACTGCATTGGGTTCCCTGCTCTGCGGGAAGCCTGCTTCTCCCCCTCCCACTCCCTCTCTCGCTCTGTCTCTCTCTGTCAAAAAAAAAAAAAAAAAAAAAGAGAGAGAGAAAGAAAAAAAATCTTAAAAAAAAAGGAAGTAAAAAATAAATTGTTGCTGTGTGCTAGAAGGTGTGGCTATATCCAGGATCCCAGCTTCCTCTGACCTCAGAACTCCTGCTGGAATCATCTGGACCATTCGGTCCGGCTAATTAGACACTATCTCCTGTCACAACGTGAAGTATTCTAGTGTGACTTACTTTCTTGATAAACATTTCTTTAGCTCCAGCTATGACCGAACAACTAAAAAATCTAAAACTGTGCCTTAAAAGCAAAGAATCCATATTACCTGGCTATCACCCTCTTTGTTTTAACCTCCCACCTCGTACCTGGGATGGTACCGGTGGAGTGTCAGCCCTCGGTGAAGCAGAACAACAACAGAAACCAGTCACTGAGTTACGCGCATTTAGTAAGTTCAACGGGTACCAAATGCTTGTAGGTTAATGAATTAGGAACATCAGTTTCTTGGTGCAAATATGCTCCCAGCTTAGTTAAGAAGCTCTTCAGTTTGAATTTGTTTGGATGAAAACAAGATGATTCCAAATTTCTGTGTAAATCTGAAACCAGACAAGTTTCACACAGTTGCACATTTCAAAAAAAAAAGAAAAAAAAAAAGTTCTGCTCCCGTTTGGTAAGTATTCTGTGTATTTGAAAGGAGGAAAAAAAAATCCCCTCATAGTTTCCAATCGCAAAATGATTCTTTATTTCCTCTCCAAAAACCTTTATGTGCAGTGAGTTTGCGAGTGTAGACTAGCTTCCCGATATGTGTGCGCAACTCTGGGACGGCGAGAGTCACTTTTGTGACATGTCAGCTCCGAGAAACACTGTGGAACCTGTCAGAACATTCCGCCCCACATAAATACAAAATGCTCTTTCTTACCCATGTCACTAGGAACCTTTATTCGGGGCTTAAAACCCAGCCAGGCCTCTATGAACCCGTATGTTCTGAGCTTTTTCTCTACTCACACACATCTTTATCTTTCTGTCATTCTCTGTGTTAACCACATTCTTAAAACCTGGAGGTATGCCAATTTTTTTTTTTTTTGAAAAAGAAAAAAAAAATCAAAAGTTTTTTGATAATTGAAATTCATGACAAATTACAGACAGTTTTTTCTTTTTTCTTTTCTTTTTTTTTTTCTTTTCTTTTTTTTTTTAGAACAACGTGTTCTTAGAAAAGTATCTACTTACTGAAATGGGAAAATGTGGAAGTCGAGTATACTCTTGGATGTGAGGTATGCAACGTGTCATGACCCCTGGGTCACTCTGGACTTAAAAGGACCGGTGTCTGGCTTCTAAGTTCCGGAAAGACACACATCAGTTATCAAGGTGTGGCGTGGCTATAACAGAAAGCAGGTGGCCTTTTTGTTTGTCACCTGTGTGCTCTGCTGCTGATAGCAGGCGGCCCCAGGTAGAGCTGGAAGGAGTGAGTGTGGTCGGGGGTCCTTGGTATCAGCTGATGACTTATTTCAATAATAAAATGTGTTCCGTTCATGGCCAGATGTGCTGTCCTCTCCTATTTATCCCCGCAGCAAATTTCAAGAAAATCCTGCATTCTGATATAATCGATAAGTTAATACCCAAGAAAAGATTTTATGTCTTTATTTTGGTTGAGCATTTGCGTTAAGACTGATACTATTATTGCTTTTAAAAAATGGTTTTGATGCAGCCTGTCCTCAGAAGAGATGCCTTTTCTTTTTAGGGCCACACCAAGAATGTAACTTGGGCTTATAATGGAGACCCAGGTATCTTCTAGTGACTGGTTAACTCATTACAACAGAACAGGATTTTAAAAGGTGCCTGTAGCCTGGCTTTTTGGGATTAGTATCTTTGCACATATGTCTGTGTGTGTGTGTGTGTGTGTGTGTGTGAGCAGGAGCATGTCTTTATCTCAACAAGATATTCTAGATACCTCATTGTCATGCCCATTTATTTATTCTTAAAATTTTAGTTTCAGATATTGTCACGTTTAGATTTGTAGGTAAATATGTATATGTTTTCGGAAAAAATAAACTTTTTTCAGTTTTTTAATTTTTTTTTTCCTCTGGATTTCCCTAAGAATCTAACAGAGTTCCAGTTATACCACCTGGCAGGACTGGGACCAGGGCAAGGCATGTGCCTCAGGTGAAAAACGTAAGGGGGAACCCAAAATTCAGTCATCAGGAGAAACAAGCGTTTAATGCAGTGTTTTAAAAAATCGAAATTAATGCACAAAAATCCATGATGAACAAAATAGCTACATTTTTAAACAGAGACAGAACTGGTCCTATTCCCTGATCCTCAGAAGAGGAAATCCATATGTAGTCTTCTGATATCTCAAAGACCGTGTGTAGAAACACCTTGCAGGAGACTATTATCACAGATTTTTATTTTAGGATAAAATGTGACAAGCACGGGAGTTAGTTCTGAAAACCAGATCCCCTCCTCCTTGCTCTTGAGGTTCCCAGATCAGAAGCATGAGCCTTCCTGGCTGAATCTGTTTTCCAGTCTCCGACAAATACTTTTTCTTCAAGCATCTTGCAGGGGGAGCTAGGGAGTAACACACTACTGGGAGACACTCTTTATAAAGGGACTTTTTTTGTTGTTGCTGGATGATGATAGCAACTTTTGAGCGGGGCACAGAATGGGTGGATGGTTGGTAAAGGTCATTGTCAAGGACGGGGGATCAATTAGTATGCAGATCAGAGCCAGGAAGTTCAAAGGTATTGTTCCAATTCAATCACATTAGCCAGGGCAGAAATGAACAAACAGCATGACCTTAATCACCAAGACTTACCCATTCATTCCGTGTGTGTGTGTGTGTGTGTGTGTGTGTGTGTGTGAGAGAGAGAGAGAGAGAGAGAGAGAGAGAGAGATGTGTAAGGGTCTGGCTGACTGTGTGAAGATAGGAGAAAGCCTCCCCCTCCTCATTATTTGTGAAATATAATATATACATTTCTTTCCATGTATATTTGAGGGATGATTTAATGGAAGGCAAACAAACTGGTCCGTTTTTCAATGCATGCCTTCACGCATACCCAGACACATTAAAACGCCTTGGGAAGAAGAAAAAAAATATCACTCGTATAATGCCAAGGTAAGTTTTTCCCCCGTACTTGCAGACAATCCTATTCAAAATGTGCACAATCCTTTCAAGTCCTCCAAGTAAGAGGACTTGAAATTCCACATTCTAAAATACAATCTCTGCCGCCTAAATATAGCTTTTGACTGTGTGGTTAGAGCTATCATGGAGATAAATGAGGAAATTTTGAATTTTTAAAACATCACAGGAAGAAGAATTTTTTTCCCTCTCCCTCTTCTCACAGGAAAACCCAATTATTTTCCTGATTTGCTGGTGTTCTACGTTGGAATGTGGGCAAACCAGTAGATACCACACATTCCCCGTGTCCTTAAAAACAGACAGCCCGGGAGGACAGGAACACGGACGCATAATGTAAATAAGGCACACATCCCATCTATAATTATATCTACAGCACATATGAGATACTTTCATAGTTTGGGTGGAAATGAGGAACGACGTGGGGATTAGCCTCTGACAAAATGTGACATTTAAACAGGTTCACCTGGTTCTGAAACACTTTGCCTTCCCTGTCGCTGTTTATCTGCGTTCACGTGTAACTTTGCTGCATCAATTTGGATAAACATTTGCTAAACTCAACAATGACTTCCATTGGAGTGGATTGGCCCCGGAAGCTGGAGGCCGCACTGTATCTTCATTTCCATCTCAAATCAAACATGATCGGTAACTAAGGTTTCCCGAATCCAGTCTCTGCCCCCACTCTGGCCCTGGGAAGACAGTTAATCATAGCTCAGGAAGATGAAAGATGCGAAGGGAAACGCAACTCTTGCCGGCAAAGCTGCACCCCAGGGGGTCATGAATGCTGGGGGAGGAACCATGATTCCCCGACGCGGTAACATATTGAGACAATTTCGGCTCTACACTCACTATCAAGTAAATACAGGACATCTCACCCATGAAGGGTGATTATCGCTCCTGAAAGAAGGAAACGACTTTTATTAAAGTCTTGTTCTGGAGCAAAAGAAAGATCAGAATCATTATTGACACACACAAACAATCTGGGGTCTTCCCTGTAGAAATGTATTTCCTCTTAAAACTGTTTTGGCAGTTGGGTTATTATTATTATTGTTATTATTATCATTAATTTGGGTCTGAAATGGACTGTTTCTACAGCAGTTCTAGTAAGTGCAGATTTCACAAGACACTTGTCCCACGGCATCTCTCATCATATATTTTTAGTACTGTTTTTATCTGTAACGCAGTTAAAGACATTTTAAAATGTAAATCGGCCGCCCAGTCCCATAAAAATATTCATTCGCTGTTTGGTATTTTATTTGAAAATATTAAGCCACTAAAAAAAAAAAAGACGCTTAAAACTAAACGTTTACATAATTATTCACAGAGGTACCGTTTCTTCTTTGATCTTACTATTGTGATGTTTTCTCTGAATCTTGGTCTAAGAAGGCATTTTCTGCTTTTTTTTCTTTTCTCAAAACAAGGTCATGGATTTTTTTTTTCCCCCAAATGAGGACCCTGAGTCCCCCGTACAAGATTAAGTAAGTCCTTACAGTGTTATAAAAGTGAGTGCTTCTTTCCTATAATAAAAGGTGTTTAAAAGGTTCGCTACAGCTTTAAATAGAATTACAATTTACTTCTTTCAAGTGTCCAGGCCATAAATTCTTCTCAATTCCCTCTCTCTCTCCTTGTCGGAATTAATGAGATCAGATCTGATCAGGGCGCTGATGTGTTCAGCGCCAAATCACACAACAGCGCGCGCACCGTAATGGAATTTGCATCTAATGCATACATAAATCAAACATCTTTCTGGACATTTTCATATGCATAATGTCATTTCATCCCGTTCTCTCTGTGCAGAGGGGGAGATTTTTCTCTCTGAGAGAATGACTTTCTTTAATGCTTTCATTTTATTTTCGCTGACTGCAGTCCCGGAGAATGCGCTCGGTCGGAGAATCTTTCGGGGGCGCGGTTGACAGTTCCTTTTCCAAGAGGGGTCCTTCACATTTATCATGCCTCTTCCTCGGGGGCTTTGTTATGCAAATGTGGCTGAAATTGATAATTCCAAAGTGCTTCATTTCGGCTCCTCGGCGGTTGGAGATGGTAGATAAAAAGAAACTGACAAGACACACTGATTGCCCTCAATGCATGTAACTCTCTTGCTAACAAGGCTGGATATTGTTAAAAATTCCTATTGTTATGAGGGTGGCGCTCCCATTATGCAGGCCTTGCAAATTTCTGATTTGAATATTAACCCTTTAATCACCCTACCCCGAAAGCCCCCTCCAAAAAAAAAAAAAAAAGAATCAATTGCCATTAAATGGCTTGAGAACCCCAAACATCAAATTATTCTTCTATTCTGGTGAACAGCTGGGGTACATTGAAAACACTTCATTAATCATTTGTTCCCAAGGTAAACTTTACATTTATTTTCAAATGCAAAGAAAAGGGGTTATCTTAAGCAAAGGAGGAGCTCCCCCCACCCCCAATGCTAAGTTAAGATGTTGAGACCGCATCCCTTTGATTGTGCACAAAAGGTTAGGAATTAATAATTGAGAACAAGAGTTTGTAATAGGAACCTGGTCTCCCCCTCCCCATCTCCTGCAAGCGGGAATATCAGTATTTTAACTTGCTCAAGCTTCTGGTTTTCTGTTCAGACGGAAGAAGGCCTCAGGGAGGGGACGTGTGTCTTCTGTCATCAGAGCTAAGTTTATTTTACCTGTCTGACCAGGCTCAGGAAAAAAAGAAAAAAATTTCCTGGCGTTCCCCTCCCACTATGGGATGCCAAAATCTGAATGCCATTTCCAGGGAGGAATTGCAAATCGAGGCAGCTCTGGTCATTAGCATACCAATAGCATGCTGGGAGCATACTGGGTTTGTAAGGACTCTTGTGGGCTGGGGGCTGTGGCAGTGACAGGGGCTGAAATGCTGGGCCTTTGGGGAATGTGGCAATGGGACATTTCTGCTCAAAATCGAGGTGGGCCCTCCTAAGTACCAATGCCAGAAGCTGGACTGTAAGGCCTCCTGTTTCCAAACACAAGCACTCTCTTTCTCTCTCTCTCTATCTCTCTCTCTCACACACACACACACACACTTAGAATTTCCCCAGAAAGTGATCAGATCCATTCATAGCTTCCCTGATTGAAAAACAGAAACTTAACAGGAATTCGCCTGTCAGCTAATTAAATTTTGGCTACTAGAATTTCTTAGCAGCTTTCCCATGGTGGCTGTGTCTCCAGAAACATCCACCAGGTAATTGGCCTTGCTGTTAAACCTCGGAGCCATTTAGAATTCTGTTTTCTTTGGGAAATGCTGCTAGTTTAGGGAAAGAAAACCTGCAGATTGGTGAGTTGCACTTTAAACAAATTCTTCCTCCCAAATGAAGCCCCCGAGCTTGGAAAAGAAAGTATCTCAGGGCATAGAGGCTAGAATTAACCCTGATAGTGCACGGTGCCCGGTGCCCATCAGAGGCTGCATCGAAGTCGTTCATCTCAGCTCCAGGAGTCTTGCAGAGTGGTACCTGCCAAATTACTGCACACGAAAGGGATGCCTGGCACTCCAAGCCCCTCTCACCCCTGGACTAAGGAGGCGACACAAGACAGGCAAGACGTTTGCCGCAGAGTCCCCCCTTCTTCAAGCACAGGCAAGCCCAGGTGCAGACACATGCGGATGCCCATGCACGGAGACACAACACCATGCACGTTCCCCAGGATCACACAGCCATGCAGGGACCCACAACACACAAGGAGGCAGGCCCTGAGGAGCCCCGGGCCCTCTCCCTGGCACCCCTCCCTGGCGTGTCCTCCAGGTGGGAAGGCAGATGAAGCCACTGCCACAGCGCCCCTGTGTGCAGTCTCTTTCCTGCCAGTACATTCTCCCCCTCATCTCCCGCAAACATGAAGCTAAATTTTAATGCCTTGTCATGTGGAGTAAAGCAGCCCAGTCCCATCTATAAGAGATTTGAGAAAGCCATATTGTTTAGTGTAGAAGCAGATTTTTGGTAAAGTGATGAAATCAGAAGATCAAACTTGCATTTGCAGTGTCCATAGGGCCCACCGACTTGAGCGTCTCTTCTGCCTTAATTACATGTTTCTGTCAAGCCCTGATATTTATGCTAGCTGTTATTAATATCAGGAGCGAGGCCACATTTGTGTAATTAAGATTGCAGCCCGCATTCCCTAAACTTAGTGTGAGTCATTAAATCAGCAGGTTATAGTCAAAGTTGCAGTCAAAACAATGCTTATTCATTAATATGTGCTCTGCTAATCAGGACCGATAATCGTGGAGGTAGCTGAACCCACACCGTCCAATCCCTGCCCCCCGAAGGATCAACTGGATTTTAAAAGCTTACACTTTCCTAGGAAAAGAGAAGCCTTATCTTTAGTTTCACAAGAAGCTTTTAGGATGCAAGATTTAAAGATGCGCCCGCATGCATTTAATGTCTACTTTATTTTCAATTACACTTTGCTGCGGATCTGAATACCTCACGTTATCTATAGATTGCTTGATATCGTTGGGCCCTTGAAAGCGAGTTTTCCTGTGTCTATTTGATTTGAGAGTCTTTTCATCTATCGGCAGAGTGGTTCTCTCCACCCTGCTCTTTCCGCGCGCCCCCCCCCCGCCCTGGTTTCTTTTTTAATAAGAAAACTTGGTCGTTGATTTCCATCCGTGCACTGACTAATGCCCAGCAGGCATCGGGTGTGATGATGGTGTGTGTGTGGGGGGGGGGGCACCAACCCGGACCCCTCCTCATGCACCCCGGGCCTGCAAATGCCTCTGCCAGGATGAGGGGCCCGGATGCTGCTTTGTGTGCACAGAGGAAAGGTGGAGGAATGTCCTTGCTCGCTGGCATTTAATTTACCAGTTGCCTCGGCGCTGGGGCTTTGGCACATTCCGCTGGAGTCTGAAAGACAGCCTGTCATACCGAGGACTTGCTGCCGGCTGCTGAAAATTGAGAAACTTGGCAGATATGCAAACAGTAACTGGGTTTGAGTTGTTTTGATTACAAGTTAAACAGAGAGTCATTGGCAGGGCCAACGTGTATCTGCGGAGGTTCTCACTCCTCCCTCGTTCTCTTTCTTTTTTCTTCCTCTTGGCAAAATGCGTGGACGCGGCTGGTAATTTCTGCAGAATCCGATAACACCGTGGCTTTGCAGAGCGGGGGTTTTGTGGGAAGAGGAGAAGGGGTCAGTTTCTCCCGTTGGACTCGCTTTCCCTTGTGTTTCGAGTGGGGTTAATAATGCGAAATGCCGTCCTGGATTCAATTCTATGTAGCTGCACACTGAGAATTTCCCCTCCTGGTGGTCTTCGGTGACAGAGCCCTGGATTTCTGAACCTGGCATTATTTAGAGACGCATGGAGGATTTTTTTTGTTTTTGTTTTTTTTTTTTAAGACTTAAGGAATATTGGAGAGGCCTTTTACAAATAACCTATGCTTTGAATGTTCTCCCAGAGAGAGATGGAGAAGGGGAGGAGGCTGCTTCCATCATTTCTCCCTCGCATTAGGTCAAGGTTGGGACCCTCAGCCCCTCCCCACCCCTGGCTCCACAGTGAGTCCCGGCCAGTGAACGTTTATTCTCATGGGCCGTCTTGCCTGCTCAGGAACAGTCCTTGGGGGCAAATAAAGGAAGAAAAGTTAAAAAAAAAAAAAATCTCAAATGACATTATGGACGTGAAGAAAAGACATTTTCATTGTATATCCCATCTTCAAAGGCCTCTGTCCATTTCAGTCAGGGGGTTGCCTGACCTCCACCCTGGACGGAGCTGGCTATTTGAGAGCAGTTTTAGGGCGAAATCATGTTCATTCTGGAGGGAGAACAAGGACAACGTCTAATTGTTGCTGCCATTGTCTCGGGCTGGCTGGCTGGAGGCAGAATTCTGAGAGGCTGTTTCACGTGGCAACAAACACATTTCATTTACAGAAATGAGACTCTTTCTTTTCCCCCACAAGTGGAAAGCTGAAACTCTGAACACTGTGACAGAGTCCTTGGAAAGAGCCCAAATATATCGAATCAGACTTTTTTTTTTAAATCCACCAATTTGACCGTAAAAAAAAAAACTTTATTGAAAAACATAAAAAAAAAAAATCCAAAACAACAACCCAGCAACACCGGGCTCAATAATGTGTCTGTAAAGAAACTGCCTTCTGAAAGGGCCTCATTTGGACAAAGTTAATTACTGCACAATAATTGCATTTTAAATTCAGTTTCTTTCTAGATGCAGTAAATTGTAAAGCTCACGATTAGGCAAAAAAACTAAGTTCCTGGGCGCAAAACTTGTTAATTGCCTTTGTCAGAAACTGACAGCCCACAACTTCCTCTCTGAGAAGGTGAATTTCCTGAGTAGGTAGGAACACAAGCCCTGCCGACAGCGGGGACCTCAAAGCTTCTGGCCCTGGAGATCTGAGAACAACACACATGCCTTTGCGGGCAGGTGGGTGCCCAGTGTCATATGGAGCAGCCCTGGTCACTCGCCATCGAGGGGAAGGACCGTCACACTGAGTCCTGCCACCTCTTCACCACATTTTCATAAATGCTGTACTTTCATTTTTCTGAACTCTGTGTGTTAGCTGTTAAGTGACAGTTCTGTTACTTGTCCTAAAATGTTTTATTTGCCGTCTTAGCCATCTTGAAGTGCACCATTCAGGGTCGTCCCTCGCGTTCACGATCTCGTGCCACCACCATCCTTATTCCTAGAATTGCCATGACCACAAACAAATTCTTCAGCCTTTGAAGCAATAAATCCCCATTCCCATTTCCCTTCCACCTTTAGCAACCTCTAGTCTACTTGCTGTCTCTGAATTGGCCTCGTCCAGGTATTTCCTATGAGTGGAACCATGAGGGTTGTGTTTGGCTTATTACACTCAGCATCATGTTTTCAAGCCTCATCTGTGTTTTTACCTCTACCAGAGCGTCATTCATTCTTATGGTTGAATAATATTCCCTGTGTACATAGACCACATTTTGTTTATCTCCTCATCCCTGGATGAGCACTTAGGTCATTTCCACCTTTTGGGTCTTGCAGACAATGCTGCTAGGAACATGGGTGTACAAGGATCCGTTTGTGTCCCTCTTCCATTCTTTGGGGTACATACACAGGAGAGGAGATTCTGAGTCATAAAGTAACTCTAGGTTTAAGTTTTTGAGAAACCTGGTGGTCCTGTTTTACATGAAACAAAAACCGGGGGTGGGGAACACTCTGAGAGGTTAAGTGACTTGTTTATGACATGTAAGTAGCCAGTAGCAAAGCTCAAATTTTACCTGGAGTCTGTCTAACCTGAAAGATAAGATTCTTTCTCTCTGCCCTGTTTTCTTCTATCAATTTCAGGGTGGGAACTTTGCCTCCAAGGCAGCTGTCCTGTGACAGTCACATCACTGGGCAATAAATCTTGTCCCCCTGGGTATATCTAGCCCCGTTCAGGCAAGCCACCAGACCTCCCCAAGCCTCCAGTCATCCTTTAAAGGGGGTGTGAACAACCTGAACAAATAAGATGGTATTTGTAGGGACAGACTGGTGCAGCAGGGCTCCAGTTTAAATAAGTGGTACAGGGGGACCAGAGTGATAGTGGAAGGAGCATATGAGTTCTGGTGACCTAAAATGATCTGGGGGATTTCCAACTTTCCCCCACCTCTTCTTCTGGATTTCTGATGCTATTCTTTCGAACGAGGACAAATCGCAGGTGTTTCTGAAAAACATCCCTTGTTCAGTTCTTGTCTGTGTTTTTTTTGTGTTGGGCTAGAGACATCTGATTTCTTAGCACCATGGATCTGGGAATATGAACAACTAGAGACCATACATTTCATAACTAATGTCCTAAGTGCTTAAAAGTTATTTCCGTGCCGATTTAACATGGAAAATGTCCAGTTAGATTAATTTTATGGGCTCTTTTTATGGGGGTAACATTTCAAAAGCCTGCTTCTGGATCGGTTTCATCAGATTTCATTGGCACCTTTGTCTTAATCATTCACTGATTTAAGGTAGGAATTTGGTCTAATTTTTAAAAATTTTACTGTAATCTCTTGTGAAATTAATCTTGTGATCTTGTGAAATTGATCCCAGTTAGGATTTTGTACCATTGCCATTCAGCATTTTTAAATCTGTATAAGGCAGGGTAAAATTAAAAATTTTTTGACTTCTCACCCAAAACACTCAGAAATGCTATTAAAATAGATCAGGGCCCCCAAATCCTTTCTTTTCAGAAACTAAAATGAAACAGCTTATTTTCACATGAAATGATATCAAAAGTTGCAAACTGTTTGAAGTTGCCATTCCGCTTTGAGTCTGAGGACTTTTCTGGGTTTTTTTTTTGTGTGTGTGTGTTTTTGTTTGTTTGTTTGTTTGTTTGTTTTGAGACCAAAAGCCTCTGTTCAAGGTAAATTTCCTTCACTTCTGGTAACCTTTCTTGTTAGACAACACATTCAAATTGTTCTTTTTTCAGGTTTGTTGTTTTTTTCTAAATTATTATTATTTTTTCCAGTTTTTTCTCTCCGTGCCCCTTGCCCCCACAAAAATGAATTTCCAATGGCCTTCTAGGCTTATCAACTTGTACCAGTTTGCCCAGGGCCTTTCCCAACTTGGGTACTGGGGGTGTCACGTCTGAGAACCCCCTAGATCCCGGGCAAACAGGGATGGCTGGCTTCTCTGTCACTCTCTCTTCCTAACACTTAAGCGCATGAATTATTACTCCAGGATTCATTAGTAAGCAGGGTTACTGATATTTCAATGGACTGGTTCAGCTGTCTAGGAGTGCAACACGTTATTTCCACTGTAGTCACATCTCATGCCATTATGGCTCTGATACACGAAGAACACTGTGGACTTTGTGTTATTGATTTATTTGCCTGTGTGTGTGAATATGAGTGCATTAAAGAGCCTACACATTGCAGTGTGCTTATACAACCGTGTGTGTTTGTGTTCTGAGGTGCAGTTTTTGCATTATGGAAACACATGATAGAGTATGTGAGTGGGATGTTGCATGGAAATGAAACTGTACATTTGTTGATCCCACTCTTAAAGTCTCAGGACCTTGGCTGTTGTATGCTTTTCCTTTTTTCTTTAGGTATGCTAAGGAGGCTTGTCTGTATTATGAACGAATGGCCTACAAAATTACTTTTTTTTTTTTTTTTGCAAAATGAAGTCCCTTTAAGACTTCATAAAATCATGTAAATTGGTATTTGAAATATATAGATATTTACATGCTTATCAACTGGTTATAGCTCTATAAAGAATATGTACCAAGGATGTGCGATTTCTCCCCTTTGAAAAATGTTAAAACATTTTGATTTGAAAAAGTGGGTTCCCCATTATGAGAATTAGAAACAAAACAACAGAACAACAAAATAAAACAGTAACCTTTGACTATGCAGGCTCCTGCAGTGAAGAAGTGCACTGGGAGAAAAAGACAGAGAGACACAAAGTGTCAAAGAATGATGATTTCCTTAGTGGCCATAAAACTACATGAATTAAGGGTATGTAGATTCTGAGTGATTTATAACACTTGAAATTTATTTTAAAAATGGTTTCATGTGAAGAAATAACAAAAGCTGGTTGTTATTCATAGAATGGATAAAAGAATGTGAATCTAAATATGGATTTGAACAGCTGTCTCTTAAGAGGATCTTATTATACCATTTATTTAAATTATTTCCTTAAATTTTTCTTTTAGACAGTGCACTTAATCCTGCAAAGTGGCATTATATATTTGTTTATATTTTAACTTCATCACTGTTCTCCTTCACAGTTTCTCTGTTGGTATAACTCGTGGTCTCAACTTATCAATAAGGCATTTAAAAGCTGCACTTACTTCTCGTTTACCTTATATTATTAACTCTTTGTAACAAGTACAAAGACCATCGATTTCAAAGGGATTTATTATTCTGAGGCTAAAAATACCTTGTTAAATTGCATAAACTTAGCAATTATATATTTTTCCCCAAATGAAAAAAAAATCAGAATTTATTAGAAAGCCAGCCTAAATGGATGTCACCTTTGGTTTTAAAAGCATTAAAATTGGCTTTAATGCCTCTCCAACTCATTTAACATTTATGTACACATGTAGGCCGAACCGTTAGAAAGCAATAGAACACCTTGTTATAAAATACACTTTCGTCATTATGATAAGAAAGAAAAAGCAAGCACCCTGTTTGGAATATTAACTCATGTAGAACAGAGAGAGTGGTATATTTTTCATGAATTAAAAACAGAATCCAGTAAATTCAGTTCATTTCCGGCTACCTTCAAGATTTAAAAAGCCAAATGTCATTGATACCTACAGAAAGAACTCCTCTTGTGGTCCAATGTGGTTCCAAACTGCTCGCTGATGGCATCCTCTGGCGTTCTTTCTTTGACTCCCGTGTTGGCAAACCTAAAGCTAATCTGATTTTATTTCCAGTGCACGGAATAGTGCCCTCCAGGGGCTTGGCCCTGGGTTGGTATCCCCAGCTCTCTTTAATTTCCTCTTTAAAAAGATTCATTTAAGCCTTTCTTCATCTGTAAAATGGGGCTGCTCATACAGTGGGTCAACAACATGTATGCCCATTTCAATTATGCAAATCTAGATAGTTTCGCTTGAAATACAAATAAGGTTCACTACATCTTAATTTGAGATCATGTGAATCAGGAAAAAAAAAAGTACATTTTGAAACGTAAAGAGGTAAAGGATTTTGCATTGGTCCTGTCAATAGAATTGTACCCCATACAGACGCCACAGTTATAGCGCGCCCCCTTCTTAATCTGGAAAAACGACGTACCTGTCATCCTTTGTCAGCATAACCCATCTGATGTGAGTTTCGAATTAGGTAAGTTCATCAGGAATGGGGACCTTCAGAAAGTCCTTGGGGAAAGTGGGCACTTCCCGTATGGGCAAGAATGTCTAGGAAGTGGTTGCTGTGATGGCTGGCACGTGGTAGGACCACAGGTGGCCAGCGTTCCCCATGGGCTAGTTGAGCAGCACCCTTAGGAATCCGTGTTTTGGCTTTCTGTGGGGGCCGTGGGCTTTCCCTCCTCCTCAGGCAGGCCTGTAAATTCTGTTTTATTTCAAAGGACAGGAATCGTGCTGTTTATTTAGGCAAAGGGTCTAGAAGCAGAGTGTAAGGAACCTGATGCTTTCTGTAGTGAGCCAGAATGCATGCTCATTCTCCATCTCATTCTAGTTGTTTCTATGGCCATCTGACCTTAGTGACTAATTAGAAAAAAAAATTCTTAAATTTAAAAACGATTGTTTTCCGAAGTCTGCCTTTGAACTCCTTTTCTGAGTGAATATAGAGTTTGTTGTGCCTTTCTCAGAAACTGCACAAATAAAAGCAAATTTCTTCCAATTGGGAATGATAAGAATTTCCGTTAAACTAAAGATCATTAACTGATACTATAGGATTAGACCCGATCGGTTGGAATTTGGGGGAAAGTCTTAGAGATGTAAGAGATATTTCCAGAATCAGAATTCATAATATGACTTTCTTCATCCTGTACTAGTACCTGAAAAGGAGTACTGAGATTTCTGGTGTGAGATTTGGGATAGATCTATGTGCCGATTCTATCTCTAGATTTTTAGGCAAGACATACCGAAGCTGGAAATTTCAGGGTTAATTATGTCAGAAGCCTGAGGCTGGGTTGGAAGGAGTGAGGGTTATTGCAATACAAATAGGTGAAAAAAAAACTGTAGACACATACTTGAGGGGATATGTTTTTGTCTGTGTGATGTATGCTTTGAGAAAGAGAGAGAGACAGAGACAGAGAGAGACAGAGACGACACTCCAGACCTCTAGAATCAAATTGTTTTCAAATTTGTGCACGGCAAATATTCCTTATTGTAAAAAATGTTTCCAGGCCTTGCCTGATGTTGATGTGAGTTTCTCCTTGTTATTATAACCCTTGTCTTCATCTATGACGTGTTAGATTCTGTTGGAATGTGAATGCTTGGTATGCCACAGCAAAAATACTCGGAAAGTATTTATAAAGTAAATAAGCTTTAATTAAATATCATTGTCAAGCATTAATCATTATAGCGCTGCTCCCTATGGAAATAAGGGTGGATATTCAATTTGTTTTGATTATGTATGAATTTTAACAAAAGCCTGTTTGTCTATTGCTGTGCCCCTCACCACGAGCCTCCGTGTGTCTCAGTCCCGGGACGGGTACGGTGAGAACGGTTCAGTCCGTTTTTATTGTGTATGGTGTAGTGATACATATTTTGGGAAAAAGAGGAGCATCCACACGCGGCACCACCCTCAGGTGTGGAGGGAGGGTCTGCCTGTGTCAGTCCACACGTCCACAGGCTGATATTTTCATTCCCAGCAACGAGATTGGGAAATTTTCATCAGAATGTGAAAGAGGCACAAATAGGCTGCCCGTTGGCCCTGAGAGCCAGAATCCTTTTTGGGAACTCCCATCTACCTGAAATTCCTGTGAAATTGTTGGTAGCAAATGGCCATCAGTCGTAGACAGGTTCGGATCCCCCAGGGAACAGCGGGTCACGTCCTCCCTCATCTGTCCACGGTTTTTGCTGTTCCCCTCACCCAAGAATGTTTTCTAATAAACATTCTGAGCTGTAAAGCCCCTTAAAATCTTCTAGAGGAAGCGGGGGTAGAGTAGGAAGGGGCCATGGGGAAAAGGGAAGGGAGTTAGTGTTTTTAAAGCTCCTACTATGTTCCAGGCACTTCCTTTGCGCGTTCCCGCCTGATGCTCATGGCAGAATGGCAAGAAATTCGCATGGTTCCCATTTTCCAGGTCCTGGACAGAAGAAGGAAGTGTTAGGGACACACTCAAGGTTGCCTAGGTGCTAAGTGGGGCTTCTGGAGGAGGACTCCAACCATCTGGGCTCCACACCAATGCTTTTTGCCCTAAAGCATCTGATTTCCTTTTTCTAACAATTGTGGCTGATTCAGAATGTAACTAAGTGAAGGCAGTGATGAAAAACAGCTTGAAATTGATTAGACAGCAGAAACCTCTCAGACATAAAGGGGTTAATCCATGTAGTAAGAGGGCTGTAAGTTTGTCTTGACCACTGACTCCATCCACAGAATGCCCAAAGGTCAGGGAGGCACCTGCCGCAGGAGAAGCCCTATCTGGGGTTCCTCAAAGGGTCAGGGGAACGGGGATGAACAGGGAAGGAAAGTCAGTGCGCTCTCCCTAGAGCAAGCCCGCACATTCATTCATCAATCATCTATTTGTCAAGGACTTACCGCACAGTCAGCGCTGTTGCTACGCTGGGAGGACCCAGTGGGACATGGGACGCCCTGGGCCCTTTTCCCAGAGCCAGGGCAGAAATCTTCCGTGGTCCCATGAGTTTGTGCTTGGACCACCTGGGTTAGCTGTGAATCCTACCCCATGTTTCCCCTTGGGAATTTTTTTCTCTACCATTATTTCTTACCTCAACAATAAAGACAACATCAGGGCAAGATCTGTGGACGTATTCCTTTTCTGTTTGCGAGCAGGCCTAACTCTGTATTAATTAGTGGCAGAGCTGAGTTGGTTGCCAATGTTTGTGGACATTTTCATAAGTGCTGGTTGATATTCCCGATTTATTCATTTATTTTTTTAAGGCTCAATTCAGAATGGCCTGAAATGTGGTTTTTCTATTCTTTTTAAAGAGACCTTGATTCTTCCCTCCTCTAGGTTCCTGAGCACCTCAAAGCCTTCTGCAGGATCCCTTGTCTTATTTTCTGATAAGTGGCTCTATTTTTTTTTTCTCTGCTTGAGGACAGGGACTTTTTATGGATCCTGAGTTTTTGGTAGAGCAGGAAGGTTTGAAAAGTATTGGTCTACTTGGAGACGATTGAATCTAACCGGAGAGAAGCCACGTTTCCCTGCTGGCCCAGTGGAATTCCACCTGGCACCTTTCTTCAGTCGTTAGTCACTGACACACGCCGGCTCAACATGCACCGGCCCCGGGCTGGGTAGAGTGGAAACGAAGGGGAATGTAGCCGCCCCTGCCTTCCATACGCTTCAGTCAAGACGCCAGTGGGCGTGCAAACACTGATTTTCCTTCTTTTTGTGTCTGTCCTTTCGATGATGGTGTTCCTTTTCTTTAATGCTCACCTCTTCTGGAGAGGGTATTCTGGTCATATCCTAGTTCCTAAATGTCACAGAAAGGGGACGTAGAAAATACACAACACAGGACCTGCTAAAGAGTTTCTCTAGCATCGGTACATGCCCCACTCTGTGCTGGCCCCGCGATGCACATCTTAATCGGCTCCCACTGTGTCACGAAAACACTGTGGCCTGGGTGGCTTACCACCGGGCATTCATCTTCTCATAGCCCTGCAGCCTACATGTCTGTGATCAAGGTGCTGGGAGTTTCCTGGCTTGGGGACTGCACCCTTTCACTGTGTCATTGCATGGCCCTTCCTTTCCGTGCGTGGAGAGAGCGCGAGCGGGAGTGGGCAGTCTCCAGTGTCTCTTCCTCTAGGGAAGGACGTCAGCCCTATCAGATCAGGGCCCGCCCTTATGACCTCACTTACCATTTATCAGCTTGTTATAGGCCTCTTCTCCAAGCACATTCACAGTGAGGACCACAGCATAGGAATCTGGGTGGGTGGGGGGCACAGCATAGAAATCTGGGGGGGGGCAAACTCAACCCCAAGCAATGTGATCCTCTTGTTCCTTCCTCCTGACAACTTTTGGAAGTGGGCACTCCTCCTTCTTTTGTTTTCCCCCCTTAAGATTGTATTTATTTATTTATTTATTTTAGAGTTTGGGGGAGGGGCAGAGGGAGAGGGAGAGAGAATCCCAAGGATACTTTCCATGGAGCATGGAGCTTGATGCAGGGCTCGATCTCATGACCCTGAGATCATGACATGACCCAAAATCAAGAGTCGGATGCTTAACTGACTGAGCCACCCAGGCACTCCGCTCCTCCCTGTTCTTAACCGTGATGGGGCGGGGTGGGGGGGTGGGTGGATGTGAGCTCCGGGTCCCAGTGCCGTGGGGAGGCAGTGTGGCTGTCTGGCTTCACAGCCCACACTGGTAATTCCTCCTCCCTACCGAACGCTGCAGGCCCCCTAGTCAATGGGCCATGGCCAAAAGTTTGCAACATCTTTTGTCTATTACTATGTATTTTGTTTAATCAAATGTAATGAGGTTTGTGGAAGCAGTAAACTGAAGTTATTTTCAAGTAGGAACTGTATTTAGTACCGTTAATTGAATCAGTCTAGTTAGTTAGAATAGAACAGTGGCTGTTTGCCCTGTAATAAGGAAATTGAGTTTCTCATAAAACAGCTAACTCATGTCCTTTTACACTGTAGAACACACAGCCGGCTGAGCATCCCAAGTCCTCCTACGGCCCGTCTAGGCCCCGCCTGGACCGCAGAGTGGCTGGGGTGTGGTCATATTCTGGGTGTGTCCCGACTGGCGTGCGGGGATAGCAAAGGAACCTAGCCATCGAGAGGGGCTGGGTATAGATGATCACACTGACTCCTCTCTGGTGTTCGAGGTGGGCTACAGGGGTGGGGGGGCCCAAGTATCAGAGCAGTTATAAAAACAAGGCAGAATGATACTGTGGGTGGAGAAGCATGTGGAAAGCTCTCTAAATGCTACTTCTGCCTCTCTAGGATCTGTTTCATTTTCTAGTAACTGCACCCCCATGTAACCTGAGGGCTCCGTATAGAACAAACTGGGTGCAAAAGACTGGCTCCTTCTCCCACTGAGAGGTGGGACCTAGTTCCTCTACCCTTGAACCTGGCTGGTGTTAGGGAGTTTCTCTGCTGGTAGAAGCCGGGGGAAGCGGTGTTCTGCATCCTAGGGGATCACGCTGCTTCCGCCCTGGTCTCTTGGCATTTCTGCTCTCTGCACCCAGGTGCTATGCCACAAAGAAGCCAAAGAGGATCCAGGAGCTCCCCTTTGCAGAGGAACGGGCCCTTTTCTGGGAACCTAGGCAGCTATGCACCTGCCAACCACATTGGGAGCCCCTCTTCAAGTCCAGTCCCAGGTGAGCCACCCCTGATGAAACCTCACAGAGCAGAAATCAGCAGACCCCTCCCAGCCAGGCCCAAACTTCAGATCTGTGAGCAAAATGAATCATTGTTGGTTTTTCTTTAAGCCCCTAAGTGTGTAATTGTTTGTTACGTACCAGTTGATGACGAAAACAGGGGCCCGCCCACTCCGCCCTAGCTCTCCATATGCAGGGTTAGGTAGAGTGGACTCCTTGTCTCCCCTAGATGCTCTAAGGCTTGCGTCAGTGGTGCAATGCCCGGATGAAGGCCACCATTTACGAAGACGGTGATACTTTGGGACTACGAAATCGATGGCTATCGGTTGTTCCTGGAGTAAAAATTCCTGGTTCCTTACACCTCACCTTGGAGGGTTAAAATTCCTTCTGCAAATGTTTCTAACTCTCCTGCAAGGGAATATCCCTTTGAGATGCACCCCAGGGCTACTCCTTTCTCTAAAATTGAGCCATGGAAAGAGAAGAGTGGGACCACTGGGAGGTCCAGGGACGTGTGTGTAGGGACACACGGCCGGCTGGTCTCACCAAGGTGGGCAGGCTTCCTGACAGCCCAGGCTCCTCAGGACCCTGAGCGGAAGGTAGGAGGGTTCCATCTCTCCTCGCCAGTTTCTGACACATGCGAATCCCAAACTCTGGGGCTGGAAACCGGAGGTGGAGACTCGACTTCTGGCAGCCCAGCATGCTGGAATTCATTGGTATTTAAAAACACTTCCTTGCCCTTTTTCATTATACAGTCTAACATTTAGAGACTCCAAAATCACTACTTATTAGTACAATATAACTCTGAGAGCTTGGAAGTGGTGTTGGAAAAAACACTGCATTAAGAAGGAACAGTCTGAAGGGATGCATATGGTAAGTTGGGAATTCTTCAGAAACCCCTCGAACCCACTGGCCTAGCAGGTTCGCCGAAGAGTCGCAGGTTGCGGTGAGAAATGCCGCCTGACGTTTCCTGAACTTTATAGCTTGGCTCTCACAAGGTTGACTTGAACTCTGGATTATTTGTTGTCTCGGATCTTTCTCTAATTGATCACTTTGTGTAATTGCTGTCCCCCCAGCTCTGTCATCGTGGGACAGGTCCTATCTTAGTCTGCAGCTCTACATTCTGCCTAGTCTTGGTCTAAGAATGCAGTAGGCACTAGAAAAGTACCCAGTGAACCGCTTTGGAAAACTGAGGGGCTTTGTTTAACTTTCTTTTACTTCCTAGTTGATCCCAAAGGAAACTTCTAGGGAAACCCACAGAGCAAAAGAGAGAATGAATTGTTCAAATACATTTGTTTTATTACATGCGCAGGACCACATCTGTTAATATCTTATACAACGGAAGTCAGGAAAGAAAGGGCACTCACCACGCCCCAACGTTGAGAGGGCTGATGCTGGCTCTTCGGTTGTTTTCTTGTTCCCCTTCTACCCTGTGTCTGTGGTGAAATGCTGTTGCAGGTTTTTGTGCCTTGGTGTCTGTGGGTTACGCTTAACGTCACGGTCTTGTGGTTTAGATTTGCGAAGTGATGTTTGTGACCTAGACAGTGTGACTTCACAGTGTGACCTTAGAAACATGAGTGGTTTGAGCGCCAGCTTTTGGTGCTGGAGCCAAGGGGCCCTGAGGCAGTCACCACCTTCTCCAAGCTCTAATCTGGGCATCTGTAAGACAGAGCGGTGAACCTTCCTTGCCTTCCTGAGCTCTGTGCAGACGCATGGTCCCAGTGTGAGGCCTGACAGATAGTGCCTCCTTGAAGGCCACTGTGCTGCTTTCAGAGAACTTTAAAGTGACCACTGAGGGTCACAAGATAAATGGGACCATCAGGGAGTAGGAAGGGAAAGATTCCAAAGAGAGAGGTGCATCAGTGGGCCCCAACTTTTCTTCTCACTCAGGCTCTGTTTTTCCTTCTTTTTCATCTTTCCTTTTATTAAAAGTTTCTGTACCGAATGCTTTCCCTCTTAACCTTTGAGAAGAACCGATGTAGAGATCTGTTTAGCCAGAAGAAACATAAGTGAGCTCTTATGTTTTCAGGTTTGCTCTGTGGTTTAAAAAAAAACAAAACTGTGTTTTCACCACTAAATAGTAGGCGGGTCATTGGCACTTCTATGATGAGACCGGAGAAAAATGAAATTTTTAAAAAAGGTTTTATTTATTTGAGAGAAAGAGAGAGCCTGAGTGATGGTGGGGAGTGGGGGTGTGGGTGGCAGAGGGTGAGGGAGAAGCAGGCTCCCTGCTGAACAAGGAGCCAGATGTGGGACTCGATCCCAGGACCCTGAGGTCATGTCCTGAGCCAAAAGCAGACTCTTAGCCAACTGAGCCAGTCAGGTGCCCCAAAAATGTAATCTTTAAAGACATTTTTACGTGGGATCTGTTGAGGAAGGGCAATGATACCTGATCCTTCCAGGCATCAGTCAGTCGATCAACCAGTGTCAGAGGAAGTGGTGCAGTATGGTGGTGGGCTGATAGAAGAGAGTCTTCAAATTGGATTTCAAATGCAGTGGCTCCTTCTGAGCCTTAGTAATTTTCATACACACATCTACACGATGCAGGGGGCAGGCATGCCCTTTCTCTGCTCGTTCAAAAATGCATGTGTAACTTTTAACTCCCTCCAGTCTTAACCACTACAAGCTTACGTTGACCAGAAGCCTTCCCAATAACATAAAGTTAACACATATTTTTCTTATTATATGCATTATATACTGTTTTCTTATAATAAAAGAAAACATTATTAAGCTAGAGAAAAGAAAACGTTATTAAGAAAATCATAAAGATAAGAAATACTGCAGAGGATCATAGGGAAAGGGAGGGAAAAGTGAATGGGAAGAAATCAGAGATGGAGACAAACCATGAGAGACTCTTGACTCCAGGAAACTGACGATTGTGGAAAGGGAGGTGGATAGGGGCGATGGGGTCACTGGGTGATGAGCACTAAGGAGGGCTTGTGATGTGTTGAACCCTGGGTGTTATAAGCAACGAATGAATCATCGAACACTACTCCAAAAACTAATGATGTACCCTATGTTGGCTAATTAAACTTCAATTAAAAAAAAAAAAGAAAATCATAAGGGAGAGAAAAGTCATTTAGACTACTGTCGTTTTAAAAAATCCACATGTAAGTGGACTGTGCAGTTCGAACCCCTCTTGCTCAAGAGTCAACTGTACCTGGTTTTGCAAACAGAACCTCTTTGCATTAGAATCGGATGGAGAGTTATGGAGTAAACCAAATATATGAGCCAAAGCAAGGCCAACAGTACAAAACCGAGAAGATCCTGTCAGCAATCACCTGTTACGACCTGTGTTATGACTCTGTGTTAAGCTCTCTGAGTATGTTCCTACATCTTACCCTTACAGCCCGGAGGTAGCCTACTCTTGTCTTTATGATGTAGATGAGGAAACCAAGGGAGATGAAGTAATTTTTCATTGCCTCTCAGCCTGCATAGAGGAGAACCTGGGCTGCCGGTCCCAGAGCCCACCCAGTTACCCCCAATGACAAGCCGTCTCCAAGGTATCCAGAATTCTGGACATCCCATGTCATTCTCCCATCTCTGATCCACCTGTAAGGAGACTGGGCTGGGTTTATTTGCAGTTCATGTGGCTGGCGGGCAGCAAAGCCAGTCCCTACCCGTGTACCGACTGCTCTTCAAAGCCCATGCCCCTCTCACAGACAGCCCCAGGCTAACCGCCCACTAAAGCTTTGTCTCCCCTCCTCTTAGAATGTTGATGATGGTGGTAGACGTCTCATCCTGAAAAGTTAGGGATGTAAAGCTGTCGGCCATTTAGAAATTGTGTTACTGCTTAAACTCTGAGATATCTTTTCTTCTTAGAAGAACCAGTTTGATAAAGATGGTTATCCCATAAAGTCTCTTCCATCTTAAGGCATTAAAAAGATCAGTAGAAGTCATAAAGGCCATCTATGTTATGGTTTCTCCATGACACACTTGTCAGATTTCAGGTGGGAAGGTGCTATTGGTGTTTCTTTCGGAGTCAGGAGAGAAATGTTTTCTCTGCTTCTCCAACTGTGTCACCTCCTGGGCCACCCCTGGCCCCATCTATCTGGTATTAGAGAAGTTTGGCCGTGGAGCCCTTGGTGTCCTCAGGGCAACAATAAGTCTTAGGAAATGGAATGATGTGGGCTCTGATGCTGATTCTGCCCATTGTCCACTAGCTGGCTGACCTTGGATGTGCAGCCTTGATCTCCTGCACCTTATTATTATTATCTTTCTTATTATTTTTATTTGTTTCTCCATTTCTCCAGAAATGGGGATACTAGTGCCTCAGTCAAAGGTTCATACCTGGGATTGGAGAAATGGTGTGTTCATTGTCTGGCACAGGGCCAGCACCAGGATGGGGTAACCAAGTCAGCATGCAACATCGAGTGGGGGAGGCCTCGGCTAGTGAGTCCAGGAAGCGTGTCTGGCTGGCGGTCCCTTCCCTCCATAATTCTTTGGGTCAGGTGTTCCCCCTCACCTGTGACAGTACCTGACCCGGGATTAGAATTCAGTAAACACCAGCTTCTACTATTTTATTACTATTATTACTGTCATTGTCTTTATGCAGGGGACATTTTGAGTCTGCCATAAAGCAAAGGAACCAAATGGCGATGTAAGAGGGGTTGTAGAATTCTTTTTCTTTATGAGGTGTCATTAAAGATACCATCGACAGTATTGGCGGCTTCATTAAGAAGTCTGTTGATAATGGTAATAAGGCTGGCACATTTGGGATTCAGGACGGCACTTCTCAAGACAGAGGTGGAACTCAGGCTGGCATTGCCGAGCCAGGATATGGCTCAGGGTCTGGAGGGCTGGGTGCCCGAGACGGCGCGGTCTGGGTAGATGGGAGCCTGGGTCCCCGGTGCCTGTTTGGCTCATTTCTTCCTGGCTGGTGACTCTGTGAGCAGCACTCCACCACTCTGGGGACTCAGTTTCCCAAGCTGGAGTCAAGAGAGCCCACTCAGCTGTGAATTGGCTCTCAGAGAGCTGAGTCTGGAGGCTTGCTATCTCCTTAGGACCCGGAGCTAACACAGAAAAAGCAGGGAATGGGGTTCTTTGCAGGCGGTGCCCTCTCCTGCCTCTTTCTTCCATGTCATCTTTCAAACAACGTTTGTTCACAGCTCCTTTGTGTCAGGCTGGAGATCGGACGGGCCCAGCACATGGACCGACAGCATCCCTGGTGACGGATCCCTGTGGATCTCTGGCTGGGAACCATAGGCCAATATTCCACATCCCCCGTTCCGGTTCGGTGTGTGCAATATAAAGCTGAAACGGCCTTCTCAGGCAGGAAGAATAATTCGGTCATAACAACATTTGATTTCTAAATGGGGAACAATCACTAATAGTGGTCTTAGAGATTGATCTCTGTTCATCCTCCTGCCACTGTGACATCTGCCAATCAGGCCAAGGCTGCCTCTTGGTCTTTTATCTGATTCCAACGCCGATGTGTTTAGGGAATAGGCTTGTACTCAAAATGTAAATAGGTATCTTACTCTCCCTCTTAAAGCTATTACTGTGTCGGTGGATGTCTTGCTATAGTTAAGGATCTGTCAGCATTTACATTAAGGAGCCTTATTTTCGAAGGCTTAAAATGCCATTAAAATCTGCCCGACGTGGTTCTTCAAATGGTCAAATTATCCAAATTTCTTTTTAAAAATCTGTTTGGCTCTTTATTTATTGGTGAAAATATGCACCCTGTGCCGCTCCCTCATGGAGTCTCAGTTTCAGAAGCCTTGCAGTGTTCTGTGCCCAAGACATTTCCCCTCCTGGTCTGAAGGTCTTTGGTCATTTTGAGTTTTCTTTGTAAAACTCCCTCATGTTTATAAGGATTTTTAGGTAGGAATTGAGGTTATGTTAGGATATTTTTAGGATATTTAGCACTTTTCGGTCTTTGTAGGGAGAGAAAAAGAATGAAGCAGCGCTGAGGTTGACCATGTGTCTGGACCGTTGTGTCCATTGAAATATTATCTCATTTAAACCACACAGGAGACTCTGGAGGGGCTACTCTCTTTCCTTTTATAATTGAGGTAATAGCTTTGGAAGCTAAATGGTAGATTTGTGCTTGAAGTCCCACATCCAAGCCATGACCTTTACACTCTATCAGAGATACTTATGCTTATTTTGAAGGTCAACCAAGACACAAATCAAGGTCAAAGACTTTTTAAAGTTTATTTATTTATTTGAGAGAGAGAAAGAGGCATGGAGAGGCGGAGGGAGAGAGAGAGAGAATCTCAAGCAGACTCCCCACTGAGCACGGAGCCCAACAGGGAGCTCGATCCCAGGACCCCAAGATCATGACCTGAACCAAAATCAAGAGCCAGCCACTTAACTGAATGAGCCACCCACGTGCCCTCAAGGGCAAACATTTTAAGAGACTTCAATAACTTCTGTAGTTTTGATGGACTACTACTTTCCAAAGGTTGGTCTTACTCTTAGCAAGAACCTCCCTCTCCTTCTCTCTTTGACAAATATTTTTTCAGCACATACTATAATAAGCCCTGTTATCATCACACTTAAATAATTATATTAATTTCTGCACCAATTTAAGGTTAATCATCTCTGCTTCAGAATTGTCACACACGTCATTCTTTCTGCTTATGAGACCGTGTCTCACCTCTGCCAGTTCTTTAAAGCTAAGAGTTCGGTGTCCTGGTTTGCCTGGAATTGGCACAGTGTATACAGCATGTCCTGTTGTCCAGGTTGAATGATCAATGCTTCCATCCTTCATGCTAAAAAATCCAGGTGGTAATATATATGGTCACCCCTAGGCAGGGTCAAGTCTAGTCTTGGCTACTCAGCAAGGTTTTCACTGAGAATCTAGCACACTCATATTCGGGGAAATTTCTCTAATCTGTTACTTTTCTCAGCCACTCCTTATAATTGGCCAATTAAATAACCTCTAAATGTTCTACTTACATTTCTTGGTTTTGATAGTACCCCTTGCTCTGTATGCCTCATGACCTCCGTGATGGCAATGGAGGGTACTTAGTACATGTTTGTTGATTGACTTGGCTGTTTCTAATGCTTCTCTTCTCAAGGGCCCTGCTTAAGGCCGTTTCTGTAGAAGACTGTCCATAATTCTCTGTTCCCCAACTTACCCAGTTCTACCCTGTCTTTATCTGTCTGGGTGTTTATCCCAAAGTATGGCTTAAAAAATGGCCAGTGTTGTCTCCATGTGCCTGGTGCAAACTGGATCTCAAGTATGAGATGAATAAGCGAATGGATGTCTTCTTGAAAAAACCTTCACGATGGATTTTCTAATGACCTGGGCCTCTCTGGGAACTTTCAGACTGAAGTAACATTTAATTTCCTGTAACGCTCATTTTAAATGACAATAATTTCACTAAGACATTGAATGTATAACCCTGGCAGGTAGCAAACTCTGCTACTTTTTCATTCATAGGAGTCGGCTCAAGATATGCACACTAACGTTTTGTCCTCACTGAAAATTCAGAGGCACATCTGGTGAGTCAGCTTGTCCTTCAGGTCAAGGATGGGACTTTAGGGACAGTGATGACATGGAAGGCTCTGTGAAATAATGGGTTATGGGTGCTAGAAGCACACACTTTGCATTTAGAGGAATGTATTAGTTATCTATTGCTGTGTAACAAATTATCCCCAAATCTGCAGCTTACAACAATACACATTTGTTAGCTGACAGTGCTTATGGGTTGAGAATCTGGATGTGGCTTCACTGGCGGCCTCCCATGGAGGGTCTCTCACAAGGCTGAAATCAAGGTGAGGTGAGGTGACATTGCAGTCACCTCAAGGTCAGATGAGAAAGAATCTTCCTCCAGGCTCACCCCCATGGCTGCTGGCAAGATTCAGTTCCTCACAGGCTGGCAAATTGAGAGTGTTAGCCAGATATGTAAAAGTTACTTGCCATTTGGGTCTCTCCATAGGGCTACTCACAAGACAGCAGCCTGCTTCCTTCAGTATGAAGGGTGAGGAAGACAGAGAAAGCCAGATAGAAAGAGAGAGGGCATGAGCCCAAGATGGAAGCCATGTCTTCATAACCCAGTATCAGAAGAGCCATCCCATTGCTGCTGCTGTATTTTCAGGAGCAGTGAGTCGGTAAGTGCAATCCACACCCGAGGGTTGGGCATTATGCAGAGTGTGAACACTGGGAGGTGGCAATCATGGGGCCATCTTAGGGGTTATCTACCATGACATGACTGGGCCCACATCCTGGCTCTTTCCTTCAGTCTCTGTTTATCTTTAAAGAAGTTACTTAACTCTTCTGAGGATCAGGTTTCTCATCAATCAGATGATGTCCATTTTTGAAGGTGGTTAATAGGGAGAAAAAATTTTTGTGAAACACACATAACGGGTGTTTGATAATGGGTAGCTGGGACTATTATTACTGTAATTAATCTTGGTGGGTGCTGAAGGTTTTGGATTTTCAATTCTGTGTCCTAAGGAACACAAGCTCCCCATGGACCATGTGCCTTTGACTGAGAACAATATCGCACTTTCAAACTTAGCTGATTTTGAGTTGCTTTCTGGGCATGAGTAAGTTCTTCTGTGTCCTCCTGTCCTCTCTGAGAGGTAATTTATGGCAATGACTCTGTCATTTATGCCATTATTTTTGAGGTGATGGAGTCAGCCCCACTCTGAGAGGATTTGTTTCCTCTGTTAATGTTTCCTGCGATTTCCCCCTTGCCATTCTCTGTCTACATGCTCCCTCTGTCCCCTGTTAGAATTCACAGCATTTGCTAACTGGAGCTGGAACACAGAGTCTTCTCTCTCTAGGGGTAAGAGCTAACAGACAGTGTCCCCAGCATCTGACAAATATAATACATATTCATGAAAGGACCATTGTCACATCGGATGAAGGCCCACTCTGGTGGCTTTCCCGTGGCCTTCCACTTCTCTGTACACCCTGCCTCATGCTCCATGCCCTGCCAGAGGCCTTTTGACACAGTCAAATCTGACAGGGGACCGCCTCCATGAGTCCAGTTGTGGAGGTCACTCATCCAACAAGCATGACTGCCGAGCGACCATGATGAGCGAAAACAGATGTGGTCTCCGCCCTGATGGGGAGACAGACTGTAAGTGAATAGTGGCCCATAGGCAGTGGCCCATCTCATTGAATTCAGTGAAGGAAGAGTGAATGGTGTTTGGAGACTACTAGTAGAGCAGGATCTCACCTGGCCTGGGGATCAGGAAAAACGTGACTCTGTAGGTGAGCAGGAGAGGGAGGGACAGAGGAAAGAACCTTCAAGGCAGAGGGGAGAGGACAGCATGTTCAAGGTCCTGAAAGGGATCAGTAGTGACACAGAGTCTGGATTGCTGCTCAGTGAATACATACTCCATTTTTCTTCATGGAAGATTGTTTACTTTCCATCTCCCTGACCTTGATCTTGACCACGTGACTTGCTTTGCCCGGTGAGATGTTAGTGGACGTGGCAGGAGCAAGGCCTTGAAATGTACTTGCACAGAGGAATTTCCTCTCTTATGCCTCCTGCATCACCACGAGAGGAACATGTCCTGGGAAGCCTGCTGGCCCCAGAAGGATAAGAGGCACATGGCACAGAGGAACCTCAGACCTGTACTTTGCAGAGCTTTCCAGTGACCTACAAGCCCAGGGCAGTGTTAAATGCGTTCGGTGTGTGCCACTGAGCTTGGGAATGGGTGGGTGGGGTGGTTTTGGGGACAGAAGAGGGGCCAGGGAGGCTGGGGATGAAACAGCAATTTGGACAGTGGTGCAGGATTCGGCTGGAGAGGACCAAGGACCAGAGAGTGCTGGGCTCTGGAGGTCAGAGTGAGGATTGCGGTTTTTCATCTAAATGTGCTGGAAAGCTAGGAAGGGTTTCATCAGGGGAATGGCATGGTCAGACTGTGGAAAACACTCTGGAGAGGGGTCAGATTTTCTTGTTCAGAAATCTTTTCATGGGGTATGAGCCACCCCATGCCTGCCTCCCCAATTTCTGTAACCGTGTTTTTCACAGTTGCTTCAAGAGCTTCTCTTCTAGAAAGCCTCCCAACAGGTGTGTTTTATTATTCTCTTCCTTGAGTTCCAATGCCACTTTGTTCTTTTTTTCCTCCAGGACATTCAGCCAATAGAAATTGGCCTCAGGTCCATCTCTGACTTAGACTGGGGTGTCCTTGAAGGCAGGGCGTGTGAGGTCATCATCTCTGCCTGCCTGTTTATGTTTCTGGGTGTCCACCATCCCCTCTACCCCTGTGCACAGGATCTGTCTGGTAAGTAGCAGGTGCTCACCAAATACTTCTTGAACGAATGAATGAACGATCTTACTGCCCTTTGTGGTTACTCATCATATAGCAGATTTTCAACCTGTTTGTCCTCACCTTTTCCACCTGCTAAAAAGGGAGAATTATGGGGCCCCTCCCTGGGTTGTTATGAGGATCGAGCATGTCAGTACTGATTGAGCAGTGCCTGTCAATTAGTAAGCATTCAAAAATGTTAGCTAATTGAAGTCCCATCATGGTTTTGCAAAGGGTGAATAAATGAAGGGGATACATCAAGGGAGAGCTTTGTGAAGGGACACCCAGCCACCCACAACTGGCAATGGGAGGACATGCTATCCACGGACGGTGTTGGGTGAACAACCATTAGATGGTCTTGGCCAGTAGACTGTACACCAGCTCCTCTTGTTAGGATTTGGCTCATTTAACTGAAGGCCCCTGGCTGATGGACCACTTCCGGGAGCCTGAAACTGAAGGTCTCCTGGCATCTGACATCTCCAGCTCCAAAAGTGTCAGGCAGGTGTTTAAGTGTAGCAGAATCCTGTGGTCCCGCAGTTTGTCAAATGGAATACCTGGAGGAAGGAGACCCCTACCTAAGTCCAGATACTCCTTCCCCAACTTCTCGAGGGCAAAATACACTCCATTTTGTATTGTCTCGTTCCTCCGAACACCCAGCGCATGTGGGGCATAGTACACACTTGCTGTGTACTTGAATGAATAAATAGGTGAGAGTCTGTGATAGTCCCCGGTCCAAAGAAGTTTATGATATTGTCTAGATTTAAAATAATCCCCCAATTATAAAATGCATTAGGTATTAAGCCAGCTGCATGCGAGGACATGCGCCTGCTGGGGGTGGACGCTGAGGAGAGGGGATGTGACCCTGCCGCAGACAGCAGGACAGGCGCAGACCCTAACCCTCGTTACCTCCTGCCCTCCCGTCGGAGCACCTTCCTTTCCCATCAGGAGCCTATCACCCGCCTCCATGGGGGAATTGCAAAATTTGAAAATATCTTATTCACACCTAGGCATGTCATTTCTCCACTGGAAGTGTAACATGCTTCCTCATTTACATATAATTCGTTTGACTCATGTAAACTGCATTAACAGAAAGAGGAGCTATGCGACAAATTACGAGTGACAGAGGCCGGGCTGGATCACAGTTATTTTTATAAGCCCCGGTAAGCGAGGATGTCCTGTTTTTACAGCGCATCAGGTCCCGGCAATATGGAAGTGCCTGCAGCCGCCGGAAGCCCGTCGGTGCTGACCGGTGGTGCAGGTGGCAGCTCCGTGCGGGAGGACCCTGGCCGGGGAGACCCATCAGGCGCCGGGGTTTAGAGTCCCAGGGACCGCACCGTCCACTCCTGGCATTCTCAGGGCCAGCGCCTGGGATGGAAAGTGTGCGCCTAGACCGCACACCCAGGAGGACGCGGCTGCCTGCCTCCTTCCTGTCCTCTTCCGCATTCTAGAAACCAAGCTGGCCTCTTCCCTGTCTGACATCCCAGTTCTTTGCTTATAAGGTGGGCATGGTAATGTGGTCAAGGACAAGAATGGGATTTAAAAGCAAAACAAAATAAAACAAAACCGGGAAGAATGAGAAAGGGTCCTGAGATGCTTAAACCCATGATACAAGCTAATACTCACCAAGCACTTACATGGGCCCGATGAACAAAAGCGGGTGCTTGATATGCACTCTCTGGTTTAACCCCGAAGACCCGCTTCTGAACCAGCTATCACTCTTCTTGTTAATTAGGATTGTTACCAGTGCTATGTTACAAGCCAGGAGAATGAGAGCTAATGAGTTGGGGTGCTTTGCCCAACACCCTCGTAGCTGAACCAGGACTCGAATGCACGTCTTTCTGAAGTTAAAGATGACAGTTTTGGCCACTAAGCTCTCCTGTTTATCACAGGTACTCAGTCTTTAGAGAACCCACGCTTGGGGCACTTGGGAGGCACATAGCTGGGGAAGCTTCCAGTTCTTGGTTTTGACTGTTTCGACTCAGGTCATGATCTCTTGGTGGTGGGATTGGGCCCCACGATCAGCGGGGAGTCTGCTTGAAATTCTCTCACTCTTTTCCTCTGCCCCTCCCGCTTGTACTTTCTCTCTTTCTCTTTCTCTCTCAAAAATAAATAAATCAATCTTAAAAAAAAAAAAAAAAGAAAGAAAAGAAAAAAGAAAAAGAAAAAAAACCCTTGCTTGTCTGAGGGGAGATGGGGAATTTCAGGATTGCCTTGGTAAAGGCTGAGCTGGGGTCTGGGTCACGGGAAGGTCCAGGTTCGGGGGCTTTGGCTCTAAGCGCATTGGCTCCAGGTCCCCTTCACAACAGACAGTCTGTCGCCACATTGGTAATCACCGCCCTTGGCCCCAGAATAGGTGCAGGGAGTGATTGTGAGGTTCCCCTCCTGCCTTATTCTTACTTATTTATTTATTTATTTGCGAATCTGAATTGTGCAAACCTGAAATTGTGATATATAATGTATTGATAGTCTTAGTTTACGCATAGATTTAGAAATAATGCAAACTCTACTTTACATTTCCTCCTCCAGAGAATTAATCTTGAATTGTGCTGGTTTTGAATTATGTGAGGCCTTCGGGAATAGGCCTACATCCCTTGCAAGAAAATTAATCACCCTGTAAATGACTTAACCCGCCTCTCAGGGCTTCGTGGTGGAGACTAAAAGGAAGAATGCAAATGATTCAAAATGGCCTGTGTGTTACCTGCCCCCCTACCCCCCACCCCCCACCCTGGCCTCCTGTCCTGAGTGACAAACCTTCCCAAGCAAGCCTCCTTACTCTGGTTCTCCCTGTCTGCTAATTGCAGGTTTCCAAACTCTCTGGGTCTTTTTGTCAGATGCCACTTCAGGGATCCCCAAAGTTTAATTCACCCCACAACACAGGGCAGCGAGCCCCTGGTTCTGCCTCTGCTTTATCATCCAGTGGGTGCAGAAGGTATGCTAGGAACGTGTTCTCCCCACCAGAGGAACCCAGAGAGGTGCCCTATGGTACTGGGGTCCTTGTGGCTGGGTCTTTGATTTCTGGTTGTTGTTTTGCAAAGGGACAATGGAGTAGGTTTATGAAACTTGGCAGAGGTGTAAGATACTGTCTTAGCAATCCCCATGGCCATTTCAGGGTGTCCGTTTACAATTGCCTGTTTAATTTTTTTTCTACCCCCTGCTTCCCACCCCCCAACTCCAGAACCTAGACCGGGGGTCCCTGGCCCACAGAAAACATACTTTTCTTCTTAGTCTGTTGTCTCCTTCCTCATGCACCTGCACCGCTGGGGGAAGGGCCAAGGTGCAACCCTTCCTTTGACTTCCAACTCACTGTGGAAAGTGGTGGGTGATCTTGGCCAACATCTTTCTTTTCAGGCAAGAAGCTGAGATCCAGAGGGCCAAACCCGACTTTGCAACAGGAATTAGCAGCAGAGCTTAAAGTTGAGCAGGAGGCGAGCAGGCAACCCATGTCTCTGCTCTCCTCTGCCCTCCCAGGATTGCTACACTCTGTGACATGAGACAGAGATTTTCGACCGCTGGGGCCCAGTGGAAGCATCTGCAGAAACTTTAGAAAAGTCTGTATTTGCTTGCTTGGGCTGCCACTACAAAGCACCACACACATTCTGTTTAAACAATAGAAATTTTTCTCCTCATAGCTCTGGAGGCTGGAAGTTCGAGATCAAGGTATTGGCAGGGTTGTTTTCTCAGGAGGCCTGTTTTGGGGTGGTAGATAACCATCTTCTCTTTTGGTCTTCCCACAGTCTTCCCTCTGAGCCAGTGTCCTAACCTCCTCTTCCTATAAGGACACTTGTCATGTTGGATCAGAGCCCACTCTAGAGACCTCCTTTTAGCTTAATTATGTCATTGAAGATCCCATTTCCAAAGACAGTCACATTCTGAGATCCCTAGGGATTGGGACTTGAACATAAGAATTTTGGGGGGACACAGTTCAGCTCTTAACACTTTTCCCTCTGCCCCACCCTTTAATTCATGTCCTACCCACATGCAAACTAATACATTCACCTTATCCTCAAAGCGCTCAGAGTCTTAATCCATCCCAGCTTCAACTGGAAGTCCAAAATCTTGGCTAAATATTGTGTAAAGATGGAGTTGGCGTTCAAGTTAGGATTCATCCTGAGGTAAAATTCCTCTCTAGCTGTAAGCCCGTGAAATCAGACAAATTATTTGTTTCCAAAACACAAGAGTGAGACAGGCAACAGATAGACGTCTCCTTCCAAAATGGGTCCATCGGAAAGAAGAAAGGGGTTACGGGTCTCAAGCAGGTCAAAAGCCTAGCAGAGAAAAATTCCCTTTGATTTTAAGGTTGGAGAAAAATCCCCTTTGGCTCCATGTTCTGTGCTCTGGGCGCACCAGTTATCCCCTGGTTCCCAGTTAGGAGCTTCTGTGATGGTGTCTAGCGGTGTCCCACCATTATCCTAACCTGGTCGCCTGAAAACTCCCTGTGTGCCACCAACACGTCCCAGGTATATGGCAGCCCCACAGCCCTAATAGGGAAGTTCGTAAGTCACAGGAAGGAATTCAATGAGAGAAAAGTGCTTGTCTTCATCTTCTGTGTGTTCCTGTCGCTGGCACCATGTCTGTCACACCATACACTCGAGAAATATTTGTTGGGAATGAGTGATTGTAGGGAAGCTGTGATCCCTCCCTGAAAAGACAAACCAATTGAATTTCAAAATCACCTCAGAGAGGCACCAAATGGCAGGATCCCAAGGATCGCGGCCCCTCCGTGGAGCCCCTGGAAACTTCTTTCCATTCTGAATAGATCTCCTTTGCTTTGCCTCACAGAAAGGGCTCCTTTCAGCCAGTAATTAGTGTTCGTAAGTGGAAGCTACTTAAGAAAGAACACAAAGCCTCAGAAAGTTGTATTATGCCATTTATAAGTGTCCGGTGATCCGCGGCCATGCTGTGATTCACGGAGCTGAAATAAATGATTTGCCTAAAAAAAAAAAAAAAAGAAAAAAAATTAATGTTCATTCCGCCGGTAGAACCTCTTAATTCCCGTTACACATGTCAGCATATTATGACTGGAAGCTGTCAGGTTCTAATGACTAAAATTTCATTTTTCAGGCTTTTCACGCTGTGTTTGAGAACTATAGGTTGGAAATAATTTTGCAGCTAAGTTACTCTTCATCTGGTAAATTTAGCAATTTCTTTCCTTGCCGGATCTTTTTTTTTTTTTTTTTTAATGTCCATGTTTACATTAATACCTTGAACAAACTAACCTCATGCTTCGCTCAATAAATGGGGGTGGGGTGGGGAGGAAGACAACAAGTTGTGGTGCTTTTCTCCTGAAGCTGCTGTCCATTTTATGGGACATAATGTGATTCGACAGCTGACAGATTCAATGCAAAATTATTTTTACTTGGCAGACTGGATTAAAACATGGGTGATTTTAAATAAAGAACGTTAGCACTATGTTTAAAAAAATGAAATATATTGCGTACCCATCGTATGGGTAAACAGCCTTGACACGGCGTGTAACTCGTTTTACTGTGCTTGAAATGGGAATTTGTTGACATGATATTCAATAAATAGAAATATTGCAGTCATGTTCGCTTACCTCAGATACTATACTGAATAGGAATTATTGATCCCCAGTTATTACACTTGTTTCTGAAACGCTACGTGGAAAGCAGGGAAACCAAGTTCCAATTTAAGTTGTTAATAGATTGGGCGCAAAATTTATGTTATCCACGTCCAACAAATCACGAATAAAAGCTCATGAAAGGCTAGATGGTCCGTGTTGCATTACTCATTCTTTCCCCCGTAAAAAGCCTTTAGCAAGAGACTGACCAAAGAATTTTAAATCTCTCATCATCTATAAGTCATTGCTCAAAGTGTCCCTAAATGGGATTAAACAATCGTCACTCATATTTCCTGAAATGACTGCCCCTTCTACCGCCTCTTTGACTTAAATTAAGGCTAATGATCTGTTTTCAGGAGAAAGGAAAGAAGTACATTTTCCTTCAATGACTTGTCAAGACTCTAGCATTGTATCGGTTATGGGAATGCTTCTAGGCAATGATGACTTATTTCATCTCTTTGTCGGAGGGTTTGGCTCAGGGACGAGCAGGTCCCAGCGGACTTAATGGCCATGTTGGCTCCCCTGTGTGGAGGCTGTTGTTGGAAGAGGCCCCAGACACAAAGCGCCCTGTATCCCATGGGCGTTACTGTGTTTCTGTTTCTGACTGCAAGGGTGAGGGCAGGGCTGTGGGCTCTGGATGCTTGCTTCAAACACTCTGGGCTGGTTACAACACACATTCCATCCCCTCAATCTCTCTCCCTGCCTCACTTCTTTCCTTTCTTTTTTGGTTCTCTTTTTCAGTCCATAAACATTGAATGGAGTGTCCGCCTTGTCCCAAGCTCAGTGCTGGCACTGGGACACCCAGGTAGATCAGGCTTCACGGTGCTCAAGCAGGTGCTGGGGTCCTGGGAGCCCCAAACCTCCCCATGTACCTAGGCAACCACAGGACATGACGATGTGGTTGGTGGTCCACAAGCTCAGAGAGACATGTGCACGGGGCTAAGGGTGGTGCCAGCCTGGCTGTGACTCCCGTCTCCATTCTTGGCATTTTGGAGAATTATGAATGAGTGACTATCACACAGTAGGCCCTCAGTCGAGCAGTGTCTCAGAGGTCTATACCAGAGGGACAGGTGACTCATTTACATGAGGGAGCCAGGGAGGAATGAGGTTGACCAGATGTAAGCGACAATGGGGCTGTGGGAGGCCATGGGTAGAGTGCATTTCATGGGGAGATAATGAAATGAAATCAAAATAAAATGAAAATCCTTCAAGTAAGCACCAGCCTAGGCCAGTACTGCACACGAGGACCACAGACAGGCCACTGGGGCAAGTAGCGAAACTTCAAGAGTTGAGGGTTTTTTCCCATGGTTGTCAGACCTGAGTTTTTCCAAAAGAAGCCAGAAATGTGGCTTATGTTGCAACCTGTCCAAATGCTAAAGGGGAAAAATCTGTCCTAAAAATGGTAAAGACACTGTGCAAAGTCAGCCAGCTGTATCTGTCAGCCCTATGAGGCTTGAATCTGGACAAAGATCTGTCTCTTGTCTGGACACACTGATTTCGTGCTCTCATTCAAAAAGGACTTGCCGGGGACTTTCCGCAGCAGTTAATTCAAGTGGAAGGTGTCCTGGTTGGAGATGATCAAGGTGGGATTTGAATTCCAGCGCCAGAATGGAATTAACGGACGGACTTGCGGTCAGTTATGAAGCCTCAACTCCAAAACGGTGATTTTACTACTTGCTGCTGTGTTGTTGTGAAGATCCAATGCGGGGATGTCGGCAAAGCTCCCGATACAGCGTCTGGAGCACTTGGACTTGTTCCCTTACCAGACAGGGGAGGAGGAAGAGGGTTAGAGGGAGGAGAGGTGAGGCGGGATGTGTGAGAGGCAGGTGGAGATGGGGTGACTCTGGGCCTGACTAGGAGAGGCTCCTGAGTCTCCCCCTCCTCAGCAAGGGTCTAAAAGAGGGTATGGCTAGTGTGCAGAGAACAGCTTCAGGGACCCAGCAGGGAGGGGAGGGAGTGGTCTGTAGACATCTCTTTGGGATGGCGGGGAGCTCCTTTCTTCACGGCCTCAGAGATGGGATTCAGACCCCAGTGGGACAGAAAGGCAAATCCCTTGGGAGATGCCTTTGGGGCCAGCATGGGGCAGTCTGGCACTGGCATCCCGAACCCGGATGTCCTCCCTCTCATTTGGGATGCCCCTGCTAAAGCTGACTGACTTTTGGCACCTGCGAGGTTAGATTTTAAGAAGTTCCATGTTTGTTCTCTTTGCAAAATAAATCATGCCCACTGCAGAAAATCTGGAAAATGTAGATACACTCAGAGAAGGACCCAAAACATAGACAACTGTGGAGAGCACACTCTGACCTTGCCCTCGGCATGTCCACACTGACCCTGCCAATCTTTTTTACTTCGCCTTTCTAGCTCATTTATACTTTGCAGGGCCATTTTGTGACCTGACTTAGCATGATGTTGCTTTCAGAAGGAACCCCTGTCTGAGATCCCAAAAAAAAACATACACTGAAGACTTTTAAATGCTTGGCTTCTGTCTGTTCCAAGGTCCCACCCCCCAAGCCCTATAGCAGGCATCTACTGTGCTCTGCCTTCTGGCCTCCATCCTCCAAATTCCCCAAACTGGATTGGAGACCCAGGTCCTTCAGACTTTCCTCATTTTTACTCATTTGCTTTCCACCACCCCTCCTTTAAACACTCATTCACTGTCAGGGTTACCTGATAACATACAGGATGCCCAGTTAAATTTGAATATCAGTTACATAATAAATTTTTAGTATAAGTATGTCTCATTGAACATTTAAGATAGACTTATTTTTTATTTTATTTTTTCAGTGTTCCAAGAGTCATTGTTTAAGTACCATACTTTTTATGCTAAAAATTATTTTATACCAAAAATTATTCATTATAATACTAAAAATACTAAATACTGAAAATACTAAAAATTATTCATTATAATACTAAAAATTATTAATTATGTATCAAAGTTAACCAGCCACCCTGTATTTTTCTTTGTGAAGTGTTACCACCCTACATACAAATCAGACAAGCGGACTTTGGCTTTTTTTGGGCTCATATTGCTACAGAGAGGTCCAGGAATAAAGAAATTGCCAGTAAAAGTCAGAGGGCCTGTTAGAGGACTTGCCTAGCCTGAGTCAGAAGGGGAACACAGCAACATGTTTATTTGTGCGTGTGTGTGTGTGCGGGTACATATAATTATTTTATGAAAGTTCCTACCGCATCTATATGTGCACACACGCAAACACACATGTGTACACACCATTCTTTCTTTCTTTCTTTTTTTTTTTTTAAAGATGTTATTTATTTATTTGACAGAGAGAGATCACAAGTAGACGGAGAGGCAGGCAGAGAGAGAGAGGGAAGCAGGCTTCCTGCCGAGCAGAGAGCCCGATGTGGGACTCGATCCCAGGACCCCAAGATCACGACCTGAGCCGAAGGCAGCGGCTCAACCCACTGAGCCACCCAGGTGCCCCCATTCTTTCTTTCTCTTAAACATCAAATATCTGGGGGGCAATATCACTTTATTAAAAAAAACCGCTTAAAATATAATGAAATGAAGGTAGGTTTACTCTAATTATTAGAGATTCTCACATTTCCATTTGTTTAAATTAGACCTGATGCTACAGTAAACATCCCTGTAAATGTATCTTCATCTGGACATTTGATTATTCCTGAAGATGCTTTTGCAGGAGGGAAGTGAAAACTATGGATCAATATTCTAAGCTTCTCGAACAGATTACCTCTGGAAGTTTAATCGCTTTCTCATTTAGCAAACGTTGCTCCTGATTATTGCAGAAAACTTGGACTGGGAGCTGGTAACCGTGGCCCCTCGGTCTTGGATTACAGACTCTGGTGAGCCTCCCAGTGTGGAGAACGAAGGTCCCTCTCCTGCCACACTTCTCCAAAGTTATCAAGGACAAAATGCCAACTCCTTACTGCTTTTATTTTCTGTTTTAAATTGCTAATCACGATGAATGGCTTTTTGTTTATTTGGCCACTTACATATACTTTCTACTTGGAGTTGTCTACTGATACATTTTTCCCATTTTCCCCTTTTGAGATGTGTGTGTGTGTGTTTAATTAGTGGGATAATTTTGCTTCTAAAGTCTATTAATATTGTTTCCGATGTATTTGTAGCAAACATTCTCTGCATTGCATTTCAATTTTGTGTATGCTGATATTTGATGGAGAAAGTTTTAAAGTTTTCTTTGGTCAGGTGCACTGAGAATTTTTTGGAGGGTTTTCCCGTGAATTTTATGCTTAGGGAGTCTTTTTTATCCATCCAGAATTTTAGTCCCTGTATGTTTTTCAGAAGACCTTATTATTTATTTGATTTTTTTTTCTTTTTTAAATTTTATTTTATTTCTTTTCAGTGTTCCAAAATTCATTCTTTATGCACAACACCCAGTGCTCCATGCAATACGTGCCGTCCATAATACCCACCACCAGGCTCACCCAATCCCCACCTCCCACCCACAGCAAAACTCTCAGTTTGTTTCTCAGGGTCCACAGTCTATCAACCAGAGATGAATAGTGATTGGACTTTTCTTTTTAAAATGTGTCACCTTTTTGGGGTGCCTGGGTGGCTCAGTCAGTTGAAGGGCTGACTCTTGATTTTGGCTCAGGTCATGTTCTCAGGGTGGTGAGATTGAGCCCGGTGTTGGGATCTGCACTCAGCGGAAAGTCTACTTGAGATTCTCTCTCTCCCTGTCCCTCTGCTACTCCCTCTGCCTTTGCACGCTCTCTAAATAAATAAATAAATAAATAAATACATACATAAAATCTTTTAAAAAAGGTGTCACTTTGCTGACTTCACCTGTTAGGTCATCAATCTCTTTACAATTGGATTTTGATTACTTTAGTCTGGTACATTACATTTCTGTACATACGTACTCACATACCCAAGTCTGCTTTAGGATCAGCTCTTCTTATCTATTATGGGTAAGGTCACATTATTTCAGTTGCTATTATATGGTTTTATTATAGAGTCAATTTGAAGTAGGGTATTTTCTCTTCACATTTTCAAGATTTCCTTATGCACCTTTACCTAAATCTTCCAAATGAAATTCAGAATCATCCATTCACTCCCACTCCTATTTCTTCTCCTCCCCCCCTTCCAGAATGGAGATTTGGTTGGAATGGTGTTCAACATAAATGTTAATTTGAAAAGAATGGGCTGATTTATCTTTTCTTTCTAAAAGCAGTACGGGTCAGATTTTTTTTTTTTTTTTTTTTTTTTTTTTGAGTAGAACAGATATTTTAAGAAACTTTGGGGGGTAATGTTGAGGAATTTTAACAAGGGATTGAAGGCAGAGCCATGTGGGGTAAATAAATGGGAAATTAGGGTAAGAGAGGCCGAAAGAGGGTTCTAGAGAAGTTCTTTGTGTAATGTGATATAAAACTGCCTTGGCATTTTTTTAAGTCATGATAGGAAAGAGAGATTTATTTTCAGATTCTTTTTGGATGTTGTATTTGGGTTTCCTCTGAATATAGCCTCTGCTGAGTGTTCATGCTCGCACCCAACTTTGTGTTGTTTATCTTGTATCTGGTTAGTTTATTGAACTGGTTTAAGCTGTGAGTAGTTTCAGTTAATTATATAAGGTATTCCATATATATTGTTCAATGATTTAGGAAGTTAATGACTAGGAATGACTAAGAGTATTTTTCTTTACGATTTGTATAACTATATTTATTTTCCCATTTCACAGCATTTTCTGGAACATAAAGAACAATGCCAGGTAAGAATGGTCGGAGCTGCTCTCTTTGGGCCAACCTTGACTTGAATGGGGCTGTATATAGGATAAGAGCATTACCTATTACATTGATTACTGTTTAAGAAACATAGTCTTTAACATATTAAGGAAGTCTTCTTCTGGTCTTTGAATGATTCAAAAGATTTGTTTAAAGGAATGGGTGTTGAATTTATGAAATTTATTTTGGCTTCTATAAAGATAATTTCTTCCAACTTCGGCATCTTAAAGTGATGTGATAAATTATTAGATTGTTAACATGAAGCCCTCCTTATATTCCTAGTAAAATATCTGGAATTCTTTTACTGTGTATCTGAATTAATTTAGCTAGTGTTTGATTTGGAATACTGACTATTCTCACAAGTAATTCAAATATCTAGTTTTCTTTTTTGTGCCATTCATTGTCAGCTTTTGACCTGGGAGTGAAGTATCATTATAGCATGAATGAAAGATTTTTCCATTATTATGTATGCTCTGGATCAAATTGTATGTAATAATAATTATCTATTCCTTGAAGTTATAAAGGACTAGCAAAATTACTTGGACTACTGGTCTTTGGGGGAGTTAATTATGTTGAAAGTTCTTTTCCCATGTTTTCCCCATGGCTATAGGTTTTCTAAAGTTTTCTAATTCTTCTTGGATTAATTTTTGTTATTTTCACTCTCCCATAGAATCATCTATCTCATTATATTTTCAAATCTCTTCATACAGGACTGTATATCCTATATTTTTATAATTTTTAAGTCTCAGCTGAGACTGTATATAATTTCTCATATCCAATTTGTATATTTGTTTGTTTCTTCTTCTTCTTCTTCTTTTTTTTTCAAGATTATACTTATTATTTGACAGAGAGAGACACAGCGAGAGAAGGAACACAAGCAGGGGTAGTGGGAGAGGGAGAAGCAGGCTTCCCGCTGAGCAGAGAGCCCAATGTGGGACTCGATCCCAGGACCCTGAGATCATGACCTGAGCCAAAGGCAGATGCTTAGCGAATGAGCTACCCAGGAGCCCCTGTTCGTTTCTTAATTTGGATTTAATAGTGACTTTTTTTTTAAACCAGCTCTTACAATTATTTATTAGTGCTATTATAGCAGTATATAATTAATTAATATTTAACTTGATTGCATTTATTCCTTAGAGTTTTTTGTCCTTAGACTTGTTTTGCTCTTCTTGAGACGACTTATTATTTTTAAATTACATACTTTGTTTAATGTGACTTCTTCATTTTTGAATGCTAATTTTTCCTACTGTACTTCCTGAAATGATTTGTAATTAACTCTGTGTTTAATGTTTCGTGGCTGTGATCTACACTCAAAACACAATTTATTCTGAATCATAGTTTTTCTGTCTTCGAATTACATATTCTGATTAATTATGCTGTCATTTCCAGCTTCTCTTCAGGTGGTATTTTCCGGGATGAGTGTACTGGTGGTATATATTTTTGCATAGCTGAATGTCTGTCTTTTCCTTTATGCATGATCCGTGGGCTGGGTATAAAATTCTTGAATCATTCCATTTTCTTCTCAAAACTCATTAGACTCTGTTCTACTTGCCTCTCAATAGGGGCAATTTTGAAGTCTGAGATAAGTCACATTTTAATTTCCTTTTTAAGGTAAACTGCTAACTTTACAATCAACTCCTCAAGTCTACAGGAAAAATGTTCTCCAGAGATTCAAAATTCCTCTGAAATATGTTTCTTTAGAGAGTGGTTGTCTGGGATAATATGGGCCTTTCTTAGGAAAAAAAAAATGAAACTATCTCCAACTCTAAATTCTTCTGTACATAATTGATTTGTCTTTTATCTCCGCTGGCCCTGGTCATGTCCTCTGAAATTCTGGCTTTCTGCACAATGCATCTTTGCTCTGTATCTTCCACAACTCCCCCTTATCTCATATGATTTGTGTCTCTTTGTCACCTTTCCCTAAACAAGAGATTAACAAAAGTTTTCTGTGAAAGGCTAAATGAGGCTCAAGGGCCAAGTATTTTTAGCGCTGTGGACCATATGCTCTTGGGAGCAGTTACTCAGTTCTGCTTTTAAAGAAGCAAGAACCACCACAGAAATGCAGTAACAACTGAGCATTACTGTGATCCAATAAAACTTTATTTACCAAAACAAGTGGCACATCACATCAGGCCCACAGGCTGTAGTTTGCTGACCTCTGCTCTAAATTTTCGGGAAGATTCTTTGGTTTGCTTTCTAATCATGGATTTAATTCTCTGCTGTGTAGGTTCTACTCTTTGGTTCCTCCAGTGAAGGATTGTCTGGCGACTGACTGTGCTGGCTTAGGATGAGTTTAAATCTCAGTTCTTCCACTTACTAGTTACCCAAGTTAGGCAAGAGGTTTAACCCCTGTGTGTGCCTCCATCTTCTTGACTGTCAGGTGGATGAGACAAAGAGGCTTCTTGGGGAGTTGTTACAAGAACTGACTAAGCTAACAGGCATAAAGAACATAGAACAATGTCTGAGGCATTGTAAACCTTTGGTAAATATTAGCTATTATTGATTCTTCCAGAATTTCTTTCAGATCTTTTTAGATCTCAGGCTACATCTGAACCTGCTATGTTATTTCTTATTATTCTTTATAGTTGCTATATGGTCCCATTTACTGAAGAGAACATAAAGCAGGTGTGCTCTATAATCTCTCAGTTTCCTATAATAAATTATTTCCTCAGGTACACTTTTCATCTGCATTTCTATAATGCTGTCCCCCCCCTTTTTTTTTTTACTTTACTTGGCATGGTTTGGTTTGTTCTGTGTAGTGTTATTTGAGTCAGGATTGAGCTTCCCCTCACTATTATTGCTGCTATTTTTAATAATAATCCTTTTGGATCTCAGTAAGAAAGCCACACTGATATGCAAAACCTGTTCCCAAATTTCAGAGGAAGAGCTGACAAATGATCCATCTAGCCTATGCTGGGCCTCACTAAGATTTTCCCCTGCTCCTGTTCTAGTCTTTATGGGTACATTTTAATTCTGGGATTATCTGAAAAATCTATGACTCTTCTTATTATGTATACAGAATTATACTTTAAAAAATTATTTATTTATTTGAGAGAGAGCACATGCACATGAGTAGGGGGAGGGCAGAGTGAGAGGGAGAGAATCTTTTTTTTTTTTTTAAAGATTTAATTTATTTATTTGACAGAGCGAGAGATCACAAGTAGGCAGAGAGGCAGGCAGGGAGAGAGGAGGAAGAAGCAGGCTCCCTGCTGAGCAGAGAGCCCAATGAGGGGCTCGATCCCAGGAGCCTGAGACCATGACCTGAACCGAAGGCAGAGGCTGAACCCCCTGAGCCACCCAGGTGCCCCAAGAGGGGGAGAATCTTAAGCAAACTCCCCACTGAGCAAGGAGCCTGACACAGGGCTTAATCTCATGACTCTGTGATCATGACTTGAGCTAAAACCAAGAGTCAGACACTCAACAGACTGAGCCACCTAGGTGCCTTGATTATACTCTTGAAAATCCTTCATTCCTTATGCTTGTCCTGACTTCCTAGAGCTTCTGCTTGCTTCATACCTCAGCAAGCGCTATGTTCTTACCCTTGATTCTTATTCCTGTGTAGTCATTGGTGCTGGGGAGTTCTAGTCTTCTAAGAGGCTACAAAAGAGGAAAGTCCAAATGGACAGAAATGAAGTGAGTAGGATAGTTTCTGAGGATCTCAGGAAGTGCTCAAAATTGTACAGATTTTCACCAGATCTTGTAGTCAACAATGCAGCCTCCAAGATGCTAAAGAAGGGACTATGGGTTATTTAGTTCGGTACTTTTTCCTGCCACCTTCTTGTGGGTCAAACAAGAGGGTTTTTTTTTTTTGTTGTTTTGTTTTGTTTTTGTTTTTGTTTTTGTTTTCCCCCAGGGTGAAGACGTGAGTCACTGGCCAGTCTTTTCTTATTCACCTTTAAAACAGAGAGTGGACAATTTGTCTTTGAGGTAAGTTTGTTTTTAGGGCTACTGTGGCATTGAATGTTTTCAGTTTTTATTTGTGAATATGTCAAAGCAGGCGGGGCTGGGTTTAATTGGGAAGAGTGCCCTGACCACCAGGAAATTTTGAGGATGTGATTCTGGATAAAACACAAAGTCCATGAAAGAGCATGAGCTGAGGAATCAAATAGATATAGGTTAGGACGATGACCCTGTCATCTTGCTGTGTGGCGTTGGCAAACCATTTAGCCTTTCTGAGTTTGAGTCTTCTCAAGTATGAAAGCTGGGATGGCTATCTACCCAAGAGTTCTTATAAAGACTGAATTAAATATTATGTGTGAGAGCACCTAAGGAAATCCTGAAATCCTGTCACTGTGGCTACTTCTCTTGTCATACGCTAGCATCCAAGACAGAGGGATATTTTGTTTCTTTCTTTGGAGTCTGTAGAAGCTGTGGTGTGTATAAGGATCATTTATAATATGAAAGGTTCATTTGCTCATTTGTAAGGATCATGTGTTTAGATGAGAACATTCATAAAATTATATTGATTAAACTATACAGAACTGCCACTATTTGATATTTTGACCGCTAACAATGGTAATGTCGCTCGGCTCAGGCTGACATAAGTAAGTCATGTTCATTTGTGTGTCTGTAATATTGTTTCAGTAAATGAAGAAAAGGACATGATTCACTTGGAAGTCCAGAGCCCAGGGTTACCCTGAACCCTGTCTTACGAGCAGCAGGTCTGAGGATTTGCTTCTTGGACTTGAGAGTGGGGAAATTCTTTAGGTAACTATAAGTAACAAAGTACCCAATGGAACAGAAACAATCCTCTGGGCTGATGTGTGGTCTGGGCCCCTGGTTTAGAGGCAGTCAGAACACAGAGTGTCAACCTTGAGACCTGCCGGTCAGCAGACACTGGTCCGGCGGACAGCTGGCAGTAATGGAAAATGAGGGATCTCCGTGGATGGATGTTCGTGGGGGCTGGATTTCAGCATTCAGCATTCAGAGTCAACATGAGCAAATAAATGTTCAACCATGTGGGGACCTCAGAGCTCTGTAACCCCATTTCCAGCAGGATGGACTCGGAAACGACTCCCCTCTAGGACATGTGGTTGGAAAATCATACCTCTGGAGGAGGGAAGAGGACAATAGTACCTCCCGTTGGAAATATGTCTCTGAGACTCTCCAGTCAGGCTAAGGCCTGTCTCTTTCCCAAGTGTTCTGGCTTGTCAGTTGCCCCTGTCCTCTGAATGACAGACTGGCCAGGTGCCATTTGACCCACATGGACACACGCCTGAATCTGGAACTCTGCCCTTTACCAATTTCATTGTATATCCTGAGCTAAACTTTCTTCTTCTCTGGGAAAGAGTGTGGGGGGCAGTGTGTCAGGGAGATGGCAAGGGCTTGGGCTCTGACCAGCCTGGGATCTGGTCCTGGTTCTCATGGTTACATACTGGGCAATCCTCAGGAATTTGCTCAGTCTTTAGAGATCCTGGTCCTTGGCTGGCAAAAGGAGGTAACAACACATACTGCATAAGTCGTTCTGAAAATTGAATGAGGTGAAGTGTTTAGCATGAAACAACTGGTGACTGTTCAATTACCGATAGCTATGCCTGTTGCTGCTCCATCCCTATTATTTTTGATTGTCTCCATGCAGGGCCAAGGGCAGGTGCACACGGGTCACTTGGGTCCTCCTCTGCCTGACAAGCCGGCTCTCCCAGCCTCCCACCTCGGAGCTCTGCAGCCCAGGAACGGGCTCGCGGGGGATGTCAGGCAGGAGGACCCATCGGGAGGCCTCGCCGTGTGACAGAGCCAGAGGCAGTGCCCGGGCTGACACAAGTGCCTGGGGACGTTCAGGCCGGGAGCCAGGTGGGGCCAGCCCTCCTCCCAGTGGGCGCTCTGTGCCCCAGGCGCAGCCCGGCAGCAGCGGAGGGGGCTAGCACACTGTCACCGGCTGTCGTGCAGGCCCGGTCTGCCGTGTCTGCAAATCCACCCAAGAACTAATCAGGGCACCTCCCAACTGCGGCTTCCCGGGATTCTTCTGAAGGCACATTACACCTCCACAGAGGGTATGAAGCAGAGAAGAAGAGAAAAAAACACCAGGAAGGGAAAGGTGCAGCATTTATTGTACTCGAAAAAGAGCTCGTGCTCTTCATTAAGACACAAATGGCAGCGGTGGACTCTTCTCTTGGCTTCCTTCTCCTGGACCCTGTGTGTCCCCCGGCTTGTGCTGCCCAACCTTGCAGTGGGATAAAGAGATGCGTATATTGACTGGACCTGACCTGAAGTGCTCACGAGGCGGGGATGTTTGGGCAAAGGGCAGGTGGTGCCTGAGCATCACAGTCCGGGGTACAGAAAGCAGAGACCCAGCCACCTGTCTTTGAAAGAGAGGAGCACGCCTCCGGTCTCTGCAGCCGCATTTCTGAAAATCTGGATAACGTTGATGGTGCCAGTGCAAGAAATTCCTGTCTCCCCCAGTTGCAATGATTATTACGGTAACAACTCCCGGTCGGGGAAGTGAGGCTCCGGCCCTGGAGAATAGTCGGTGATCGCCTGTAGCATAGTGTTCCACTCCACTGGCATCCTAACTAGACAGCTTTAGTTTTAGCATAAAATCCATATTCCAGACCTTTATGGAGAAGAGAGGCAAACTCCAGTGCCTCGGTGGCAAGCATCAAATGGCATTAGAATGAATTAGGGAGATTAAAGACTCTCCAAGCTGTTGGGGTCCTTCTCCATCCCGTTTCCCCGAAGGAGTGGTTTTAATGGTATGGGACAAATTGGGAAAGGGAGTGGTACAGCCAGCCATGCCCACCTCACTCCAGAACATAGCGCTGGTACCCTAATAGGCATCAGTTTCACTGGGGGGCAAGACTGTTACAGACCCCCCGGGGTGGGTGCACAGACTGGTGCGCAGGCACGGCTCTTTCCAAGCTGGGAACCCTTCTTGAGAGCCGTTCCTGTCCCTGGGTGGGTGAAAAGTCCTTCTCCCGTCCGGCTGGGTAACAAACCCTGAGGAGGGCGTCAGATGTGTGCGCTCTGGTGTTTGGAATTTAAGTAAAATCTGTAATTTTCCCCCTGCATTTCCTCAGAGAAATTAGCTATTCTATTCACTGCATAAATTTTCAGGTTTTGCTAGCACGACACTCAGGGTGTTGAATTTTTTATGACAAAAATGCTGTAATAATTGTTGAACAGATGTAAGTGTTGGAGACTGGGCTCTGGCAGACCTCACGAAACCCTGATTAGCAATTTAACCCCGTCATCGCTTCTGTCCCCCCGCCAGGGACGACGAGGTGCAGCTTCCAATTGTTTCACCGGGATGTACGCAGAGGCAAGGAAAGAGTTTTCTGGAGGGGAGAGGAGGTACTGTAATGAGCCTTGCTGCCCAGCCAGGAAGAGAAGCCCTCGGCATATCCTGACCCCGAAATTGCCACGTTTACCAAGTTGTCTGGCTGGGTGATTAAGAAACTAATTGACATGGAGGGACACTTGTCATGGGCCATGCGGCCTGGGTGCAGGGGAGAGGACGGGCAATGCAGCCTGTCTGGGGGAGCGGGGAGTGACAGTCTACACCCACGACTGGTGGGCTCTGCCTGGCACAGGCCAGCCGGGCCCCCATTTGCACCTCAAAGCCGAGTCACAGAGGGATCTCCCTCTTGCCGGCTGCCTCCACACGAGGCAGCCATGGGGGACTCGCGAGGACTCTGTCCACAGACGGATGAAAGCATGCAAATGCCTCTGAATCAAAAGGTAAATCAAAAGAAAATGGCAGGCCGTGAGATGAGGCGGCGGTGACAGCCCGTCAGCCGCCGTGCCACCCGACAGGCCTGGTGGCAGCACGGAGGCTGCCAAGAGAACTGCCTGAGGAGGCTGCCACTGAGACAGATGTCACGGCGGGGAGAGCGCCTCCGCCACATTCAGAGCAGGAAGGGGGACTCCGTGTGCCACGGAGCTGGAACGTGGCTCCTAATAACGCAGGGTGTTGTCGGGGGGCTGGGGGGGTGGGACAGGTGTCAGAGAGAGCAAGGAGGGAGACGGGGAAGGCTGGTCAGGGTGTTTGGGAAAGGAGGAGCTGGATTGCAGGCTGTCCTGAGATGAGCGTTCTGAGTGTGTGTGTGTGTGTGTGTGCGCGCGCGCATCACACTCACCCATGCACCTTTAAGGCAAGGACTTGGCTCCTCTTACTGCATCCCAGGGTGGGCTTTGGGGAGGGTACAGGGGCTGGCGATGGCTTGCCTTTCCAGGACAGGCGTGGTGGCCTTGGTGTTTGGAGGAGGCCTTTTGGATGTTTCTTGCTGAGATCGGTTCCTCCCAGGTCACAGAGTGCTCCCTGTCTTAGGGCGTGTGCAGAGCAGAAGGGACAGAGGAGGGCCCAGGGGAGTCTCAAGATCTACTTGGCTCCTTCTGCTCCTGTGACACCCAGGGCCCCAAAGTCCCCAGGCTGTTCAGACCATAAGCACTGAGAGTCCTCCCCGCTCTTTTTCACGCATGTTTCGACCTCAGATGAGTATGTGGTCGGAAAGTCAAGAGACCCCGACATAAAAGCCCCAAGCAGGTGCTTGTTCAGTCTGCACATTGGAAACCCAATCCCAGAATGTGTGTGAAAAATAAATTTTGTTTGTCAAAGTCTAGAACGATGAACTTTCGTCTAGGAAGTGATGACAGGTAGTCTGTTAGCCGTACATGTAAAATACAATGTCCTGGTTCGACCATAAGAAATCCATTATTTTTAAAACCTCAAAAAATAAGAAAAAACAACCAAAAACAACAACCACAACAACAGCAACAACAACAAAACCCAAACCCCACAACATTTGAAGGGAAGGCAGTTGAGGTCACAGAGTCTCACTATGTAGCGACCAGGTGGTGGAAGAGAACCTTGCACTTTACCTTGTTTTCCCACCAGCTCTACTCCAACTCCATTTACAGGCAGGGGATTGGCTGATTTCTTAGCATGGGAATGGTTTTGATGTCTCTCTGCCATTGCCTCGTTTCTACAGACACTCCCTGAGGAACTGTTTCTCCATCCTGGATTTGTTGAAACTCTCAGAGTTATGATGAGTCCTTCAGGGCAGAGAGAACCCTGGAATGATCTAGCCCAGTGGGGTGTGGACAGATGCCTTTGGGTGACAGTCTGTCTTGCGTCTGAGTAAAGCCTGCTCCAGTGGACATGTGACCCTTAGCAACTCTAAGGCTTAATGCCACTCCCTTTAAAATGGCACAATTACCCTCCCCACAGCAGTATGGCAGGGATGAAAATGCCCAGAAAGCTCACATGTGGTGGGCCTCGTGCTAAGTGCTTCATGAGTAAGGGATGTATAGAGGATCACAAAACACTTAGATGCTAGTAATTGAACCCACCATGTGGGTTCTATTTACAATCTATTGTACACTTAATTTAAGCATAATTATATACCCCCACTCATAAATGACATGTAGTGAGATTTTGACATGCACGTCTATCTACTAGTTGCTCTCTAAGGGAGTTCTCTCTGTTCTGGTCCAATTCAGATGTTTTTCCCTTTCACATCTAGGTTCTGCTGGTCATCTTCCTGTTGTACTTTTTTTTTTTTTTTTTTTTTTTTTTTCACTGTGTGTCTGTCTATGCTCAGAGGGACATTTTGTCTTGCATCAAGGTCCTTGCTACAAGGAGCAGAATATCCCTAGTCTACAGTCTTTGAGTTCAGAGTTTAAATACTTTCCTCCTCAAATATCTATGAGGGAGATTGCTTTCTTCCAGTGCTCTTCTGATTCATGTCTTTATTTTTAAGTTGCTATTGTTTTATTTAATGAACTGCTAGAATAAACTACCTCATGTTCTTGGTTGACCAAGTTGGGACCCAAACTGCTACTACTTCTACCGTCTCTCTATCTCTTGAGTTTGTGCAATAGGCCAGGCATTTTGTTAGGCTCGGTGGACATATTTGGCTCCTGGTATGTCTTTGTGGTAGATACCCTTTATTGCCTCTCCATTATCTTGTGATACCCTGTCTCTTCTTGTTAATGAAAACTTATTTTGCAATGGCATCAAGGTACACAGCTTAGGACTGCTTAGGACACAGCTTAGGCTTCCTTCTGTTACTGGAATGGCCATGGAACAAGGTTCTAGCCAATGAGGTACAAAAGTCTGTCAGGAGTTCCTGAGAAAAGCCTTTGCTTTCCTGATAAGGAAGGAACAAACTGGCAGCTCTGTCCCTATCTTTTGCCTTGGGCATGGCTAAGATTCTGGAAGATCCCTACCTATCTTGCAGTCATTAAATGATAAACCAGTGGACCCAGGGTGGTCCCATGGAAGGAGAGAAGGCAGCTGACTCTGTGTGGCATGGTTAAACTCCTGTATCAGCCCGGGGCTTCCTACTTCAAGTCTTGTTCTTGTTCTTCTTCTTCTTGTTCTTCTTCTTCTTGTTCTTCTTGTTCTTGTTCTTGTTCTTGTTCTTCTTCTTCTTCTTCTTCTTTTTTTAAGAGTTTATTTATTTACTTGAGAGAGAGAGATTGAGAGAATAAGTGGGAGTAGGGGCAGAATGAGAAACAGACTCCCCACTGAACAGGGAGCAGATGCCAGACTCAATCCCAGGACCCAGGGACAATGACAGGAGCTGAAGGCAGACGCTTAACTGACTGAGCCACCCAGGTGCCTTATTTCAAGTCTTACATGAGAAAAATAAAATGTTCTTCACTAAAGCAGATGTAAGTCTGTTTTTCCCATTACTTAAAGTTATAAATACTTCCATCTTATTCTACATTAATATTTCCTTTTTCCTAATGGGGAAAACAAAAACTCGGAGAGCACTTCTGAATCAGTAAATCAGAAGAAGCTTAGGAAAGCATCAGTTTCTGTCTTCTGCCTGACTTCAGCGCCCAGGTGACCAGCTTCACTGTGGTGGGTGGAAGATGGCCACAACTTCTTAGACATTCTTCTGATCCAAAGTTCCCTTTCATTGAACTCTGCTTGGGTTCTGTGACTACTCTGATGACAAGTACCTGGCAGAAGTAATGCTCAGGACTGAGGTTTGGCACCATCCACTTCCTGGTTTTTGGGACATTCTCCTGAAGGCCCAAGCTATGTGATAAGTCTGGGTCTTCTGTGATTACCAAGCTAGAGAGGGCACCTGGTGACATTCCAGTCAACAGTTCAGTGACCCCCAACTAGGTAGTGTGTCAGACTTGTGAAGGAAGCTATCTTTGACCCTTCAGACCAGCCCCAACCACCAGCCTAATGTCATTGAGTGGACACTGTCAACACCACTTGAGCAGAAGAATCACCCAGTTGAGCCCTATCCAAATTCCTGACCACCAAATCACGAGTTATGATTGTTGTTTTTAGCCACAAAGTTTTGGGATAGATTGTTAAGCAGAAATAGATATTAATTAATTGCCATGAATAATTCATTATAATTACAAAATGCCAGGGCCAACAGGGAATTGTCTTCTCTGTACGTTGCTTTATCTGAGTCACTTTTGAATATTTCTGCAAAATCATGGCCACAGCTCTTTACATCTTATTGATCTAAACATAGACTCCTCATTCATATCCTTTGCTTTGCTGCTAACTGATCCTGAGTGGGTTGGAAAGAATTCATTGTCTCTGGCTCTTTGGTTGCAAGAGTGACTTTCAGATATCTGGCTCTAACATGGCAGACTGGGCCAAAGATCATTGCCTCCCTAATACAAATACATAGAAATACTGGAGACACATGATAATATTGAAAAATATGTACAAGAGCTCAAAAGAAAGGGAATACCTAGGTGCTTGAAAGAAGGGTTCAATTTGATGATAGATACTGTATATTCTACAGGGTATTAGTTATAGGTTATGGGGCTGGCAATTTTTGCCCACATTGGAACAGGAGAATTAGCTTGGGTCTATGTGTGGTGAACCCAGAGCTGGGATGCAGCACAAAACATATACATTCAAAAGATCTGATAGTCCAGGAGAAATGACAAGAAATCTTGCCTTCGACCTTGGCCTCTGAGTAAGGGGAAAAACGTCTTCCATGACAAAGCAGAGCTACAAACTTGCATGATGTGTGGCAGTAGGGTCTAACTTCACCTTGTACTTGTGATTGGAAATCCCAAGTCCAGAAATGTAGGTACAGGTCTAGGGTTCCTGTAGAAGGAAATGCAAAATGGTTCTCTAGAAACACATTCCAACACTTAAGTCACATGCATCTCCTATAGATTTAGAAACAACAAAACCAAGCCAAGGTTATGCTGAAGATAAACTCAACGGAAAATTATAAAAGTCTACTAAGAAAGAAGACATTGGAGAAGACGGTGAGCAGACACAGTGAGCTAAAGAATGGATACCTCAAGAAGTAGAAGAAATAGAAGAGAATAATAGAATACTCTATTAATACTCTATCATCTAAGGGATGATAGAACAAGTATATGGATGCACTTAAAGGGACTGAAGCAGAGGAGGGATAAAAAATAACACGATTTTTAAAAATTAAGTTTCAAATTAATTTCAAGGTAAAAATAGATCCCTGCCTAGAAAGATCTTTAAGTACCACTAGCCTTTTAGAATATGCTTATTAAAACCCTCCTTTGATTGTTTCAGGCTGAATTTTATTCTATATTCCTGTAGAGGGCGGATTGCTGAGCTAAGGGAGAAAATTCTGCATTCTAACAAGAGAATGCGTTTCAGGTGTTCCTCAGCTGAGTAACAAGGTGCGTTAAGTTAATGACCCAGGGAAAGGGACCTTTGACTTGAGCTGAGTGGTGGCCATCAGAGGAGCCATGAGACAGAGGCCCATATAAGGCAGTTAACTCTGCCTCTTGGGATGTGTTCAGCCCTTTTGTTCACTATCTCTGACTCAGTTCATGAGCCCAAATGTCCCAAGGAGCTCTTACAAACCAAAGCCAAAAGGCCAAAGTGTAGCACCATTCATGCTAGCCCATATCTTGCCCACCAGTGCACATGCCTTCCAACCCCCAGGGCCATGCAACTCCTATTTGGCAATCTTCAATTTTTCAGATAGTGTGTTGGCAGAGATTTCTTTTCTATCCTGACACAAATGGTGGCAGTTTGTAGATTACTGCAGAATAGAGGAATCATGACATAGCTTCAATTTTCACACTCAGTTTCATATTTGGTGGTTTTATCCCATTTCCAAGAACTACAATCTTTGCTCAACTTTAGGGAAGATTAATGTTCTCCATTGCCCCTCTTTCCACCAACCCCAGAGCTAGAGGTGAAACATGAGAGCTTTCAAGAGGGAAAGGGGTCAGCTTTTCAACCCTGGCTGCACATCCAACACCAGGCCACACTCAGACCGAAGAAATGGGAATCCCTAAGAGTAGAACCAGATGGAGGAGCTGTATTAAATATGACTTTCTGGTCATATGCTAAAAAATTATTTAAATCAAATTTAACCTGGTGTCCTGTATTTTTATTTGTAAAATCTGGCAACCCCAAATCAAGCATCGCTGTCTTCGTAAAGCTCCCCAGTGGGTCTCAATGTGCAGTTGGTGATTCTCAAACTTCGATATATTTAAGAATCTCCTGAAAACATCATTAAAATACCAATCCCTTGACAGATTCTCATCCTTACGTCTGGGTTGGGACCCAACAACGAGCCTTTCTAACAAGTTCCTGGGGGATGCCCAGGCTGCTGGACATCTGACCACACTTTAGGGAGCAATGCTTTGTTCCAGAAGACCTAAATAATCAACAGAAGTCTCTCACCTCCTGGACTGTGTCCTTCCTGCTGTGTAGGGCTTACACGGGTTTAACACAATTCATCTGGCTGTTGTGCAGCACATTCTCTTGGTTCTGCTCTCAGATCTCTCACTGTACGGGCTGGTTCCCTGGGTTTAACTATCTGACCAGTAGTACATTTTGGTCAGAAGCTAATGCTAAATGACCATACCCCTGCAATCCTACAGTTGATTGTTTTTGCCCCATCTATGGTCAGCTCCCTGTGAGAAATGAAGGAAACCAAAGGTAACACCCATTTTAAAGGAATTTGTTACATCTGAGATAAGAAAATTATATTTAAAGAGAAAGGAAAATAAGACAGTCTCTATGTCTGTTTCATATTGAAAGTTATTTTCTGAATAGATAAAGAAGCCCAGAGAAGAGAAGAATGTTGCAGGCCAGGATTAGTGGGGATAGGAGTGGAAAGATGAAGGAAGAGAACAATTATTCTAGTACCTTCTAAGGTACCATTTTTGCTTCCAGTAACTTCACTTTCATTCAGTAATTTATTGACAGAATGAACCTTGGGAAATTTACCTGAACTCCCTGAGCCTCAGTTTTCTCCTTTATAAAGTAGTTACACAGATACCGACTTCCTAAGATGGTGGATAATTAGAGAGAATTATTCTAAAATGCCCGGCTTGTGGAAGTTCCCAAACTTAGCTGCCCACACAGCTAGTCAGGTAATGTTGGAGAACAGGTGCTATGACTGGCCTCTCCACCTGCAGCAAATTGTCACCATGTGAGGAAAGCTCGGGAAGCTTCATCTTCTGGTATTCTGAGAGAAAATGGAAGCTTTTGGGAAGGGATCTTCCTTCCAGTTTTTAGATACCCATAAGTGATCTAAAAATACCTTTAATACAGCCCCTCACCAGGCCAAACATAATCTACCTACTGGCCAAGTTGGACAGACATTTCCCAGTTTACCTTTGATGTGGATTGGTGATAAAAATATCCTCAGCTTTTTTGCTGTGGCTGATACTACTCCACGAATGGTGGTTTTGCTTTCCTGTTCGTGGATGGCCAAGTTGAGAAATAGGGAAACAGCCAATGGCCAATGAGGAACATTGACAGAGTAAGGTCCAAAGACGTCTCAGGGTGTATGTGAGTGCCCACAAACTTAGAAGTTCTCAACAATTTCAAAACCAAAACTCTGTCAGTATGTGAATAAGCACTTATCTCCTAGAGATCTAAGTATCGGTCAGGTTGGGGAAGTGGGGGCAAAGAAAGGGCTGGAAATGGGCCCTCCAACTGAGTAGAGTAGAGTCCTGTGATAGCCTGATAAGAACTCTGAAGGCACACAGCCACTGTGTCATGGTGGGGACTAACCTGGGGCATCAGCAGCCTCCTACCTGCTGTTGGCATTGGTTGTGTTGGAAGACAGACATATCCATGAGTTAATGAGTTATTGCCTTGTCTGTGGCTGCTTTCATGCCACAAAGGCAGAGTCCAATAGTTACACTAGAGACCTTCTGGGATGCAGAGCTTAAGCGATTTACCCTCTGGCCCTTTGCACAAGATATTTCTTGGAGCCCCACCTTGAGGAGAGAGCAGGCCTTCAGGTAGAAAGCATGGCACATCCATTCCTAGCTCCCTATCTCTCCTACTTGCTGCTCCCCACCCTACAGTCTCTGCTCCTCTGGTCTGTCTGCTCCCCACTTCCTGACTTCTGCTCAGTCATGGTCATTGCTTCCTCAGAACTTGTGCTTATGGAAGATATGTTGTGGGCGCTCTCTCCAAGCTCCACCTTCACCTGGACTTTCAGCCTCTCTCCCACCACTACCAGAATCATCTTAATCTTCCAGTTCACACTCAAAGATGACAACGTGCCTTACCCAGTTCATCTGTTCTTGTCTGATCACAGTAGATGTCTCTGTTCAGCCTCTGGATTGGCTTTTCATAGGTCAAGTGTCTACTCTAACCCAGCAGACTGTTGTCTCTAGTATGGCCTTAATACCAAGACTAGGTGATGGGAGTCCATCCTCATTCTTAATCTTGTCAAGATTCTATCCTGTATGTGACTTTATCCCAATTAGCTGACAGCACCAAGATTTTGAAGTAGAAAACATTATTCCTATTTTTAGGTGAAGGAATGGAGACCTTTGGGATTAAATATCTAGTCCTGGACGAAACACTTTACTAGGGATTGGCAAAGCCAGGTCTCTAGGTGGTTCTCCTTGGTTGGTCCTAAATCCTGATTCTGTACACCTTCTGCTTGCCCCATTGAATTGGCAGAGTCCATTGGGCTGGACCTGGATGAGAAAGAACTGGCTGGCTATGGAGAGGAGAGAGGATGGGAGAACAAATCAGATGAGAAAGTCCCCATAGATAGGGGAGAGAGAGCAGGTGTGGAGTGGGACTGGCCATACACAGGAGAGAGAGGAAGCTTGGTAGACTCAGCTGACCCGCACCCCTGAGGATGGCTTCAGAATCCCAGGGACTGAGCGTGGGCAACATTTCCTGGATTCCTCAGTCCATAACCATTATCCATGTGCCTTTAGTAGACCCGGGCAGAAAGGGAAAAATGAATCAGCAAGCTCTGCTGGTATGAGAGAGTGCACTCTCGGTCACCAACGAGCACTCAGCTCACAGCTCATGGCAACTGGGGAGCACACAGCCTTTAAACTCTTATTCCATCTGGGGGAGACAGTTCGCCAAAGAAGGTTTCTTCAGGGGCAGCTGATACTCAGAAGAGATTTGCTGATGTAACAATTATTTGCCCTATTTATATTCAAATGTGCTTTTAAAAAATGCAGCATCCAAATTTACCGATAGTAACTGTGTGCAAATCAGGAAACTTATCTCCTTTTTATAGGCTAAAATCAAATTACACTTTACATTTTTCTCACTTGCAGAATATTAGATTGTGGTGTCTAAATGACTTGTGTTTAGGAAAAAAGGTGAATTTTAAGAACAAATTTTAAAACTGCATAAGCAGTTTAATGGGTGTTTTCAGAAACGAGCTGTTGTCACATATTTGTGTGAAACTGGTACTCACATCATCGCTTCTGTTAGAGCTGAGCTCTGAATATCACCCTGCTCGGGTTTTTGTTTATTACCCTGTGGACGACAGGACTGTTGAATAAAGTTCTAAAAAAAGTCGGTTGATGTCCCTGTTTGTTCTCCATAGGAGCCAATCAACTTGTCTTCTGACCTGTAATCCGTGATCTGATTGAGTTCTCAATATCCTGCAATTCACAGATTCTATCCCCATTTACACGTACACGTTTATAGTTGTCACATGGTTTTCAGTGTTCTTAATGAGCTGTTAACAAGCTGTCAATTACCTATGCAAATTAAGGAGCCACCATTGAGAGGTGGCTGTATCTGGAGTTAGAGAGTGCTACCTTGGAATGTTAGGGAATCAATCATTCCAGCTTTAATAGCTGTCTTCACCCATGTGTCTCTTGTCATGTCTGGGTCTTTTTTCATTATAATACCTACCACATAAGAAAAGACCTTTGGGAATTTCGAAGGTGCTTAGAAAAGAGCTTACCTAAATCTTTTATAACTTTTAACTTGGCTTACATATTGCCTTAGATGCACTCTTACTTTTCCATCTCTGCCTTTCTAGGCATACTCCACTGGGGATGGGAAGGGGCCCCCTCCCACTGTTGCTCCAGCTCTAGGGGCCTATTCAGGGTCCTTGGCCCCTGTTTCTTTTGCAGGCAGGACCTTTACCCTCTCTATCCCTTGGTGAGCTCCCGAGCACAGATGCACTGACAATAAATAAGTCCGGCTAAATGCCAGGAGTGAAAGCTTATTTGCTCAGCAAAGTTTGCTGAGCCCCATCTTCCAGGCACCCTGGATGCAAAAGGGAATAAAACCAAGCTCACGGCCATTGTGGAACTGACGTTCTGGAGAGGAAGACAGACAATTAACAATTAACAGTAACTGCACTAAATAAGGAAATGACATTGGTATATAGGAAGGTGATGCGTGACAAGGCAAAAAAAAAAAGGAGCAGAGTCTGAAGGATGTGGAACAGCTGGGGGGCAGGGCAGTTGCAATGGAAATAGAATCTCTGAGTGAGGGCTCACTGAGGAGGCTACATCCAAGCAAAAATTTCTAGGAAGGGAGGTTGCTGGCCACCAAGATACCTAAGGAAAAGCACATGCAGACCCAACTTCAAGTGCAAAGAGCCTACGAAGGGAGAAGTTTCCAGAACAGTGAGGTTGCAGAATGGGGGTGGGGGAGGTAGAGAGGGGTTGGGGACAGGGTGGCATCTGAAGGAGCTTTGTAGCAGAGAGGGTGGGATGTGTAGGACGGGGCAGATCATATGGACTCCTTAGAGCTCTTTGGTTTTCCCTCTGAGTGGCCTGGGAAGCCATTGCTTGGTGTTGTTCTTTATATATTGTTTAAATTTAATAATTTTGGATTTACAGAAGAGTTGCAAAGAGAGCACAAGTGTCCCCTATTCCCTTCACGCAGCTTCCTCTAATGTTCCCATCTTACATAAGCATGGAACATTGATTAAAATGAAGAAATTGACTTTGGTGCAACATAATTAACTAAACTCAGACTTTATTTGAATTTTCCCACTTCTTTTTTTTTTCCTATTTCAAGATTTAGGTTAGTCTATCTAGTGTCTCCTCTGTCTCCTCTAATTGGTGACCATTTCTTGTTCTTTTCTTGACTTTGACATTTTTGAAAAACTGTCAAGTGTTTGGTAGACTGTACCTCAAGTTGGGTCTATCCTGTCTCTTCTCGTGGAGAGTCTGAGGATGTGGATCTGAGCAAATAGCCCACAGAGGACATGTGTCCTTCTTTTCCCATCGTGTTCGGGACACATGACTTATCCTGGTAATGTTAACCTTGGTCACTTGGTTAAGGTAGTATTTGCCAGTTTTTTTGCTATAAAGTTACTGTATTTAGTTTTTCATATTCTATTCATTAGAGTCAAGTTGCTAAGTCTTGTCCGCATTCAGGAGAGGTTCATTAAACTCTGCTTCCTGGAGGGGGGATTGATAGTAAAGAATTTTGTAGTTATATGTTAAAACCATTAGTAAGTAAAAAACTGGTGGTGGTAGGGAACCTTTGAGACTATGACAATTCCCTATTTCTCCTTAAAGCTTTGTCCTCTAATGTTAGCATTCATCAGTAGCTCTGACAGGCAGCATTCATGAAAATCATGTTCTAAGGGGGATTTTCTCGTTCCTTTGTTGCTGAGTTTTGAGCAGGAGTGACATCCTTGGTTTCCCTTTGAAGAGTGATTCAAGGGTCATGGATGAAAACAGGTTTGGGGAGGCACCGCACCAATTCAGTTTAGGGGTTATGGTGTGGAACAAGACAGAAGGAGCACTCATAGGGTAAAACGGTTGAACTCCGGACACGCGTGGGAAAGAAAGGAATGGCATTTCACCGTCAGATGGATTGTGGAGCTGCTGGAATCATGGAAAGGCCACTGGCAGAGAGGGACAGCTGAGGGTGTAGCAGGTTTTCTGGGCTGACGGAGATAAGTGAGCCACACATTCAGTTGCATTCGACATCCCGGTGGAGAGCTTGGGTAAGCCGCCAGATAACAGAGTCAACAGTTTGAGAGAGGGTCCTTTGACTATGGTTGAAACTTCTTCAAGAGAATTTGAGATTTCTCCATAGTGTATCCGCAGTAAGGGTTCTTACTTTAAAGGTTTTAAGATGTGTCATAGACTCAGAGAAGACACGTGCACTAAATAATTGGTGCAGAGAATTCATTAAAAAAAAAAAATCCCACAAACTATGAGTTCATAAGGGCAATAGCAAACAATAAAAGTTGGCAAATGTTATGAGGGCAATTCACAAAAGAGGAACCCTGAGCATTCAGTAAACATTTGAAAAGCTGCTCATTGAAAGCTGGAAAAAAGTAAATTAACGCGATGACAGGATGCTGTTTTATACCCACCAAATTGCCCAAAATTAAAAGGTCTGATGACACCAAGTGCTGGGGAGAATGTTTTACACCTGGTTGATGAGAGTATCAATTGGTAAGCAATGCAGGGAAATCTAGAAAAGGAAACTGGAGCCTAGCACAGAACATGGGCTCTGCAGCAACCCTGTGAGGAATCACTCTTGATTCTATCTATGTCTTTTTATTTTTATTTTTTTATTTTTTACTTTTTATATGATTTTTTATTTTTTATTAACGTGTAATGTATTATTTGCCCCAGGGGTACAGGTCTGTGAATTGCCAGGTTTACACACATCACAGCACTCACAACAGCACATACCCTCCCCAATGTCCATAACCCAACCACCCTCTCCCTCCCTCCCTCCCGCTGGCAACCCTCAGTTTGTTTTGTGAGATTAAAAGTCTCTTATGGTTTGTCTCCCTCCCGATTCCATCTTGTTTCATTTATTCCCTTCCTACCCCCCAAGTCCCCAACATTACCTCTCAACTTCTTTCTCTGATTGACTTATTTCACTCAGCACAATACCCTCTGGTTCCATCCACGTCATTGCAAATGGCAAGATTTCATTTCTTTTGATGGCTGCATAGTATTCCATTGTATATATATACCACATCTTTATCTATTCCTAACTATGTCCTTTTAGCTGAAAAAGCTTGAGCAAGCAATTGGATCTCTCTGCACCTTACTCTTCTCATCTGTGAAATGGGGATAATACTATGGTCTAGTTGTATTGTTCTAAAAATAACAGTAATTAATATATGTAAAGCTGTTAGATCCTGATGGATCATAAATGCACAATAAGTGCTAGCTACTAGTATTAGTAGATGTAAAGGGTCTCTTACTGCACTGACTAGCAATCCTACTTGTAGATGTAAAATCAAAGAAAATATGCCTAATGAGACAGATACAAAGGATTTTTAAGGCATCATTGTTTGTTACAGTAAAATATTAGAAACGGACTAAACGCTCATTCTCAGGATAAGAAAAATGAACATTGATATGTTTATCACATATTATATTATATTATGAATATCATATCCATACATATAATATGAAATATTATGGTGCAGTTAAAATGTATAAGTGAGAGTTACATGTTTTGAAATGAACCAAAATGTTAAGTCAAATAAGTAAATTTCAAACAGTACAACCCTCATTCAGTCTGCTGAAATACGTTGGTTGGCTTGAAGTGCATGAGAAAACCCTTAAACTCTCACATGATTGTGCTGGAGAGCGCGAAGTCATTTAGAAGACCTTTCAGATGAGTTTGGATATCCTTCTTTGATACTATGCCAAAACTCAAGAAGTGGTGGTTTCTTAAAAGTTAGTTGTAATGTGAAATCTGAAACTATATCAATGGGTTTTTGATACCTGGTTCTATTAAAATCCATTGTCTGTCTTGAACTTTGAATGGAATTGATGGCAAATCCATGTGTGATTTTGTAACACTATATATTGCTCTTTTGGAAAATACTGGTTCACTGAGTTATGTAAATCTTCTAATTTATGATACCTTTAATTATAAGATATTTTTAAAAAATCACATTAATAATATTACCAATGATCTCATCAGAAAAGGTTGTAAGTATTAAAGAGCTGTCAGATTTATGGTAACAGATGGGAGTTTTCTAAAATTCAAATATTTTAATTTGAGTCCTGATACTGTCAATTCTTTCCTTTGAAATGACAGGCTCATTTTATTCATTTTTGAGAAAAATGCCGGTGAAACACTGAAGTCTGAATAACCATAATTTTTCTGTCAGTTGTTCTTTTAGGTAAAAATGTTGTTGCATGAAAAAGTGGCTACTTCAGCTGGCAACTCAAGCACTCATATGTCTTTCCTCAGGACAAGCATCATGCTTTGGGATACAGCTGAAGTGTTCGAGGTATACAAGCCTCTTTTTTTTTTTTTTTAAACACAGAGTAGCTAAAAGAAGTGCCCATGAGAGTCAAGATGTAATAAAGCTGATCATCCTTACTGTACTGCTCCATGAAATATATTTTTCAGGGAAACTTACCTTTTAAAAAAACATTGCTTTGTTTTGTTTTGTTTTGTTTCATGTGTGTGGTGGTTAAGAATGCAATGACTGCTAAAAGGGTTTGGTGCCGCTACTTTGTTTCATGGGAATGCAAAGCGGTTTTACCCAGCATAGTTTTTGTATCATCAGTGCACATGCTGATAGAGAAAAAAAGAGGCAAACAGTGTCTTAAAATTACTGTAGAAATAATTTTGACCCTGTAGACACCGTGACAGCATCTTGACTGCAGATCACTCTTTCTGAACTGATGCTGTAACACAAGGTCAGACATTTTGGTTGACTGGCTGGTTGGTTTGCTTACATTGCCCTTCTCAGGGAATTGTTCCAGCTCCCAGTTTCTGATGTGTGGGTAGCAGGCCATATAATCTCTTTCTTTCCTCCAATCCTCCAAAACTTGCTCAAGGAAGGGTGTGAAGTTGGCTGGAAAGCATCAGATCCATTGGTAAGGCAATCAGTGGTCCATTGCATTCTTTTTCTAGAGTGTTCGAACAAGTCACAGAGGTGTATCTAGTCAGCCAGCAGAGACATTGAAAATGAGGGAGCCATACCTAGTCAGGCAGAAGTTGGCATGGGAAATGGGGGGAGCATATTGAATGGAAGTCATTTTTATCCACCTAAATGCTGACAGGAAAGTAAAGGAAGTTGGTGTGTCATCTGCAGATAGAAGCTTGAGAACGACGCAGTGTAGCAAAGAGTAGGAATGAGAGCCTGTGAAGTGTCATGGAGATGAGATAGATAGATGAATGGAGAGAGAGAGAGACAGAGACAGAGATACAGACACAGAGAGGGAGACAGAGACAGAGAGAAAAAGGGTTGGAAATTGAGAGAGACTTAAAAAAAGACAAAGAGATAAAGAGACAGAGAGAGAAATAGAGATAGGAATCAAGAGATACACAGAGATGAGAGCAAGAATGATACACAGAGAAGGATTAAGAAAATGAGAGACAGAGAGAGAGAGAGAGAAACTAACTTCCATTAATTCCCTTGACTTGTGTTAATCTGATCATGTTTCCTAACAACGTAGAACATGACAAAGGCTCTAGGGGAGATTCAAAGTGAAGAGGGAATTAAAACCTTGAAGCCTTTAATTATGAGAATGTACCAAGAATCTTAAAAACCTCCACAGAAATTAACTTGAAATACAAATTTTGGAACTTTCGGATGGTACTAGGTATAGGTCTATCTTTGTTTTCACCCATCTCAAGAGGACATTTATGTTAAAGAATAGGTTTCAATGTCAGAGTCACAATTTAGGCTCCTCGCAGTGGGCCACCAGTAATCCTGATTGCTCCGAAACCTACCGTGGATCTGGAGACTGGGATCAGACAGTCTTTCTGCCATATGTCCTCTTTAGGATTCTTTCTGAAACAATCCTCACCAGATTGCCTGCTAATCGTCCCATGGCGTCTCCGTGGTCAGAATGCCATTTCCGGCTTTATTTTCTGTTTGTGCATAAGATAATCTTTATTTTTTTTTTCCATCTGCAAACTCTGGGGGTAAATATTGAGCATGATACACGGAGTTTAGCCATGGGACTCTCATTACTGTTAATGGGAATGACAGTACTCAGTTTCAGAGCCCAAGAACATTTACCCCTTGGATGATGGTGTTCTGTGCTTGTTTTTTTTTTTTTTTAATTGTATTTACAAATAAAGCTGGCATAGAAACAGCAGCAGTTCTTGGAAGGTGGCATTTTAGAAAACGGGCGGGAGGTGGATGGTCCTTGGATCCCCAGCCTAATGCAAGATAGATGAGGAGAGAAGAGTGATGGGGTTCTCTGCATCTTTAAAAAAAATAAATTGCAGTTACATACCCACGACCATTTTTAAGTGTACAGTTATGGAGCATTAAGTGCATTCATCCTTCACCATCATCCAACTCCAGAACTTTCTCATCTTCCCAAACCTGAAACTTGATACACTCTAAATACTAATTTTAAACACTAACTCCCCCTTCTCTTTCCCCCAGACCCTGGCTACCTCCACTGTACTTTCTGTCTCTATGAATCTGACTACTCTAAGTACCTAATGTAATTTGTCCTGCTGGGACTGGCTCATTTCACTAAGTGCAATGTCCTCAAGGTTCATCCGTGTTGTAGAATGTGACAGAATGTCCTTCCTTTTGAAGGCTGAGTAATATTCCATTGTTTGGAGAAAGAAAACATGTTTATCCATTCTTTCAGCCATGGAGCCTTGGGGTGCTTCCACCCTCTGGTTATTACGAATCATCTGTTACGAGCATGGGTATACAGAAGAAGTCCCCACTGTACTAGTTTACATTTCCACCAGCAATGCATAAGAGTTCCAGTTTTGTCACATCTTCCCCAACCTTTGTTAGCTGCTTTCCTTCCCTCCTTCCCCACCCTGCTGTCTGCCCCTTCTCTCCTTCCTTCCTTCCTTCCTTCCTAGATGATTGTCCTAATGGGCGTGAAGTTTTTCTTCATCTTCACAAAACACCAGATAGATCATGCATACTTTCATTCCTTTTCCCCCACCCAGCTCCACTTGCCTTGAGCTTTCAAATTCAGAAAATGCTCCCCAAGCTTCAGAATTGATCGGGTGTCCCCACCAGAAGCACTGAAAATGCCCCCTGTATCTCCCTATTGATACAGATGTTGCCTGATTTCTAATTCGTGACTTCTGAATTGATGTCCCTCCCTAGTGTCTGTTCTCTGTTGAGAAGGCATCTGTCTCTTATCCCTACACAGGATCTGGCACCTAGTAGACACTCAATAAACGTTTATCGAATGAATGAATTTAAACCAACTCTTCTACGAACACATTTATCTTTAAATACAAAGAACAAAAAACGTTTATTACCAGGATGACTATATCAAAATTCAGTGTGTGCAGTAACAAAATAACACGACTGTAAACACGGAGATGGGAAAAAGTAAATTGACTAAATTATTAGTGTCATTTTGATTTCAGAAAGTGCTGCTTCTTTACACATAAGTAGTTACAAATGCAGCCTATAAAAGTTAATATTCATAACATGGTTATCTTTCAATGAAAGTATTAGGGAAACACAAAATAATAATAATGGTAATGTACAGGGGCGGGCTTCCATGGTAACCTTGGCACACCAATTTAAGCATTTAACCAAGGACCTGTGGCTCTTTAAGACAGGAGGCTCTGATGCCCAATTTCCAAGTGACCCTCAGTAAGCACATTGGAGATCATGATTACTTGGCACTTCTTGATTACTGATTATTTAGAAAGCACTTTGGAAATTGCAGATAGCCGGCTCGCCCAGGGGAATCACAATCCACGTACGATAAACAAGGTAGAAGCTATGTGAGGAAGATTAGACAAAAAATATGAGAAGGCCCCAAGTTTTAATTTTACTCTTTCCCTATCAAGCCACCGATAGTTTTCTTCTTTCCTCCTTTTCTTGCTTTTAGTTTATTCTCAAGCGGTTTGCCAATTTCTGAGTAAAGAGTAGACAAGTGTGTCTGTGTGCATGTGTGTGAGAGGGGTCCCGTATACACTGGGCTGGGGGGCTGTATAAGAAGAACGTGGAATGAGGGAATGGTGATGTTTACAGCCTTGGCATTGGAAAAGAGGGGTGGTGGGGATCATTTGGTTCCTTCTCTTTGTTTTATAAGCAATGAGGTTCTGATAGGGAAGGGGTCACACCCGGGCCAAGAATCATACTGCTTAGTAATAGCACAGTTGGGTATAGAAGCCAGGCCTACAGGGAGTCATAGAATGGAGGTAGGAAGACTTTGACTACCCTGGGTAAGAAATGAAGATGCTTGCCCTGATCAGTGAGGCATGACCATACAGGGAGTTTATAGCAGGAAGTGATGATATCAGTTGCAGGCTCCAAACAGCCCAGTCCTAGAGACGGGTCACAGGGAAGTGCTTAACAGGGCTGATGTCCCTGTTCAGCATAGTGGGCACTGTGCGGGGGGCACACGGAACATTTTGGGGCCCACAGAATTGTTTTACTTTTAATTTCCTTGATAATCAGAAGACAAATAGAACAATAATGAACGTACAGTAATGACTCCAGCCTGGAGTATGTTCCTCTTTACACCAACCTGGTTGTAAGACAGGGTTTTAAAAATACTTTCCTAGAGGGAGGAACACCCAAAGGCAGAAATGCTTCAGACCTAGAGTCCCAATGCAACGTTGCCTCCAAAATCTCTAATCTTAGCTCAAATTTCTCATTGATCACTACCGTATCAGTTTAGCTCATTTGTGAGCAAGCTGGACACAAGATCCAACATGAAAGAAGTGACTGTATTTCTGTTATTTACAACTTCCAGCAGCAAGGAACAGAAACTCAATTTAAATTGGCTTAATCAAAAGAGACTTTGGTGGCTCTTAAACGTGAAAAGTCTAAGGTTCTCCAGCTTCAGGTATGGTTGGAAACAGGTGTTCCAATGATGACCATTGGAATGTGTCATCTCCTCTCTGAGCACTGCCTTCTCCTGCATTGGCACCATTCTCTACCACGCTTGTGTTGGAGATGTGTGCACCAGCAGCTTGGGCTTATATCCAGCTAGGTTAGTTTCCCTGGGTCTCCCAACACATGTTGCAGTAATTGGCACTTGTTTTGGTAGGCTAGGCACTGTGCTAGATCTGAACCTGCATTATCTCATTAAATCTTCAACTTCGCCTAGGGGAGATGTCGTCTTACTCCTCTTTTAGATGCAAGCACACTGAGGCTTGAGGACATTAGCTGAGAGGTGGCCCTGAATTTCTGTGACTTGCATGAAGCCTGCTGTCCATGGTAGAGAAGCTCAAGCTCTTTAGCTGGCCTTAGGAGTTCTTTATGATGTGATCCCGACAGTCCCATCCAACCTTGTGGTCACTCTTCCTACTTCACTGGGCCTCTCTCAAGCTGCAGGTTTTCCTATATCGATACATTCATGGGAGCTGTCCCTGTTGTCAGGCTGCTTTCCTTCTTTACATCTTCAAATTCTTCTCTGCAATAGAGGCCCACATCCGATGTCTCACTGCTTCTATGATACCATAGTGGAGAGTATCTCCAGTAGACTTCCCCCACACTTTACCACCTTCCTCTCATGGTCGCTGGCACTTTCTCCTCTATAGTAATCATTATATAGATGCCATCTCTCCCACTCAGGGGGAAAGTTTGGGATCAAATAATCCCACCCCATTCCCTTAGAAGCCCCCATAGAACCTACCATCCCAAAGGTGCTCATTAAACATTAGTTCATGAGTTAATAACTTGACTCACTGGCCCTAATCTTCACAGTGACCTCCTTGGAGAGCTAAGACTATTAAAGCCCTAAGAGATAAAATGTCCAATGTCACAATGCTGCTCATAAGGGAAGATGCCAAATCCAGATTTGTCCAAAGCAAAAATTCATGTTCATTTTTCTTTTTTCCTTTTCCTTTTCCCCATGTTTAATGTTCTATGTATTGTTGGGACTGGAAAGTAGCACCTCTTAACTCTGAGTTCAGTGCCTTTGAGAGTACTTGATTCTAAACTCCACGGGTGATGACCCCTGTCTGTTAAGTCACTTTGTATGGCATGTCTGCTGATTACTGTGGTCCATTTGGGGCCTCATCAAGTCTTTTCATTGGTGAAGGTTATCTTTGGTAATAAGAAAGAAAAATTTTAATCCTAGAGAAGTAAATGGTAATTATAAAACAATTTGCATATAGACTAGGGGAAAAAAGGGGATGCCATCAATTCAAATGTGCTCATGTTGAAAAAGAAGGCAGCATGGACTCTCAAACCAAGGAAAGCTCATAGGATAACCCATAATTCCTTTTTTCTTAGCCTAATCTGCTTGTCCCAGCTACCAGTTTGTTATCTTATTTATCTGGTTTTTTAGCTGGTATCAGTATATCTTTGTTGTCTCTCAGCACAAAGCAGTTGGGTCATAGGGTGGAGGTGTTAAGAGCAGGGATCAGGTAAGCATGGAATTGTAGAGGACAGCAGAATTTCTGCTTCCCTATGACCCAGCCTAAAATAGTGTCATACACTTCTCTGGCCCACCATGCTATTTTATTATTTTTATGGTACTTACCACCATGTGGATAATCTTTGTCATTTATTTGCTTACATTTTTGTTGTCTGTCTCCCCCTCTAGAATATATATAAACCCACGTTTCTTGGTGATTGTGTTTACAGGTGCATCCTTGGCTCTTAGAATATCACCTGACATATAGTAGGTAGGGAAGCCAAGGATAGACTGTCATTGGGTGAATAAGTGGAATTAAAACCATTCGGTAGAACTCATGGTCTAGCTTGCCTAGACAGCACCCAGGTCTTTTCTGGCTCCTATTTTCAAACAGACCCAATTTTGCCCTGGCTTCTGGAAACTGCACCTGAGGGATTAGTAGTTTTTCAGGGAACAAAGTAGAAGAACATCCAGGCAATGAATTACCACAAGAGGAGGTAATACCAACCCTGCATCTTATTATCGCTATGTTTTTGAAAGTCTCCTTGAAAAGTTTGGAACATGTTATCAAGTGATTAGATGGAACTTCTTAGAGTGGCAACTGAGCATTGATTTTAAAATGATTGAAAATGGATACCTGCTCATCTGGTGGGATGCCAATCAGGCCCCAACCTCCCTTTAAGTCAGTAGAAATTGCCATTACAATCAATGGTTTGCACTAAGTGTAAATCCTCCAGTCAAATCACTAGGAAGTGATCAATAGAACTGCTTTTCTTGATGTCAATAGGAAAATGGTGTGTAAGATAAGTCAATGGGAAAAGTTTCCAACTTTTCTCAATAAACTTTTGATTCTTTGGCAATTTACAAATTGGAGTGATGTGCCCTGAATACCCAGGTTTACAGCTTCCTCTTCAGAAATCCTTGTTTGGTCTCTCACCAATCTGTGAGGCTTCCTGGCTTCCAATGGCAGCATCTTAGTCCTTAACACTCAGAAAGGAAAGAACAGTATGAGATGTCTGACACATAACAAGTAGTTTTTCTTTCATTTACTTGCAATCACGTAAATAGAGGAAAGAGAAAAGAGCACCCCAAACCACCTCCCATCTCTTGCCATTCCATCAGTTACCTCATATAATCAATGAAGCTCCTGAAGGGACATTGAGCTGTTATGGCTGCCTCTTAGAGTCTACAATCAGAGTGAGAGCTCTTGACAAGCTTGATAGTCAACTTATCCAGATGACTCTCCTCGGGCTAATTAGAATTGGGTGAGCTTGGGGAAAATGAAGAGGTTGGTTGGGATATAATGAAACCCTTGCTCCTGAGGTGCCTCAGTTATGAAGCTCGATGCCCTGGCATGGGAAGCCAGGATCCCATGGGCAATTGACCCCCTTGTTTCCATGTGGTGGCCAGGAGGCCAGAGAATGTAGGTTTCATGAGGCCTGGGTGAATGTACATATGAGTGATTTCTCTTAAATGATACCAGTAGAAATTAGCACAGCTATACCTTTGGCAACTGGAATGTCAGACTCAGAGCACATGATCCCTAACCAATCCCTGCCATAATAGCATGGGGCTGGGAACACAGTAAGACCATCTTTCCCTCAGGTTTTAATGCCACCCCTTTTCTTTTTAAAGATTTATTTATTTATTTTAAAGAGAAAAAGAGAGAGAGAGAGAGAGAGAGAGAGACTATGTGTGAGCAGGGGTTGGGACAGAGAGAGAGGGGAAGAGAGAATCTCAAGCAGACTCCTCGCTAAGTATGGAGCCCACCAAGAGGCTCAATCCTAGGACTGTGAGATCATGACCTGAGGTGAAATCAGGAGTCAGATATTCAACCAACAGAGGCACCCAGGTGCCCCTGAATTTTCCTTATTTAATGTCAATATTTATACATCTGACAGTTTATTAGACCATGATCTAATAAAGTTCTGATTAGTTATGTTACTATGTTCTCATCTGCCAGGAAGGACACTTCATTGGAACTTTGGACATGGTCTTATCTCCATGACATGATGACTGGTGTTTTGTGGCCTGTGTTAGCCAGGATGAGCTAGGTAATGCTGTTGTAACAAACACACCCTAAATCTCATTGATTTATAAAACCAGAGGCTTATTTCATGTTGTCTCTATGTGGGGTGGTGTCATATCTTCTCACCATGGAATCTGGGTTGAGGGAGTAAATAGTTTCTCAAATTTCTGGTTTCATGGGAAAAAGTTCTAGTGGTCTCAGCACCAGCAATTGAAAGAGAAACATGTAACTTCTATTTGTATTATGGGCCAGAATTCGTCACTCAGCTCCCCTCAAAAGTCAAGGAAGGTAAGAAGTGCAATCCTGAAATGTGCTGGGGAGTAGACAGCTGGATATATCTGGTACACAGCTCTAATGGGTACCACATGATCCCCCAAAGTCAATCTAGTCTCAATGACAAGAAAGGAATCCATTAAATGAGAATACAAGAGAAAAAGTGATGAGTGCTTTAAATGTCAAAAATGATGCGAAGAGAATGGGAAAAAGAGTATACTGTTTTGCACATCTGTTGGGTTCAAAGATCCTTGCACATGGGTTTCTACTGACCTCTCAACAGTCTTACAAGACAGTTATCATTAACTCTACTTTTAACTTAGTAGGAGTTTAAGAATTGGCCAGTTGAGACAGGGTCGCTCTTTCCCCTATATCTTTCTTCTTTTTTTTAAATTATTTTTTTAAATTTATTTTCAGCGTAACAGTATTCCTTGTTTTTGCACCACACCCAGTGCTCCATGCAATCCGTGCCCTCTCCAATACCCACCACCTGGTTCCCCCAACCTCCCACCCCCTGCCCCTTCATGAGCAACTAGAGGGGCTGCTCCTTATCTTATCCTGGTGACCCCAAAGACAGTGTGTGGCATGAAATAGATTCTTAGTAGATGATGATTGAAGGAAGGAGCCATTTGAAGAATTGCTTCCTGATTCAAGAACCAGGTTGGATCTGCATATGTGTTTAAGTATGGTCAGTAAGTGGTAGCAGATGAACGAGAGCTCCACCACCAACTGTGGCCAAAGCTCTTCAGTGCGGTGTTCTTTCTTGTGCTCTTTTCTACTCCTCAGGGACAAGTTCTCATACACGGCTTGGGAAAGTGTTACCTTTTGCGCATTCCCAATGACCCAAAATAGTACAATCCAAGGTCCCTTAATATTTTTTTTCTTTTCCTTATCCTTTTATTTGGTATTTATTTTTTCATTCCCCTTAGTTTTGTTCTTTAGAATTTTGAGAGAGTGAATATATAGCCCACTTTGTATGTGGACCTAAAATGCAAAAACCAAGAAGCTGCCACTAAAGAATTTTCTATCCCACATCTGAGATGTCAAGTTCCTTTCACTTTTGGAATAGAAGCATTTTTCATGTCACCAAGTAGCATAACCCTATAAATTCCACAATAAACATATGAACATTCGAGGTAATGATCGCAGAAATAATAAAAGCAACTGCAGAATGCACTTCTTTGTTAGCAAGGCAACCCCTTTTTGAGAGGGACGCACAAGTTAATTATTCAAAGAAGCAGTCACTTCAAGTGGAGACGCTGCTTGCATCCACTGATGATTCAGGAAATATTTTTGAGCAACTAGTCGTAAAAAGTGCTTTATAATAGTATCTCTTCATTGAGAACTCATTGCTCTCAGCATTGCTGTAAAGCACTAAATACAATCTCATTTAATCCTCACACAACTCATGTAATTGTCCACGTTCACGCAGGCATGCTGAGATTATCGTGGGCACTCACTAAGTGTTGAATGTATGGATGAGTGGTTTGCCATGACCCCAGCGGTTGGCCCTGACTCTGGCCCCCTACATCTTCCCACCATTTTTTTTTTCTTGGATGCTATGCAGTTTGTCTGGCTGGATTTGGAAGTGGCGCTGGGGACAGTGATGAAGTAGGGTGTGGGTGTTTCCGTGTGACCCGCCTGTCATACCTGCACAGGCATAGTGAAAACAATGGGAGATGAACAAGAAAAATCGGTTTAGTGGGTAGAGCACTCATGTAGCTTTCCACATGCGAAAGCCTTCCATGTACCAAGGTGCAATTAGCTCTCTAAGCCATGATGCATAGGCAGGAAATGAAACAGGCTTACAGTGATTTTATTTTTATACCTGGGTCCATCGTTGGCTCATCAGCCTACTTAGCACTTTGGAACCTCCAGCTGACTCTGCACTGCCTGCTAGCTTTAATACTCTTCTATGCCAGCTTGCTACACAGCCCCAATGTCGAACACACGAGGCAGACAGCTGCCCGGAGGCATTCTCCGTAGAAAGTCTCATATCACAACAGAAGTTACCTTTCCACTATCACGCCATGCCTCTTCCTTCCATCACCGAGCAACATAGCAGGTTGCAGATGCCAGGCAGTGTCACAGAAAGTCCTAATAGACACATCGGGGGAAAGTGGGGCGGACCCCATTGCACACTGGAAACCTTTCCATCATGCTTCTTCTCTCAGATAAGCAAATTAAACCTCATTGATTGCTCTGAGAAGATCTGTTTTTCATCCCATACCATGCAAACCTAAAATGATAACCTAAAGGAAATCGCCATCATCTTGTTCACAGCCACGCCAAACTCGAAGACATTTGCATGAGGACATATTTTGATTTTTCTCCTTCCAGAAGATGAACTGTATCTGTTTCCCTGAATGCAATAATTATTTTATTGCCCTGGCTTCTATCTGGGCACACATTCCATTTTCAAATGTAAATAATCATTTCCACCTTTAATAAATTAGATGGAACCTGTCTTGCTCAGAGAATGAACATTTCAATATCTTCAGACACACAATGACATCGTATCAATATTTAAAATCATTTTATGCATGTATTCCAGGCTGTCCAACTTCATTAAGGCCATTCATCAAGCCTCTAGCTAGAGTATATTCCCATTGGACTTGTAGGCCTGGGGGCCTACCAAACAGAAATTTAAACTAACTTGCCTTTTTAATTCACATTATTCTCAAATATTCTCTTTTTTAACTCCCTGCCATGACTAAGGCATTTAGACTGGGCCATGATTCGGTACATGTCAACACTTAACTGACACAATCCCCATTAGTATGTCTGAATATGTGTGTCCTGGTAAAATACAGTATCCATTCCCCCCTCTTTGTTGATAAATCACCTCTACTTCCTCCCTGCACTTGGCAATAATTTGAGTTTATTGCTTGATGTTTCTGTTAAATATTTACAAACATTTTAAACTATGTATAAATGGAATCTTCAATGTTTTGTAAGTCTCCATTCTCTCCCCTGCCTCCAAAATAATAAATCTCTTGATCTATTGTTTATATTTCTCAGGATGCCCTGCTTGAGCATGGGATGCTGGGAATAAGAATATTCTTGCAAATCAGATCAGCCCCTCTGCTGGCCATCTCTGTACATCAGGCCACATTTGTTCCCAAGATGTGCATTATCTAGCTGACACTGAAATCCCATTCTGCAATGCCAGTAAACAATTAAGTCATGCTGAGGAAATTGCAATAAAACCTTCCCAAACAGGGTACCAACCTGGAGAAAGCTGGAGAGGAGGCTTCCTCCATGATGCCCCCTTGCCAGGCAAAGTCAGTGAAATGCACCGTCATCCTTCAGGGGCAACCAGGCATCCACGAATGAAGTAGCTCTGTAGGAAAAGAGGAGGGCATTGCATTTGTTTCTTAGGGCTGCCATCACAAATTATTCCAGGCTGGGTGGCTTGAACAAATGACCTTGTTTCCCTCACTGGGAAGACTGAAAGTCCAAGATGGAGGTGTTGGCATGGTTGGTTTCCTGAGGCCCATCTCCTTGGCTTACAGATGGCAGCCTGGTAGCTATGTCCCCTCGTGGTCTTCCATCTGTGGGTACACGGTCCTGGGATCTTTCCATGTGCCATATAGGATAAAGGCCCACCCATCCAACCTCATTTTAACTCAATCACCTCTTTAAAGGCTCTATCTCCAGATACAGTCACCTTCTCGGTTGGTTAAAGACTTCCATTGTGGGCAAAGCCTATTCTTCTCTGGTTCGCCTAACACAAGCCCATTCTCCCTCTCTTGAATGCATATGAAAGCAGCTCCTGTGTTCTCTGAAGTTCTTGGAAGTTCTGTGGCCAGCTTAGCTTCTCTGAGTTCCTGTCCCCTCTGGGGTCCCCGTGGGGATAAAGACCACTTACATTACACAGTTGTTATAAGGATTAAAGGACCTAACAAATGAGCCATTGGCTGCCTGACAGAAGGCATTCAGTGCATGTCAGCAAATCTGAATCGAATGGCATTGGGGGGGCAGCAACTTGGGGTGAGAAATGCACAGTGTTTGGAGAGATGGAGCGGAAAAGTGAAGAATATTCCACGTGTATGGAGGAATTGACGGTTGCCTTTTCTTCATACTTCTTCCTGGTTTGGGGGCTTTGGGAGATTTATTTTTTAATGTTGGGTGATTGTATTTTCAAGTCAGTCATGTGTTCAATGTAGTAATAGAACATTATTTGAGTTACTTCCAAAATGAAGTGCTTATAGAAAAAAAAAAGTTGAAGAGCTCCCATAATATTAAATTGTTCTGCACTGTGTGTGCCCAAATCCTTGATCTTTTCCAAATTCAGTACTTCACAGTTTTAAGAGCCCTTCATTTTAGAATTGAATGGGGTGTTCTGGGCACGTGCACTGTGGGCCACTTTAGACTCTGACGATTGTGCCGATAATGTTAAGAGCGCTCTAGCTACATGGAGCACAGCCCTGGCGTGCATCTGCCTGCTCTCATGAGCCCCTTCTAGGCTGGAGGCAGACTGGCATCTGGAACATCTGTGCCCACGTGGGTAACTCTAGGCTGGATCTGCTCCAGGCCTTGAGGCCCCTGGCATAGCATTCTTGCTCTGGTTTTGAACAGAGGTCTGGATCCCAAGGAGAATTGCATGATTAGGTAAGGGATGGTGGGGTTTATTTCTACAAGGCCAACCACGATGAAATCCCTACAGAGTTGATTTGTCCATTGTTGGAAGGACAGAGACAAATAGTCATTAAAATGCTAACCTGTGCCAGTTGCTGGTATGTAGATTCACGTGGTCTGTTCATGTGCAACAATGTGGTGTAATAGTCACACAGTAAGAAGACTGAAACTGAGAGAGATTAAGAAACATTCCTACAGATGTTAAGGACCAGCCTTGGGTCTGGAAACCCAGTCTTCCTTGTTCCAATATCCACATCCTCTTCACAGCTAGCAGGCAATGTTGGGGAAATGGGGTCTCAGAAAGGAAAGATGGAACCAGGCCTTAATCCAAGGCTTCTGACTCTCAGTCTAGTGGTTTTTTTTTTTTTTTTTTTTTTTTGTACTCATAAGAAATTGCTGCCATTTGCTGAAAAAAGAATATTCCTTGGATTGCTCCAATATCAGTTTCAATGTCATTTTCATTCACAAAGAACAAGCAGCATGTAAATATAGACCATTAGCTGTTGAAGAAAGTTCTGCCAACAGACAGAGAAACAGGTAGAGGTGTAGGTCTAGAGGCAAGGCGAGAGTATGCAGCTGTCCAAGGTGCTGAGGCCAGACATCTGCTTAACAAGTATCCATTTTCCATGTCTTGGCTTCCTTGACCCCAAACTCTAAATCAGACTCCTGACCTTCTCTCTCAAAATGCCCTATTTTTTCTTCTTCTTTTTGAATTACAAATATTGTGCTATGGAAAGTGCATATTTTTTCAGCCACTTTGTTTCATAACCATTACCCTCACCTGTTTTTCCTGAGAGCATAGGGTCTGTGTCTGTGACTTACGAGTAAACCTAGGACTTAGGAAAGAACCTGGAATATAGTAGAAATTTAACACATGTGATTCGAAGGCATGATTGGGAACTAATCCTTTACTTCCTCTTCTCAGGTGTGGTGTAGGAGGAACCTGTTTTTGGAGTTAAGACTTGATTAGTATTATATCTTTGCCCTTCATTTATGGGTGAACTTAAGCCAGTCTCTTGACTCTTTGGGCCTCAATATTTTAATGCATAGAAAGTGGATAATAATACCCTTTCCCCAGAGTTCTGTAAAGATGAATGAGACAGAGTCTATAGAAGTTCCTACAGAACTCAGCACATAGTAATGAGTTGGTATGTTTGCTGACACCATCAAGGGCTCTCTTCTCTAAGTGTCACTGTCCCTTAGAGTCTTAGCCGTTGGAAGGAAAGGGTCTAAGACAAAGAAAAGGCTTGTTGTGGTAGTTGGTGATGAAGCACCGGGTCCCCATGTGCCTTTGGTAAAATGAACACAATGACTGGGTTTATTCAGGTGATGTTCCAACCAACTCTACCTTCCCTCCCTCAGGGTGGCAGCCACTCAGAGACCAGGCATCTGTGGACATGGATAAAGACCTAACCCCAGGGAGAGGAGACTCAAAATGAAGATTAAATAAAAATGAGTCAAAACAAGGCAAGTTCAGCATTGATCTCCACTATGTTAATGCTGAATAGGACAGTTCCAATTTCTAATATAATAATTCAATGGCTAAGATTATGTAGAAGTTATTATCATTATGTGATATGAACCCAAGCTATTGTTTATCAAAAACTGACTCTATTTTTAAAAAATTGCTCATTCACTTCATTCTTAGTTCTCGAACATGTGCTCTGCTATACTTCTTTTGTCCCTAATTCTTTAATTTGTCAGTGGATCCTATTGATCTCCAGATTTATTTAAACAAATGAAGAAACAAACAAACAAATAAAAAACACAATAAAATCAGGAAGCTTTCTCTGCTGTATCCCATTCCTCACATGTTTTGTGCCTAGTGGTTTTGTTCATGTTCTATTTGTATGGCTAGTTTTTCTTTGCACGTGCTACCTTTGAAAATCCTATGGTTTTGTTTTGTTCCTGGTGGTCTGGTAATATGGGTAACATGGATGCTGGCCCCTTCCCATGAACCTGACACTAGAGAAGCCACAAATGTAAGAACAATGTGAATGGATCTGGACAAGTAATATAAATTTTGCAAGAGATCTCTGGGGACACCAGTGCCAATTATGATGATCAGAGGTGACTGAGTGTCATTTTTAGCAGGATGGATATAAAAGGAAAGTAGGTATATTTTACTTTTTCTTCACATTACCCTTGGCAAATCTCTGTCAACCTCATGACCTTTTTGAGACATAAAAGTAGGAAAATCAACACAGTAATGGAGGCAGCCAGCAAGGAAATTTCACCCCTAATGAGAAGTTTAGGGTGCAGGTATCAGCAGTGCAAGTTGAAAGCCTGGCTGCTGAGTGTTTCCATCTTTACTTCCTTCCATATCCTCAAGGGATGGGTGGAGGAAGAAAACTTTTATAAGAAGAGCCATACCTGGAGACATGGACAGAAAGCTACTCTATAGCTTTGGGGTTGTGAAGCAAATGGTGTGACCAAGCCCAGACTTTGATATCAGAGCTCTTAATCCCAGGAGTGTATGAGGAGCACAGCCACAATAAAAGAAACTCTAGCCCCCACACTCAAGGATACTGGAATCATGGAGCAGAAACAAGCAGTTATAAGGCAGAATCAAATGGAAATACGGGAGATAGAATATACAATATTAGACATAAACTTAAGAGGTGGAATAAAAAGCACAATGAATGTAGTTTAAGAACAAAATAGTGAGCTATATTAGATTGAAGAATTTTTTGATAAAGAAGTAAGCAGGTGTGAAGAGCTAAAATATATACAGGAAAAGCTCAAATAAATGGAGACTGGGGGCACACAAGTCAATGTAAACATTATAAGAAATCATAGAAAGAGAGACAAAATAGAGAGGAGAAGAAGTATTTGAAAAACAATAATGACAGAATAAAAGAAAGAAAAAGATTCATTTTAAAAGCTCAAATGGAATGCCAGACTATATAAGAGACAAACCATACTTAAACAATATAATTATATTTAAGAACCTAAAAGGAGGGGCGCCTGGGTGGCTCAGTGGGTTGAAGCCTCTGCCTTCGGCTCAGGTCATGATCCCAGGGTCCTGGGATCGAGCCCCACATCAGGCTCTCTGCTCTGCGGAGAGCCTGCTTCCTCCTCTCTCTCTGCCTGCCTCCCTGCATACTTGTGATCTCAGTCTGTCAAATAAATACTTAAAAATTAAAAAAATAAAAAAAAGAACCTAAAAGGAAAGTTATTAAAAAAAAAAATAAAAGGTAACAAACCCCCAGAAAGAAGGGATCACTTATACAGAATTTACATTCAGATTTAAGTATTATTTCTCAATAACTACGCTGAATCAAGAAGGCAGTAGAGAATAATTTTGAAATGTTGAATGAAAATAACTTTAAATCTATAATTTTATACCCAGACGAGCTATCTCTTAATACCTGGGCAAATAAAAAAGGCTTACGACCCAAACATACCCTTTTTGAAAACATTTTTGGATGAAGGACCTCAGTAGGAGGATTCTTTGAGAAAAGTGGATACTAAGGGTGAGTATGTAACTTAGTACACTTGACCTTGTGTGTGTGCATGGGGGTACATATGTGCAGCTATATGTGTGCATGTGAGTGTGCCTATTTAAAAGAATATCCAAAAAGAACCAAGTAAAAAGATAGCCACCACATAATAAACACAGTTCAAATTCTACATAATGTAGCATAGTATTAACAACGTTTACTCGGCTGGAGTGAGGAAGGGGGTTAAGAAAAGTGTCTGGTGAACCAGAGAAAGGTGAAAACACTCCAATATTTTTTTTTCTGAAGAAGCATAATGATCTTTGTTCTCTGATTTTCCCACCTTGCTGAAGCCCAGTCTGTAATCTGGGGTTGTCTACTTTATGGCTGGGTAACCTGCAGGAAAGTTCTGTCTCTCTGTGCTCCTTGATTTCTCATCTTCAAATCCAGGATGATAATCTCTTCCACAACAGGTTAATCATGAAAATTTTGTTGTACAATGTAGCTTCTATAACACAGCTGGCCCCAACATTGCACAGATGTTGCCTCTCAGTGCACGCAGATTGGACACTATTCTTTTCCTTGGTGAAAATGTAACTTATATTTATATACATTCTTTCTTCCTGACCATGGTAGAAGGCAGGCAGCAGAAGACATTCCTTCTGTCTGCAGGGGGCTGAAGTGGCTTAGCAGTGGAAACAGGCAAGTCGGATCTGAAAATCAAGTGTCTTCCACCTAATTTTATAAACGTCAATCTCTAACACTTTGCCAACTGTTGCTTTTTTGACCCAATATGCAGTCATGGCTCAAGAGATCAGGCCTCCTGTAGGGTTGTTAACTGCCTGGGTGTATGCGCAGGCACTAACACATGTTCATTAGGACATCTTAATTGGAAACAAAAATCACCATGGATACCGCAAACATGATTTAAGAAGAGTAAAGCAGGCTGGTCAGTTTTCATTTGGATTTTGTTTTATTTCATTTTATTTTCGATTCTCCCAAAGGCCGGGCACAGCAGCTTCACGATAAAAAATAATGACCTGAGAAATGTCCTTCTGTAACATCCCCACGGCTGTGTGAGTTTGCATAACTCAAATGTGTCTGGAGGGACCCATCTTTTTCTCTGATCCTGCTGAGAGTGGGTTGGGGTACCTACACGTGGGTGACTCAGATCCCCCAAACTGCTACCCTGGGATGCCCCAGAAGATGATCTTCAGGGAACAATGTGTTCCTCTTCTAGCCTATCCTTTATGATTGAACTTGTTCAAGTGATAACATTCTGAAGTTCCCATCCCCTCGTCCAGCTGTTAGGCTGGGGGCCTTCAAACAGTCTTTATTTTTACAGAGGGAGTCCGACAACCTGCCGTGCATCTTTCGATGGCTGCCTGGTAGTTTTGCTTTGGATCCTGGAATGACAAAAGGCTCGAGAGAGGATAAAGGACGCCACTTGGGTGGGACATGAAGAGGTGTGCGGCGAGTCCTCCTCTTTCCTGGCACTTTTTTCTTTATTCTTTGATTAAAGTCTTTTCTCTTACTTACATCCCCCATTAAGATGTCTCAGTGTCATTTAGGGTGTTAATTGAGAGGAGGTTTAAGCTCATCAAAGCGATTATAAGTGATAGTTAAAAATTTCTATATATGGCCTGTGCTGGAACCGGCACGGTGGGGTGCCATTTTTTCTTTTATCCAACTGACATTGGTAATAATAGATGAAATTATTACTAAATCGCAGCTGCAGAGATGATATCATGATTTTTTTTGTGTGTAATCTTTGATGAAAAATTAATTTTTGAGAGGGATAATTTAAAATGATTTAAATAGTATTATACTGAAGTCCTTGCTGGTAATTAACACCAATCTTGTCAGAAGTGAAACCACTTTTGCAGCTGTTTCTAAAGATACCTACAGTATTTGTAACTTTTCTGTGAGTAAAATTATAGTGTTTGGACTTTATTTTTACTGCATGAGGACCATTAGAAGAAAAAGCCGTCTGATGGGAACCTTTGTTCTTTGAAGCCTAAATCCTGTTTTGTGTTCAAAGCCCCCCTCCCCTCCATAATGCTAGTTTGATTATCTCCAGACCATGGACGGAGCAGGGTGGGTCTCTGTTTTTATTTTTTAAACATAGAAAAGTATTTAATGGTAGATACCATGGGCATACATCTCTTTGGTCCCTAAATATTAGTTACGTAAGAACAAATAAGTTGATGCGTGGAGGTCTTAACTGACAGAGCAGATGGCTGGTCATCACCGTTCCCTCGTCTTCATCCATGACTTGACTTTCTTCGAAATCTTCTTTCATCACAGAGGCAAAAAAACACTCTAACGAGAGCTGGCTGAAAATAGACTTTTCTTTGCTGCTTTCTTCCTACTTTAAATGACAGAAGTGAGGAAGTGAGGTGTGTGTTTGTCCTATATATAAAGACCCGCAGGAGAGGTTAAAAAAAGAAATATAGTGAGATTTAGATGGGAAAAAAAAAATGAACGCATATACGGGGGGAGCTGCACATTCTTCCGAATCTCGAGCTTCGCTTTCTTCTTTTTTAACGTGCATGTTGATTTTTTGACAAGATATATGGCACTGGATATTCATGGCAATTGTGGTACATGCCACTTTGTAATTCTTTGTGCCCCCCCCACTTTTGTGCTGAGATGGGGAGGAATGAAGGAGGGGAGGAGGGGGGAGGTTGTGGGTAGAAATGAGTAAGGGGAAAACGGAGAGAACAGGGAAGGGAGGGACGAGAGTTGAGAGCCGACCGGAGAGCTTCGGAAATTGTTAAAGCGGGCGTCTGTTCATTAAAATTGGAGCGACAGCCTCGGCTTCTGCTGCGGTGCAATTTTATTCCCTCAGAAGGCAACTGGCAGTCCTCTATGCTTCCTTTAGGAAAAGAAAGACAAAGGAAGGTAACACACAAAGGTGCTCTTGCCAGCAGGAAGGCCAGCTGATGGGTTGGGGTGTGGTGACACTGGAGTTTGCAACATGGAGCTGCCATCAGATAAGGTCGTCTCATGCTGTCATACTTGCTGGTTTCTCCTCCGGCTTCAGGTGGCAGGCAATCGGCAGGCACATCCGAAAGCTTATCAAGGAAGCACAGTGCCTTAGGTGACCCTGTTTATACCTCAGTGGCCAAGAGGATGAGGCCTCTGGGAAGGAACAGGCTTGGCCATGCAGGAAGTTCGGAGTGGGGCAGGCACAGGAACTGGGAGCCACTTTGCAGGCATGAATGTTGAAAATACGTATCTTATTTTAAGTTGACTTCTTCTGTATACATTCACATGTGCCAAGTGTACTGTAGGCATTAGTGAATTGAGTCCTTGTAGAAAACCCAGGAGATGGGGCCATCGTCCTCCTGGTGGAGAAAGAGAGGCACGAAGAAGAGAGGACTTGCCCCAAGCCACACAGCTTTATAGCAACAGGGCGGGGGTGCTCCGCCAGGGTTGCAACCCCAGTGCTTGGTACTGGGTCAGTGCCCTAGAAGGTGAACAGTAAAAGTTGGTGGAAGGGTAAATTCACTTTCCCTCTCATAACTCCGGGAATGCTCAGGTCCCTCTTGGCTTTGATCGCTTCGATTTCTGGTTCAGGAATCCATGGATTTTAGAATTAGGATTAATATCCTATAGAATTAATATCCTTCAAGACCACGTGCATCAGCTTCCACGCGTCATTGGCTTCCTCCAGCTGGAGTCCCTTCTGTCAGTCAGGAGCCTGGACCACCAGAAAGTTTGTCCCCATCTATCATGACCCTCGCCTGATTTTATTTTAACAATTTGCTTCTGGGCAGGTCTCTCCCACCAGACAATAGGTTCCCTGATGGCGGAGACCAGGAATTTCCTCACTTAGGTATGGACTGCTTGCGTTCATTCATTCCACAAGCATTTCCTAGAGGACATTATCAGGTATCTGGCACTGCATCCGGCACTGAGGGTACAAAGATAGCCCCTGTTCTCAAATCCCTCAGAGTCTGGTGGAAAAAAGACCAGTAACAGTTCATTGGATGAATAAATTCATGAATAAGTGGAAAAACAATCAAATCTGAGAGGTTGGCCAGCTGTCTCTGTAAGGGGCAGATAGTAAATATTTGGGGCTTTGCAGGCCGTAAGACCCTTAGGCAACAATTCTACTTTGCCACTGTAGCTGGATAGCACCCCTGGAGAATATGGAAGCAAATGTGAGGGGCTGTTTCAATAAAACTTTATTTATAGAAATAAGCAGTGGACTGGGCCCACTGACCGCAGTTGGGTGACCAGCTCCCCCCCGCCCCCACCCCCCAAGGCCCGGGCCTCATCCACTTTAAATACAAAGCCAGAATATGTTGAGATGAATATTATTTCTGAGTCTGCGTGTGTGAGCTGTTTAGGCTCAGATATGGGGGTTGGTTGGATGGATTCCTTGAGATCTTTGTGTTCCCAAGGGCAGGGAGACCTATCTGTCCACGGCTATTCCAGAGGGACTGATGATGTGGATCGAAGCAGAGGTGTTTCACTTGATCACAGGCCTCCATTCTTTGTTCTCCTTGGGCCTTCATGGCCCTGGGAAAACTTGCAGGGAGGCTCGTCCCTTTGGCAAGGCTGGAGGGCGAGGCAGGTGTGGGTGGAGAGCTGAGCGCCGAGCCAGGCCAGCCAGCAAGCCCAGACCCTGCTCAGCAGTCAGCGTCCCTGCGTGAGGTTCACGAGGCTGTAATTGACCCAGAAGGCACCGTGACCTTGTCTGTGCCTCAGGCACACTTGCTGTCACTGGCCCACGTCCAGTAGCAGGTCCCACGTCCTGGGAGCCTGGAGATGGGTCTGTCCTGACTGGCCGGGCAGAGTGCTCCATGAAGGGCCCCCAGCTCTCCTCGCTGTCACCTTCCTCAGTGCAGACATTCAGTGTCCCCTCCTCTGTGTCTGTGCTTTTGGTATTTCAGATTGTGAAGGGGATATGGCTGTTGCCCTGGAAAATGAAGATTCACAGGATGAACCTGGCTGCAGATGTGGAGGCGGGTGGCGAGATGGTCCCAGTGGTCATAGGGGCTTTTGTCTCCATTTCACAGATGTGGCTACTGAGGGCCAGAGAGGTGGGGCAGCCCTTGGACTGGCTGGCCATCCAGCCATCCAGGTCTCAAGACTACGATGCTACGGCAAACCCAGCATTAGGGTCCACCCATATCCTCCCAGGTATGAATGACTTGACCACCCTTCTACACTCTGTTCACAGGCTACCTCCTCCTTGAAGTCTTCCTGACTGCATGGCCAGTGCCTGTTACTTCACAGGAATAGGGGCTTGTCTTGGGGGCTCATGGCCCTCAGAGTAAAAGCTCCACGAGAGCAAGAGATGTCTATTTTTTCATCCTCGTATTCCAGGACCTGGCAGGGTCCCACCATACAAGAGGGCTCCGTAAAAACTTGTCCTGAATCAAGCAATGGGGAACTGCTTGTCTGTGCCTTCTGCAATCGCTCCCACGCGGGGAGAGGCTCAGTGACCCAGGGGGACTGTGTGACTTGTTGCTGCCCAACCCTGCACCCTGAGGCCCAGGGTCATCGAGGCAGCCCTGGGAGAGAGGTGGGCTGGGCCCGTGCACCTCTCCCCGTCTGCCTGGGGCCTCCTCAGACTGTGGGAACGTGGCTGAGTATGCGGGGGAACAGGAGGCTGGAATGATTGTTGTCTCAGGCTGACTCCCCAAGGGCGAGAGCTCTGCCAGCTCTCAGGTCAGACCTGCCCACACAGGCTGGCATGGTCCAGAGCTTCAGCCAGGCCCCGGCTCCCTGGGGCTCACCCCGGGGAACTACGACTGCTTCTTATTCGTGTTGGGTCGGGATCAGGATCTGCAAGGAGCTGCACTGTGGGCCTCATCCCCCGCACACCTGCCCCCACCCCGGGAGCACAGTGGGGCCCAGCCGATCGGGGCTCCCTGTGCTCAGGGTGGGGCCCAGATGGGAGCTGAGCCTGCAGAGATTAGGCCCCACAAAGGCGGATTAATTTCCAGCCATCTCCCCACAAGGGCCGCGTGACTCAGGCTGAGTGAACCGCGCTGCTGGCGGCAAGCTGGTGGATGGATGTTTGTCACTCCAGAGCCAGATCTCTCTGTCCTCACACCGAGGTGTGTGTGCTCCCTGCTCTCCCGATCTGTTTCCTGCCTTTCCAGCTGGGATGATACCGGGCATGCAGCAGGCACTCCGTGAATATTTGCAGAATGATTTGGCAACCATGTTTTGGGTTTGATTTTAAGATCACACACCCCTGTGGACCTGTGGCAAACAGACCGAGGTTTGCCTCTAACTACCTAAGTGTTCAAGTATGACTTGCATTCACAAAAGAACCAGCCAATTGGGAAATATCCAAATGGGTTCATGAAAGCAGGGATTGTCATCCTTGGTTCCACGGACATTGGGGACTGGGTCTTTCTTTGGGGGCGGGTGGTCCTGTGTTACATTGTAAGAGGCAGCAGCATGCCTGGTCCTTACCCACTAGATGACAGCAGCTGTACCTTCCCAGTTGTGACAATTAAAAAGGGTCTCCAGACATTTTTGTGTCCCTGGCACCACAATGGCGAGGAGCACTGCTCTCTGGAGGAATTTGGCTGAGGTGCTCAGGCTGGAGGCATTCCTTTTGCAACCTGTATCTCTCAATGTGCCTTTGCAGGTCTCAACCTAGCCTTTTGGACTGGGATGGGAGAATCAGAGCAACCTGTGGCTGAAATGAGATAGACAGATCTAAGGGACAACCCTTCCCCCACCACACCCACCCATCCCCCTGTGCTCCCTTCCTGCATGCTCCCTGCTCTGAGCTTCCTGCTCGCTGCCCTCTGTCATCCTGGCCTGTTGGAGTCCTACTGAGTCATTGAGCTCCAGTCCCATCCCATGTCTTGCCTTGGAGAGTTACTGATCCTGGGGAAATGTCTCTTCTCTACTCTCTAGTTGTCTTTAAAGCTCCATTTCCCCATTAATTCCAGCTTCCCTCTTATAACTTCTTCTTCATTTTTTTTTTTTTAAGATTCTATTTATTTATTTGAAAGAGAGAGAAACAGCGAGAGAGGGAATAAAAGCAGGGAGAGTGGGAGAGGGAGAAGCAGGCTTCTGGCTAAGCAGGGAGCCCGATGCAGGACTTGATCCCAGGACCCTGGGATCACGACCTGAGCCAAAGGCAGAAGCTTAACGACTGAGCCACCCAGGCTCCCCCGCTGATCACTTCTTATTGAGTGTAAGACAAGATTTTCTGTGTTGAGTTCCAGCATACCATATTCATTAAGGTTATGAGACGTAGAAGTGAGCTGCTTTAAGTGTAAATCTCTCTTCAGCACTGATCACATGGGTGGCCCTGAGGACATGCTTAAAAGTCTCTAAGCCTCAGTTTACTCTGATGTAAAAAGAAAGGTAATAACAGTGGATGCCAACTTTGTATGTTTTTGCCCAATAGAAATGACATGGGGAGATTGCTTATCTGAGATTAATTATCATACTTTTGGAGCAGCCTGCTACAGTAGATTATGGGACCCCAGGAGGTCAACGGTTCCATCCTGGTCTAGCGTGGTGGTTGGCCCATAATAGATGTCCAAAAATAGGAATAAGATTGCAAATTATGAGTCTTCCTGAGGTTTAAACATATGCTTCTGTTTCCATAAATAGTAAGCTGGCTTATGAAGGATTACTTCATAGAATCACTCTGAGAATTAATGAAATGGGACATATCGTGGCAGGCAGAGACTGAAGATGACCCCCAAGATTCCCACCACCATCCTAGTGTATACTCACAGCATAGCTTCTCCTGTGGAGTGCATGAGACTGGTGAATATGATGGGATGCCACCACTCTGACAACCTTGTATGCTATGGCAAAAGGGATTTTGCAAATGTGATGGAGGCCCCTCATCACTTCTCTTTCAGTTAATCAAAAGGCGACCATCCTAGGTGGGCTACACCTGATCAGGTGAAGACATAGGAAAGAAGACATGGCAGCTGATGTTCTTCTGTTGGCCTTGAAGAAAGCAAATGGTCACACTGTGGACTGCCTAAGAGGGATTGCATGGCAAGGATCTGAAAATAGATTCTGAACTGACAGCAGGCAAGGGAAGAAGGACCTCAGTCATATAGATGCCAGGAACTGAATTCTGCCAACGATCACATGAGTTGGAAAAGAATGCCAAGCTTCAGAGGAGACCTCAACCCAAACGACACCTACATTTCAGCCTGTGGGACCCTAAGCAGGGAACATAGTTACATCATGCATAGACTCCCCATCTACAGAAACCATGAGCTATGAATGGGAGTTATGAGTCACTACATTTGTGATCATTTATTCCATAGCAATGGGACATCAATACACAAGTAAAGGGCTTCCACATGGTCAAGTGCAGACTAAGTGCCCAGTGGATGATATGTTCTCATTATTCTCTTCTTGCTCTTCCGTCTTTTTTTTTTTTTTCCCCCGAAAGTACAAAGCTCCATCCTCAAAACCAGATGGGTATGAAATGCAGCTATATTCTTCCCTCCTGTAATAGTCTGGGAAGGCCATTCCTATTCCCATTCCACCATAGTTCCATAGTTCCATAGTTCCATAGATGGGGTGACTTGGACAAGAGCCATTTATATTTTCACAATTTGGGAGGCTGGAAGTCCAAGATCAAGGTGTCAGCAGGGTTAGTTTCGTCCAGATGCCTCTCTCCTTGCTTTTGAAGATGGCTTTCTTCTCCTTGTGCCCTCATGTCTCCTCTCTGTGCCTGTGTGCATCTCTATTTCCTCTTCTTATGAAGACACTGTTCACACTGAATTAAGGCCCACTCATATGACCTCATTGAAACTTAATTACCTCTTCAAAGACTCTGTTTCCAAATACAGTCACATTCTAAAGCGCTGGGCGCTAGGACTTCCACATATGGAATTTGTTGAGACACAGTCCATAACTCCTCCTTGAGCTTGAGTTAATTTCTATTTGTTGGGGCAACAGAGTTAATCTCAGCTGATGCACAGCGTTCTTCCTCTGTCAGCCTTTTCCCTGTCTCAGGTCTTAGATAAGTTCCTTGGGTTTTACTTGGTTCCACGGGTTTCTTTTTTGCTCCACTCAGCTTCATGGGGACCTTCTGTGGTCAAGCTGGGTGTGGGAGCTGGTAAGGCTGACCAGGGCCTCCAATGAAGGCCTAGGTATTCCACGAGGCCATTTACCATCTGCAGTTCCAACATTTCCCTGGGGCTCCACATAGAAAAGAGGTCCAGACTGTCTCTATTCTCAGCTTCCACAAACCTATCTGCAGGTGGGTGGCACGGTCCCTGCCGCTCATTGGATTACTGGTGTCTACACCTTCATCTCTTCTTTGTGTCTCCCTTCTCTCTTAGGTTGGGGGTGGAAGACTAGTAAGGGGAAAGTTGTAACTTCCCCACCCACCTTAGTCTACATATCTGATTGTATCCCTGAGGATCTTAGTTGTTGCTGCTGTTGGACAAAAACCAGGCAAACAGAGAAATGCATTTCATTTCTGCCTTGATGTTTTCTACCTCCGAAGCAGTGAAAATTAGAAAATCTGGCTTTTCCAAAGGGGTGGGGATGGGAGGGGGAGAATTTCCAGATGGGAAGGAAATAGTAGTTCATATTTCAGAAATATTATCCTGCCACAAACCGCTCAAAGTTCAGTACTGGGTTTCACCACCATTATCATTTCAAATAGTCTATCCCAGTGTCTCCAAGAGACTTCCTTCAACTGTGACACACCACAATCAAAGTTCAGGTGGGGCAACAAAGTTCACGGGCCTCGCACACTTGCAAAATTTAGGACTCCTGGGGTGCCTGGGTGACTCAGTGGGTTAAGCCTCTGCCTTCAGCTCGGGTCATGTTCCCAGGGTCCTGGGATCCAGCCCCGCATCAGGCTCTCTGCTCAGAAGGGAACCTGCTTCCTCCTCTCTCTCTGCCTGCCTCTCTGCCTGCTTGTGATCTCTCTCTCTGTCGAATAAATAAATAAAATCTTAAAAAAAAAAATAAGACTCCTGGCAAAACCCAAGGCTAGAGCTGATCCTTCCTGGAACTCCCGCCTCCCAGGCCACCTGCTCTGGAATGCTTGAAGAGAAGTTACTGAGCTTAAGTGAATAGAATATGTTGACTCAGAATTAGGACAAAAACCGCATCTAGAGAGAACACATGCTGAGGTTATACACAAAATGGTTTTAAGACATTTACATTTCAATTTGGGAGCCAGTTTGATAAACACCACAGCGAACCCTCACAGGACCCTCTAAGTCCCTTCTGTTTTCCCCTACAGGTCTCCCAGGGACTATCTACTTCCGGGACTCTTCAACTTGAGCCACAGTGATTGGCTGTGGTAGGCACGTGTCTCCAGGGCCAATCATAGACCCTCCCATGTTTGGCCATTGTAGGTGGGCATGTGACTCAGGCTGGGCCAATCTCGACCTCATTTACAAATTCCTTAAGATGGGGCTCTGTGTGGGGGGGTGTGGGGCAGGTGGGTGGGAAGTGGGGAGCAGGGAGAAGAGGTTCTCCGGTCTATGAACTGGGAGTGCCTGAGTCCAGGAGTCGGTGGTAGCCCAGGAAACAGAGAGCTTGGCAGCATGAAGCCAAGTTGCTGAGAGAATCAGAGGGAGAGAGAGAAGATTCTAATGGCATCTGCCTTTCCGACTCTGCTTGTACCCCCTGAGCACCCCTCATGTGGGGCATGTGAGCCACGGATCCCCTATCATCCTAAGCTAGTCTTGGCTGTGCTGCCCTTGTTGTAAACAAAGTCAGTCTCGACTAAGTAAGAATTAGGTCTCGGCATCGAGGTCATATATGACAGGAGGAAAGAAAGAACTGTATGAGCCCCACCTTAGACAGACTTGGGTTCACAACTGGTGCCTGGATTCTCCATTTATCATCTAGGGTCTCAGGCAAAACCATCCCCTCTTCGGGCCTTAGTGTCCTCATTTCCAGAATAAGGAAATTAGGGTAATAAAACCCCTTCTGAATCTGAAGGATGCAGATTGGCAATTTTTACCCACTTTGCATAATCATTATTCAGAAACTTTGCCTAAAAGCCAATTTATTAAGCCCATACCACATATTCATTTTTGCATAATATTTGGAATTCTTCGTTCCGTGTACATATATTGCAGACATCCTATTATGGTTTCTCCTTCCTTTGGCTAAGGCATGTGTCACATGGGTGAGCGTGTGATGCAAGATGGCTAAATCAGTATTCTTCCAGGGAATTTTCATCCTGGAAGAGAAAAGGTCTTGGCTTTTGGGTCATGGAGCAGATATCTTCCCTGACATATGGAGAAAGACTGCATTTAATAAAAGATAAGGGTGCTGAGCAGCAGCACAGAATAGGGAAGAACCACAGTAGTGACAGAGTGTGATAGCATGGAATGTTGATGTGACTGAGTCCAGCTTCATTCCGGATCCATCCATCAACAACATACTAAGTATATACATTTTTTCCCCTCAAACTACTTTATATTGGGTTTTTGTTACTTGTACTTGAGAAAGTTCTAATGGTAGGCAACCAGGTATTCTGATTCATCTGAGTGAGTCTTGTTTTTATGCCTATTATTATGGTGTAATTATTAATATTGTCTAACTTAACTCTCAGAAGTATCCTGGTTGAAAGATAAATTCCATGTTACTTAGCCTGGTGCATATGTGCCAATAGAAGAATTTATAAGGGGTAGGAGAATCATATATTCTAAGAGAAGTTAAGGTAAAAGAAAACCACTGGAAGCAAAGGACTTATTGTAGAGAGTTGAGCTTTTGTTTGCCCAGCTCTCAGAAGGGAGCAAAGGATGGGATGGCCCGAAGGAGGGAGGGTGGGATGTCAGGAAAACATGACAGAGAAATGATACTGAAGATAATGGATCCAAAGCACTCCTCTTGGCTTCCTGAGTTTAGGTGATTTCCCAAAATGGAAGGTCTGTTCTGCCCTGCTCTGCCAATCTCCCTGATGTTGGGTCTATGGGACTCCAGGTCCTGGAGAGCTCCAAAGATACTACCCCTTAGGAATAGAGGGCTCATCACACCCAGTTCTGACCTTTATAGTCAGAGATGGCCAGGACCCACTGCATTTCTAAAGGAGTGTAGCAAAGACACATTGGGGAACACCCTACTATCTTGAGACATTTTCTATTCATTACCTATATTACAGGGAACGGTATGGGTGGAACATTTGCAAGAACACTATTCCCATTGTGGGTTTTGCTCTGTGCCTTCCAATTCTTCTGACTTCTCTCTTGGCATGGGTCAAGGTGACATTTCTGTTCCCCCCAGTGATAAAACTAACTTCAAACAAAAATGATAAATATCAGAGTCAAGTTGGAAGTAAAGGGATCCAGAAGATGTTACCTCCTAAGCATAATGGAATGTGAATGGTGCTTGAAGAGTTCTTTGCAAAGTTCTGAAGAAAGCAAAGATGTTTCAGGGACATATGCAGCCTACAGTACTCTACAGAGGCTGGAGCCCAGTATCATGAGAGAATGCCAATTTGAAGAATTTGGAATAAAGAATTACTCAGAAATAGAAATCGTTTTGGCAGAGTTGAAATGTTATATCAGTACAGAATGACTTCAAATTAATGGGCAGAATTCAATTTTGTTCATATGCATGCTCTAGTTTGGGAAGGGAGTCAAGTGCAAGGTCTACATGGGGCTTTGAAAGACCCTGGATTTTCTGACTACTCTTCCTTTTTACAAGTTAGAATTTAGAGGCGAGCTTGACTGAAGCCCCATGCATATTACACAAAGATGTGTGAGTTCAGACAATGGCAGTGGCCAGTAGGGACAATTTTGAATGTAGTTAGGTCTGTGAAACATCATTTGAGGCAGTGTGTAGACCAAATTATTTCCTGGCCCATACCACAATGTCATGGGGCTTGGAATCTGCTAAGGCTGCTTACCTTGCCAGGAAAGTGGGTTGTACCCTTATGAATGTGAAGTAGCAGTAAGCATCCTATATCTGAATTCTGTGTTTGTATCTGTATTTATCTCTACCCATGTCTGTATCACTTGGTGACATCTGCACACCCAGACACACATAGAGCCCCAGACCTGGTTCAAAAAGCTCTTGCCGGGGCCCCATTCTGTGCAGAATTTTGGGCTAGGCTCTGGTGCTTCAGTAAGAAAGACATCCTGGTTCCTTCCACCATGTGCTTACGATCTCTTTAATGTTAATTTGGTGAGTAAAACATACTAATGTCACATTTAAAGAGCCCATTGGCATTTAGGAGATACTCTCACATAAACAAAATCCTGTGAAGATGAAAAGAACTCTTCTTCCCATTCTGCAGATGGGAAACTCAACTCAGAAAGGCCAAGCACAAGTTTAAGGTCACCCAGCCACACAGAACCCATGTCTCCACTTCCTGCCTCTTCTTATGTCACTTTCAACCAACTCACCTTTCAGTCTGACATTTTATTTTATTTTTTAAAGATTTTATTTTTAAGTAATCTCTACACCCAACTTGGGGCTCGAATTTATAACACCTAGATCAAGAATTTCAAGCTCTACCGACTGAGCCAGCCAGGCACCCCTCTGTTTGACATTTTAAATTCCAGTAGGTGGACAATCCTGAGTGGGTATGGTGATGAAGAATTAAAAAAAAAAAAATGTTTCAATGCTTTCTACCATGAAAACACACATGGACATGAGGGCATGAGTGTCTTTGCCTTGTGATTTAATATTATGATTTCAGAACTTGGGAGAATATCTTAATATGAATTTTTTCTTCCCTTAAGCTTTCTGAGACCATTTTAGGAGACCAATAGCCTGGTTTAGTCTGTCCTTCCTTCCCGCCTCTGTCCCTCTATCCCTCCTTCCCTCTGTCCTTCCTTCCTGTTTTTCTCTCTTACTGAGCCATCCATCCTTGAATTCATCTCCACCAGTAAAAACAGAACTGCCCCATTTGAACAGCTATAGAATGTGCCATTGGATGGCTATGCCAAAGCTTATTTAGCCAGAATCCTCTTGATAGGTATTAGTTTACTTCCAGTCTCGTGAAGATGATGATTATCATAAGTTCTTTAGGTAATTCTGTTGTCCACTCAAATATAAGAACCACTTGCATACTGTGTAATGCCAACATCTTCACTTGCCTTTCTGAATTTTCCATAATCCCTTCACCTCCATGACTCTATCCCAATGGCTATCTCCTATAGTCATTGAGCCTCATTATCTTTACAATAGGGGTGATAGAGTGCCCACCACTATTAGTCATTGAGAAGACTAAATGTGTTAATCAGAAATCCTAGAACAGGGCATTCCCATAGTAAGAACTCAGTAAAGGCTAGTCATTACCCCACTGCTGTTCTTGTTACCAGGAAATGATCCATGTCCAGGATGATGAAGACATGGACACCGCTATTCCCTATTCCCTGGTGGGTCTGAGATAACTATGATTCTCTTGGAAAATCATCAGTTGACCTGCATGAACTGGGGAGGCAGTGGGTAAATGATGTCTCTTGTTTTTTTTTGATATGAAAGTCATTTACGGGTAGGGACCTCAGGACTTGGAAGTGGAGTTTCTGTATTGACACAACCATTGGAATGACTCCTCCAAGATTCAGGTGGGGTGGAATTCAGGAAGCAAAACTGCTATGGCAGTTTCCTCCTTCCATAGCCCAGATGACAGAAGCCACAGCTTCCTTCTTCCCAAAGGGGAGGAATCTCGGGGATGCCAAGTCTGCAGACTCCTGAGTTTCCGGAGAGGGAGCTGTGAAATTCTGGGATCCTATTCAGAGCTCTTGCGATGTGCTCAGAGATGATATTAAATGTTTTATATCATTTTGGCCATGATACAACCACACTTACCTCTGATTCTAAAGCAGCTCAGAATTTCATTAGGCCTTTTCTCACTTCCTGATGCATCTTCCTCCCCAACTCTCTTCTTTACAAATGAGGGCAGAAACTACATGACAATTCCTTAAACTCTGTAGGTGTGTATTCTCTACTGTTTTTTTTTTTTTTTTTTTTTTTTTTTTTTACCAATGTGTGCATTGGATGTAGACATTTTCTCTAGGAAAGCAGATATTATGCTTTAACATTTAATGTTATGGAAATAGGCTCTTCTAAAACACATGGTGATGTTTTGGCCAGTCTACAAACTGTATGGTGTAAACACTAAGCTCAGGTATCCAGATGTCATAAAATACCCATTTGATGTAGCTTTTATTTGCCATCAAAGGCTGCTATCTCACAACACAGAACCAAATCCTGTGGCAAACTTTGCTTTGCTTCAATCAGATAAGCATGATTCCTGTAGAACTTCATTTGTCTAACCTACCCCCAACCTCCAATTCCAAAGAGAGGACTTATTGCCTTGAAACTCTCTGCCTTCTGGAGAGACCCAGATAGTCAACTCACAGGAAAGAGAGAACAGGACTTCTGTGTTCCCAGCTTCCACTCCCTCTCCCACATGGCAGTGTGCACTTGCATGTGTGTGGTGGTGGTGGTGGTGGTAGTGGGGAAAGGGAGGTACTCAGCCAGGTAGGCGTTACTGACCAGTAGTTATTCTGCACAAGGGCGACCAGTTCTGCTGTTGGGTGATAGGGACATTAAGATGAGCAGGAACTCATTCTTGTAAGTTCCCACTTAGGAACTTAAAAGCATGTGGCAGAGACGGACAGGTACAGAGACCAGGTAAAAATGGTCTACCTTGTAGTTCTATCTTGTGAGGAGGGTCCAAATGTCAGGGAGACGTAAGAAAGCTTCCTAGAAGTCTGGTGCCCAAACTGAAGTGTGATGAATAAGTAGGCGTTTCCAAGGCAAACAAGAATGGGAAGGTGGAAGGCATGACCCATTCTTAGGCATGAAGGCATGGGAGGCAACAGGGGGTCCAGTGAAGGCAAGTTCAGTATAGCTGCACCAGAGTATGCTCAGGAGCGGGGTGGGTGTGGGAGTGGCAGCCTATCTCCTTCATCAGCTGGTTCCTTCTCAAGAGAAGAGCATCACCACCCAGGTGGCCTGGCCAGCAGAGCCACCGGCTGCTCACATCTGCATAGACTTTCAAAGCTACGGATGATGTCTTCTTAATGGGACCTTGTTGGCTTTGCCCTTGTCTGGATCCTCAACTCTTATGTTAGGAAATAGGCAGCCTCCTCTTTACTTTCTCTACCTTTAGCTTCCCTTGCTTCCTCAATCTGTCTTCTCAACCTCATTGAAATTATTTCTTTAAAACAGGACCCTCAGTGGATCCTAAGGGTTCTCAGTGGATTCTGAAGTGTGGTTTTGTATCAGAATCACTGGGGGTAGGAGTTAAGTCTCATAAAATGCAGTTTCCTTACTCCCTCTCCAGACCTATAAGAGCAGAATTTGGAAATGGGGCTTAGTGCCCGTATTAAAGACATGTGCATGTTTTTAATGTGTGTGCACACAAACACACAGACACACACACATATGCAATCATACACCGTGTATTGTTTGAGCAGTGATTGATTGGCAAGATAATATGCATACCTCCTACAAAAATTTAAAAAGCACAAAAATGGCACGAAGAGCAAAGAATAATTCTATCTTACCCCTGTCTCCAAGTCATTCATTTTATTAACTCTGAGAAACATCATGTTTATTATATACACAGACATATGGTTATGAGTGTTTTTAACACAATGGCAGCCCAGAATTCACAGTTCCTCCTCTTGTCTTTGTTACCTAGCCATCTTGGAGAATATTTTCATCGGTATATTAAATTTGCCCCATTTTTAAAGACTGCAGTATATTTCATCATATGTGTATCAAAACATATTTAACCAATATCCTTTTGGTGGATTTTGGTTTGTTTCCAATCCTCTGAAGATAGAATTTATAACAACTTGTAATTCGAAGCTCACTCCATGGTGCATAAAATCTAAATCCTTAACTTGGATCACCCATTATCTCCATGGATTGATTTTTTTAAAATGTTTTATTTGTTTGTTTGAGAGAGAAAGGGTGCACAAAGGGAGAGGGAGAAGCAGATTCCCTGCTGAGCAGGGACCCTGATATGAGGCTCAAAGTGGAGCTCGGTCCCAGGACTCTGAGATCATGACCTAAGCTGAAGGCATACACTCAACCAACTGAGCTACCCAGGCACCCCAGACACCCAGAACTAACTACTAACACTTTGGCATATTTTTTTCCAGATCATGGATTCTTTTCTTACTATATTTTCTTACCCTTACCTTGGGACAATTCAGAATTTCTCTTATAGGGTAGTCTATGCTATGTGGTGTTAACAACTTCTTATTCTTGTTTGTAATACTCCTTGTATGTCAGGAAATTTCCATGTCCATCTGCAACCCCAATTCTTGGTTTTCCAGTTTCATGTTCTGACTACTGTTCTCCATATTCTGCCCTAATCTCATATGTCATTCACATTGGTGTGAAGATGAAACATTTATTATGTTTCAGAAACAGGGGAAAATGAAGGTCTTGTAAAATTCACAACTAAAAGTTTGCATCCAAGATGGCAGTGGAAGTCATAAGAAATAGTCTATGGTAATTCCACTCTCAGAAGCTGTCAGTTTGGCCTGAATTAGCAATACATACATTGACAAACAGAAGTTCAACATTTGTCCTTCTTGATATGACTGACTTTTCTCCACGTTTCATTTCTTTTGCTAACAAAGATGTGTCTGGCATGAAACCTTCTTCCTCCCTGATAGCTGGTTTTAGTGCTGACCTTCAGTAATATGTGGGGTAGGAACCATGAATGCATGCTCTCTTCATGTTCTCCCACACCTACCTGTCTTTTATGTCTAGCTCTCCCTTCTCTTCTGGCTCTAGTTTGTTAAAAAAAAAATACTTAGAAAAATCACCAATTCGCTTTGTTGCCTACCTCCCCATTTTAGATTTTTCTTTATAAATAATTCCTCCAACCAACTTTATAATACTCTTACTTAGACCAGGTGGTTTGGGGATATTGATTTTGGCTTCTCCTTCACCATGACTCCAAGGATGGCCTTGTGATCTGATGACAGCCAATCAGAGTGCTCCATTACCCTCCATCAACCTGACTGCTGTGGAGATGGGCACATGATGAAACTCCTATTCCAGGAAGAGATAATCTGATTGTTATATTTAAAAAAAAATGGGCATTCAGGGCCGGGCCAATCAACTGTGTTCAGGAAGTTCTGGTCACTTGATAAAAACAAAAATGGTGGAAGACTCTTCCCTGTGGATGTTTGAGATGGGGACACTGTCCGTGAAAAGGGTTTGTTCTGAGCTGGGCTAACTTTTCCTAAAATTTGCATTTATGAACTCAGCTCAACATTGTAAATTTGGAAGGAAGAGGCTTTTGCATAACCATGGGCCTTTATGGCAGTTTGTCAGAAGTGAGAATGTCCTCAGAAATTTTCAGTCCAATCACCTCATTTAGTGATGAAGAAACTGAGGCCCAGAGCAAAGCAAAATGTTGTGTAATGTCTGCCAATGAGTTAGCTGCAACATGGCACTGGAGGACGGGTCTCCTGACTTCAGACTCATGTTCCATCCCTCACTCCGTGTTTCCTCTCTCTGCCTTACTTTTGCAGTTTCCTGAAAGGGAGGCAGATGAGGGACCATGAGCATGAAACATAGGAGAATGCCTCTGCCTTTAAATCCATTGCAGAGGGAGGTAGCTTGGCTGGGCCCAGCTGAATGATGATATGCTCTTCTTGGGCCTAGTCTTGGCTGATTGGCTGGTGCTCCATCATTGAGAGCCTTGCTCTCAGACATTTTCATTACAGACTCTGCCCACTATGACACACTGGCATCATGCCATTCCTTGTGTGCTTGCCAAAATGCTTTTATGAAACCATTAAAAGAAACCTTTCCTAAGAAGAGTAGTGTAGGAAATGAATTCCTGAAGGTTAACACGACTGGTATGTAGGTTTGACCACAAGTGGGAACCCAACAGGAAAACCTGCAAATGGACAATCATTAAAGGGAGATCCAGTCTGCTCTGCCTTGCCCTGTGTGGCTTGTCCTTCACACACCACCACCACCACCACCACCACCACAACTCTACAATAGCACTCACTACAGTCACTACAACTTCAGCAACAAAAACATGGAGGAGACGGTCATGGAGAAAGAGTGGTGTCCATCTGACTGTCCGGGCGTGTGCATGACTGGGGTCTCTCCATTTCAAGTGCTCATGCTCAAAGAACTTGGAAGGGATCATCAATGGCCTTGTCTCCTCTAGAGTCATTGGTTGTAAAGGCTTCAGTGTCAAAGGCCTGTAGGAGCAGAGAAAACATTGCTGTCCCATTGATGTGAAAAATCAAATTAAATGCCTAGGATGAGACATATAATTGGTTTGAACATAACAAAAGTTTCCAGCAATGCATCTTGATTATGTTCATGCTAAACACGAAGTTTGTGATCATAAATAATGCTTTTTCTTTATTAAAAATAGTGATTATTATTTTATTTAATCTGTAATATTTATTTCATTACTGTTTTCCTGCACATCCTGCACAATAAATGTGCTTCTGCTAAGGTGACCCAAGAGTGTCTCTGTTCCTTGAATTACTGAAACTAACACACTTCTTCCAGGAACCCTATATCGAATGGTCACTTTCTTTTTTTTTTTTTTTTTAAAGATTTTATTTATTTATTTGACAGACAGAGACCACAAGTAGGCAGAAAGTCAGGCAGAGAGAGGAAGGGAAGCAAGCTCCCCACTGAGCAGAGAGCCCAATTTGGGGCTCGATCCCAGGACCCTGGGATTATGACCTGAGCAGAAGGCAGAGGCTTTAACCCACTGAGCCACCCAGGCGCCCTGAATGGTCAGTTTCTTGATGGTATACTAGTTAACGTTTAATAATTGGCTTTCAAAAAAAAAAATCCTCTCATTTGTAGTGTTTGCTGATTTCCCTGGTACAAATACTCTCATTAGGGCCAGCTTCAAGTAACCAATACGATGTCACTGAAGAGGCAGCTGGGAGGAGATGGATGGTGGCACCCCTTTAAACATGATAGGTATAAATGACCTTGAAGACATAGATAATAGTAAAACGTAGAATAGTTAGGAAGTATCAAGTTCAGAGTATTTATTACCTTTGTGTTTAATAAAATTTATTTAAATCGTTGTAGAATTTAACGGTTTTAAAAGATGTTATTTATTTATTTATTTATTTATTTTAGAGGGAGACAGAGAGAGTGAGCAGGGGGAAGGGCAGAGGGAAAGGGAGAGGGAGAGAATTTCAAGCAGACTCTGTCCTGAGTGTGGAGCTCAATGTGGGGTTCGATTTCATGACCCTGAGCTGATATCAAGGGTCAGATGCTCTGGGGCACCTGGGTGGCTCAGTGGGTTAAATCCTCTGCCTTCGGCTCAGGTCATGATCCCAGCAGCCTGGGATCCAGTCCCACATTGGGCTCTCTGCTCAGCAGGGAGCCTACTTCCCCTTCTCTCTCTGCCTCGTTCTCTGCCTACTTGTGATCTCTGCCTGTCAAATAAAAAAAAAAAAAAAAAGAGTCAGATGCTCAACTGACTGAGCCACACAGGCACCCCTGTATAATTTAATTTTTAATAATATTTGTGTTTAACAGCTGAGTCATGCAGTCTCTGAGGATTTCACATCAGGCTCTTATGAGCCAATGGGAGCCAGATCCTGCACACACTCCAGTTCTCTCATCTGTAAGATGAGGGTAGGATTGGCGGCGGTCACATGGAGTAATTAGGGGATGAGGTAAGGTGTGTAGGATACTTAGAGGACAATCTGGCTATAGAACGTTCTCAGTAAATCCTAGCTTTGTCATCAGTTCTCTGGACTGAGGCAAGGCTCTTTCCACTGCAGCTTTTCTGGGGTGCTCTTAAGCTTGGCCTTGGGGGGAATCTTTCCTGAGGCAGACATGGAAAGAAGGAAACAGTCATGCAGTTCGGGCACTTGAAACTTGGTCTCCTGCACTTTTCTTCAGCTTCTAGACTTTGATTTTCTCATTTGTAAAATGGGTTTTGGTAAAAATCGAGGAGAAACAAACAAATGAAGCACCTTGCCCAGAGGAAGGTATTCCCTTCTGCCATCCAAACGAGGTGTTCATCCTTCAGCAGCTAAGATGTCCTCCTCTGAAGCTAGTTAGACTATGTCCATGGAATACAGACCTACCACACTGTGTCTTCAGCACTCTAAACAGCACAGTGACTCAGCTAGCTGCTCCGAGCTGAACGTGGGAACCCCATGCTACTAGCACCTTGAGAGGACTTTCTTCCATGACCATGCCCTTTATATGTATACACATCTGCCCCCTACTTGATTATTCTGCTCACAGACCAGTTCTCTGACAGACATAGTGTTTTCATCTAATTGCACCTTGGTGTCATGGCTGCTCCCATCCGAAACATTTGGGACTATTCCTCCTGTTTCATTTATAATAATGAGGGGAGTAGCCTGTGCACCAAAAACAGTTAAAAGTCAGGACTTGACTTTTTAATAAATCCCAGATTGGCACATGACATTGTATTGCCTGGGTCCTCATTATGGCAGCCTGAGCTGTACCAGGAGGGAGATGCTATACATTCCTCTTGTAGAGTCTCACTGCTCCTTGGTGGTGTTGTTTTGCCACTCAGAAGGGCAAACATGTCTTGAGAGTCTGATATTCCCTAAAGTAATCCCATTTATTTTATTTCATTTTTTAAGGATTTTATTTATTTATTTGACAGAGAAAAGGCACAAGTTTGGGGAGCAGCAGGCAGAGGGTGAAGCAGGCTCCCCGCTGAGCAGGGAGCCCACTGCCAGACTCCATCGCAGGACCCCAAGATCATGACCTGAGCTGAAGGCAGATGCTTAACCAACTGAGCCACCTGGGCGCCCCTTCTATGCATTTTTAGATTCATATTGTTGCCTTCTATCATATCACATTGTCACGTGCATAGTTTTTTTTTTTAAGGTTTTATTTATTTATCAGACAGAGAAAGAGATCACAAGTAGGCAGAGAGGCAGACAGAGAGAGAGGAGGACGCAGCCTCCCCACTGAGCAGAGAGCCCAATGTGGGGCTCGATCCCAGGACCCTGGGATCATGACCTGAGCAGAAGGCAGAAGCTTTAACCCACTGAGCCACCCAGGCCCCCCAATGCAATTTTTTTTTAACCTAATTTTCTTACAGCCCAGGGACTCTTTAAGATCGTTATCTGCATCTTTTATATCTGTATTTTCCAGAGTTATCTGGTAGGCATTCACTAATAGTACATGCCATGGCCAACTGAAGTTAGCTCTCAATCTATCTTCGGTCTTCAGGTATACTAAAAACTCAGAGGACTTCTCCAGAAAGGTAATACCTATAGGATATACATATATATGTATGTGGAAAGGGAGAAAGAGAGAGATTTTAAGAAACTGGTTCATGTGAATATGAAGGCTTGGTAAATCTAACATCTACAGAGTAGATGAGCACACTGGAGACCCAGGGAAGAGTTGTATTTCCATTCTGAAGGCCATCTGGGGATAGAAATCTTTTTATCTGTGAGGTCAATCTTTGTTCCGTTCATGCCTTCACCTGATTGGGTGAGGCCCACCATGACAGGAAGCTCGAGAGGCCTTACTCAAAGTCCACTAATTTGAATGTTAATCTCACCAAAACACCTTCACAAAAACATCCAAAGTAACGTTTGATCATATGTCTGGAACAGTGCAGTCCAAGCTGACAATTAACATTAACCTTTACACCAGGGAAGAGGTTATCTTTACCGCATCTTTGTAAAGGACCAGCTCATGTGGCCAACCTCACTACTGACATGGATAACGTCCTCCATGATACAGCTGCTTGGAGATGCGACGAGGGTTTACCAAAGCATCAGGCATCCCCACGGGTGGTTGTGGGAGATGCCATTTGTAAATAGCTTTGCCTGCTCTTTCTTTTATGGGAATAAGCTGGAGGGTTCAGTCTCTGGGTCCCCATCTGGCAACCTTTCTAAGAACTAAATTTGCCAACAATGTCAAATAAAGCCTGTGGGATACTTCGGCTTCACTTTCTCTATTCTCTCCCTCTCTCCTAAGTGCCCTGTCCGATAATGGACTCACGGAATGAATGATAGGAACGAATGATAGGTTCTGATGGTCGAGACTGATTGACACATGTGTGTGAATAGCTGGAATGATGAGACAATTCACGAGGCAGATCTCCCTCTGGCTTTGGTGTCTTTGTTTGGGTACTTTTCCTCCTTCTCCTACTCTTTTTCCTCTTTCCACTTTGTCCCCTGCCCTTGGGGTTTGTGGGGGTTGAACAGAATTCACCAGAGAACCCATCCAGCAGTTTGTTCTTCCTAGGGCCCATGATCCTAGACGATGCAAAGGAGCAAATGATGCAGATGAACTTGGGGCACGAATGCCTTTTCTTGAGATGTAGGAAGGAGAAAATACATTCATGTGAATTGATAAAACATCATCCACAAAAAGACACCAATACAACACTTTCTAAACAAAATTACTGCAGAGTGTTCCAAGCCCATGTCGGAGCATGTAAACTCATGCTCTTGCCTTGCCAATCTTGATCAAAATCTCAGTGTGAGAAATGATAATGGGAAGACCGCAAGGCACCTGGGTTACATGTATTTCTTTAGCGGATGTAATTTTGTCCGATCAGATGGACACAGAGTAGGTGTGGCAGGACCGCCCACTGCCTACTCAAAACCCTTCTCCCCTTTTTCCTTTGTGATAAAGCCTGATTTCATCTGGGAGTAGCAACAGTCTCAGCTTAAAACACTACCAGATGGACAGTAGTCAACCTTGTCCTTCTTGGTATCGCTTCTGGCTGCAAGAAGTCACAGACCACAGCTCTGACCAAGGGGATGGAGAAGATGCTACGGTGTGGGGCTTTTTAAAAAAAAAAAAAATTTCTTAATCTGAGTTGACTCAACAAGCACATGCCCCTTCTGCCCGGTTATTCCTCCTTTTCTCTGGGAAAGTGATGTGTTGCCTGAAACAGCGAACTATTTCTTGAAGGTCTGCATATGCACATTCCTAATACATGTGCATTTATCTGTGTAAGCACACTTGAGTGCAGCTCACAAACATATCCTCATTTACATATATGCACATGGCCACAAAAAGTTACACATATGTACATGAGTGTACACACAAACATTACACAAACATTAAGGACATACCAGCACATGCAATGCACATACATTGAACACACTGCTTGCCCAGAAGCACACACACGCACACACACACGTGCACACACACACACACACACACACACACACATATATTCCTCTTTATCTGCCTTACTCAATTTCATATCCATTATATGTGAACCCATATGTGTGGACCCACACATACATGTGCACCCTCCTTGTACACACAGACTGAGTGAAGGGAGAAGTGGATGGCGTGTACAGGTAACCTAATGTCCCATCTGAAGAACGATTTGGGCTTTATCCTTGGGGGAATTATCGTTCACCTACACATGTGCAAAACTGTGCTGGGTAGTTTGAGTGGCATTTGATGCAGGGTTTGGATCTCAAGAAATTTGTAATTTTCAAGGGGAGAAAAAAAAGAAATATCTATATATCACCTGGAAAACACTAAAGCTAATACAAACAATGTCACAAAAGGGCAGATAAACATACACCATGGGGCAAAGGTAGATGGAGGTTTCCTGGCCAGTATCCTATCCAAGGTCAGGAATGAGAGTCATGTTTACTGATCAAGGCTGCCACATACAGTTGTATAGGATGTCCACTGGACAAGGGCCCCGGACCAACTTCAAGCCTATTCTCTGCTCTTGAAGTCATTTACTTGTCATGGGACTGTTCATTCAAGAGGAGGGTATTTTTATAAATTGCACAAAGGTGCCCTATGGGCTAGGGACAGTATAGTCACTGACCATGTCTGTGATGCTCTACCCAGGCTCCTGTGTACAAGCAGGAGGTTAGAGCTCAGAAGAAAATCATTTATCTCTGAGTAGCTTTCTGTGTGGTTTCTTGGCTGGTGGTCAGCTGTGCCTCTGCACTTTGCATTCACAAGGCATGAGGTTTACGATGGTGATTGAGTTAAATGAAAGGGATGGGACAGACAAAGCCCACCAAACTCCCTTAAACCGGCACAGAGCAGTGCAGAGAAATTGATTAAAATATGCATTCCCCTAATAGAGCGGCTGGTCCCAGTCTGGAAATTAATTAATGCTAATAGTACACAATCAAAACTGCTTTTGGAAATCTTCTTAGAACATTAACTAAAATGTTCATCTTTTTAATGCATTTGCCTGAACCACTGAGACTAAAAGCTTCGCTTGTTCCATGCAAATGTGAAGGCGTAGAATGAAGGGGGGCGGGGAAGGCAAGAAAGAAAGCATATTCAGGCTCTTCCAAGCTCGCTAACATCATCTTTCCAGCTCACCTGGGCCTCTCTGGAGGGCCTGGTGAGACCACTCTATGAGCCCAGAGATGGAGGGTGGCCTGGGCATTGGGGGTATCATCTGTGCATGTTGTACGTGGACTGCAGAGACCTAAACAAGATGGGGAAAAGACCACGGATTGAAGGCAGGGTTGAGGGTCTCCAGACTGCCATCCTGGAGTGAGAGTCTGAGGGAAGGAAAGATGGTTCCAGGTAGTGTGACTGGTTCTTCTGCTCAACAAAGTGGTCTGGGCCAGTGCCTCAAAGCCAACCAGAAGGATTCTGAGGCACCATGCCTCTCAGGGACCAAGCATCTGCTTGTGCAATGGACCTCTGACCTGGATCGCCCCACCTATGGGCTCTGTGTCACAGGTTGGGGGTTTGGGGGCTCCAGCTCTTGGAGGAGAAATCTTGGCGCGCTTTACCATGGTCTTGGCATTCAGTCTGTGATTTACCCAGTAACTACTTGCCTGGTTTTTGCTAAATAGCAGCTGAGTAGAGCCGCTCCCACAGAACTCAGAGTTTGGTGTGAGAGACAGACCCACAGGTGGGGAAAGGACAGCGTGTAAATGTTCTGAGACCTGTCCCACCAAGGAGGGACCCTAGCCCAGCTGGTGTGGGGGTGGTGAAGGGCCTGTCTGAGAGTCTTGATGGAGGAGGGATTGGCTGAGTGGCGAGGGAAGGAGCAAGGTCTTGTTCTGGTTTTGTGGTTTTTGTGTGCATGTGTGTGCGTGTGTGCACGCACACATGTGTGTGACACGAGGGGAGCTGAGGCAGGCGTGGGTGCGTGGAAACAGAGGCAGGAATAGAGATGTGGTTTCCGGTGAGTGAGCAGCATTGGTCAGAAGACGCTGATGGAGGCCAAGTGCCATACAAGAGAAGGCCAGGCAAGTCACTGCCCTGGAAATGTGTTGCTCCGATTTAGGACCTCTGGTACTGCTTGCAAGGGTGCAGAAGGTCATCAACAAAACCAAGAGGGAAAACCCGCCCTGGGGAGGAAGGTAAAGCTCCCCTACTTACTCAAATCTCATTTTTTGGAAGTATTTACTCAAATATTCTCTTTCCTGAGATTGTGACAGGGCTTCTTAACTCAGCACAACTGATACTCAGGGCCAGATAGTTCTTTGTGGATGGAAGGCTGTCCTGTGATTTGTTGGAGGCTGAGCAGGTCCTTGGCCTGACCCACTAGATGCCAGTCGATGGTCAAATCTTCAGACATTGTCAAATGTCCCCTGAAAGGTGGGTGAGAGCCTCCGGAGAGAAGTTAGGTAGATTATGTCACCAAATCCAAGAGGCTACACCTGTTCATCAGCACCAACCTTTGGCTCCTAAACCCTACAACTTCAACAGCAATACTTCTCCAGCTAGGGCCTCCGACAGTTTTACCCTTTGACTTAAATTTTGGATTTGCATATGTTTTTTCTGCCACCCTGGAAGATAATACGAAAATACATTGTGGTCTTTTTTGAAATATAATTTTCATCACCTCATCAGCGCTTGCTGGTAATACAAGTGTGTGTGAGGTTTTCATTAAAATGGGACCATCTATCTTATTATATTATTTTCTCAGTTAAGGTGAGCTTGTTTAAAAATTTTAATTTCTTTGAACTCATTTTAAAATAAACTGATAAGACCAACACTAATACTTTAATAATAATAATAAAAAAAAAACCTATCCGTTTCTTTCATGGTTTATCAGTTTCTGGCATCGAGGGAGAGGAGGAGGCGGAATGAGCACAAGCCTGAATTCAGACTCAGGATGTTTCAAATAGGAGCCGTGAAACCTTGGAGTGGTGTGTGCTCTTGGCCTCTTCTGTATAGTGGGGATTTTATCTGCTCTGTTGGACTGTTGGAGAATCCAGGTGGAAGCAGGCCTACTGGAAAACCTGGAAAACTGAAAACACACTTAAAAGGTTACTGTGATAGTAATTATTGTAATTCCACAGAAAGAGACAATGAAATAAAATCAGATATCAGGGAAGACACATCTTAAATCTCAGTGCTTACTGGCTGATTGTTTTGGTTTCAGTATGTTACTTAGTTTCTCTGAAATTCTGTTTCTCTGTCTGTAAAACTCAACCACAGAACACTTGGCACGGGATTTTGAAAATTACAAAGGGGTGTGCAAAATGCTGAGCACAGTGAGAAGCAAAGAGTATGAACTCGAAGAGTAACTATATGATTTTTATTACATTGTGGCTGTTATATCACTCTTGCTAATTTTTCAAACACATGTAGCCTAAATATATATATTTTTAAAAAGTATATGGCCTGATTTTTAAGCAAAAGCTGAATCTTTTGGCATTTATGTGTGGAAGGGGCATTATACATGCCTAGCCTCACTTTATTTGCACAGTTGCACCAAGGTTATCTTCTGGGCAATGCTTTTAAAAGATGCTGTTATAAAATCATCGAACATGTGACCTCATTGTTTAACTCTTGTGAGATCAAATGCATTTTATGAGACTGTAATCTTTTTATTCTATTCTATTTTATTTTATTTGAGAGAGAGACAGAGGGAGCACAAGCGGGGATAGGGGAAGAGGGAGAGGGAGAAACAGGCTCTCTGATAAGCACGGATCCTGATGTGGGGCTCGATCCCAGGACCCCAGGATCAGCACCTGAGCCAAAGGCAGACGCCTAATGGACTGAACCACTCAGGTGTCCTGGGACTGTAATCTTATTATGCCATTTTACAGATGAGGAAACAGAGAGCACAAGAAGAAAGGAGGCATAGACTTTGTCTTGCTCTCTGCCTTACCTTCAGCCCTGCAATCACATGGACTCAACATCAGGCACGCAGGAAATCCAGGGACTGACGCTGTGGGTGGATGAAGGAATAAAGAAATTCTGCTCATCCCCAAGATGGTCCCAAGTGGAGATGCAGAGATTCCTGACCAGGTGACCTAGCTCTCTAGTCACACCTCCTGGCCAATGGGACAGGAATGTGGTCCCTGCCAGGGACAGCTGCCTGGACATCTGTTCCTGTAGCACTTCTGTGCTGTTCTTAAAGCCTGTTTGCATCTTGCCTTGGCCCAACTCATATGCTCACCTCTCTTGCCTATCAAGCCGCCTGTTGCTTACTGGCAGGACCACATGTGTCTGAGCCACCACTGGACCTCCATTCCTTGTGTCTGATGAAGATTCATAAAATATAGGATAGTTTTTTTTAAAGATTTTATTTATTTATTTGACACACAGAGAGAAAGCACAGGCAGGCAGAGTAGCAGGCAGAGGGAGAGGGAGAAGCAGACTCCCCGCTGAGCAGGGAGCCCGAAGCAATGCTCGATCCCAGGACCCTAGGATCATGACCTGAGCCAAAGGCAGTTTCCCAACCAACTGAGCCACCGAGGTGCCCCCAAATATACGATAGTTTTAAGGTGGTGTCAACGCCACCTCCGTGTTACCTACAATTGTATGAATGGTTCCCATTCACTTAGCATCAAAGGGATGCCAGGCATGATGTGTGCATTTTCTTGCTTTATCCTCACCACAATCCTGTGAAGTAAGTAACGTATTAGGATTATTCATTTCATTTTTATCCCTGTTTTATAGTGGAGAAATTGGAAGAACAGAGAGGGGACATGACTGGCAGGTGTCAGAGAGTCTTCAGAGCAACCGCACATGGCAGTGACTGCATACACTGTTCTCTCCCTTCTCCGTTCTTCCTCCTGGGCACCAGTGTCCTGCCTGTTGTGGTTTCCTCTTCCAACTCATGGATGTAGTGGAGACCATGGTCTTGCTCTCGGCTGGTGCTGTGGCCACAGTGGGCTGTGAGAGGTGCCTCAGGGAAGCTCTGGAATTTCCATGGAAGAAACAGATTGGTCAGTTTGGCTCTTGCCCCACTTTTTGAATCATTAGAACGTTATTAGCTCAAATAGATCTCAAGTGTTTCTCTAATGCCACAGAGAGGAGCCTCTGGTTTCCTATCACTGTCCACTTAGGTTTCCTACTCACTGGCCTTAGATCATGTTGGTGGCCTTATCCCTTAGCCCACCCCAAGACTGGAATCCAGCAGGTCTTGACACCCCTGGGGATGCATTAGTCCTACCCAGCCTCCTCCTTCCTTCCTTCCTTCCTTCCTTCCTTCCTTCCTTCCTTCCTTCCTTCCTTC